>NC_067490.1:63736767-64336767 GCF_947179515.1 Apodemus sylvaticus
CCACCACCTCTCTAAGTATTCATGGCCAGTCTCTGTTACCCTCTCCCTCTCCTCTCCCTCTCCCTCTTCCCCTCACCCTCTCCCTCTCCCTCTCCCTCTCCCTCTCCCTCTCCTCTCCCTCCTCCCTCTCCCTCTCCTCCTCCCCCCTCTCCCTCTCCCTCTCCCTCTCCCTCTCCCTCTCCCTCTCCCTCCCCTCTCCCTCTCCCTCGCCCTCTCCCTCTCCCCTCTCCCTCTCCCTCTCCCTCTCCCTCTCCCTCTCCCTCTCCCTCTCCCTCTCCTTCTCCCTCTCTCCCTCTCCCTCTCCCTCTCCCCTCTCCCCTCTCCCTCTCTCCCTCTCCCTCTCCCTCTCCCTCTCCCTCTCTCTCTCTCTCTCTCTCTCTCTCTCTCTCTCTCTCTCTCTCTTCTCTCTCTTTGTCTTCCTGCCTTTCTCTTTCATTACTGCCCACTCAACTCCACTCTCCATGCCCTAAATAAAATATTTTATCCTATAAAAAAGATTGAGAGGACACAAATATTGCTAATCATAGATGGAAATATGTCTGTGAGAATAAGAATCCCATAGAAAATGTAGTATAACCCAAGACCAAATTCCATGTAAAGGAATTAACTGAATCCCTCCAAGTATACCTCAGCATATGCCACAACAAAATATACCTGCTAATTAATACTACTTTGGCAGGGAATGAAAAAAATTGACCTACCACAATCAGTTACCTTGGACAGACTTTCCTTTCCCCACCACAGACTATGCCACCAAAGTAAGCTGCTTAGTCATGGATATCACCCACTCTCTGTCCTCAAACAAACCCACTCCTTATTTGTGAATTCCACTGCAAACCTGTGTCTCTGCCCACATCTATAGCAAGCATGAATTTGCAAACATACTCCTTGCAAGCCAGATGACCGGGTAGGTTTTCTACCCATGCACATTCAATACTCTCTCGGAGTCCCACCCTGACAACACCCACATTCATCCCTCACATCCTTGTCACCTTATACCAGCCATTAACTTGTGCAGAGACTCTCTGCTGGACCAGAGGCCACATTGCATTCCTCCACGACTCCAAAAACACTGGTCACCCAGAGATATTCTCCAATGTCTTGGTGCCCCCAAAAGTATCCTTAATAACAGGATCCTGTGTCTGTAGCATGTACGAACTTCCACTTTTTATGGAGAAATCCTGTTGGTTCAGTGACCACATAGGCTGACAATATAATGGAATTAAAGTGTAAGAAAAACCAAGAATTGATCATCTCACGAGATGATGTAAAATTCTCTGGTAATATCCATCACCAATTTATGATAAAATTCTTGGAGTGATTGAGGAAAAAAGGACATGCCTAAACATGAATTCCAAGATGGGAAATATCTATTCATTATTATGGGGTCCAGTTCACATACAATAGAAGAGTAAATATGATTCACAACATAAGTTTTCCCAAGCTCAAACACAAACTTCACCTAAAGAAATTCTTAAGTTTATTAAAGAATGGGAGTAAAATGTCCCTGCTTTAGTTAGCACTTGCTGATGAGTTCGTTACCTACTCTGAGGCCTGGACACACCTCATCCTTCCCCAGGCTCTGAAGTGCTTCTTTTAAAGCATAGGACTAGCCAGGTGAGGAACACATACACTGCCACCACCACACACACATCACTGGGCACTTGTCAACCAGGAGACAGCAGTGAGATACAATCAACCTAGAAGACATAGTGAGTTCCAGGGAAGCCCAAGACTACACAGCAATATCCTGTCTCAATACACTCAAGTTAATAAACATCACACTCTACATGTGTGCTACTCAAAGGACTTCGGTTTGAGAAAAGAGGTTGCAGGCAACATTTAGAAATTACAGCACATTACTTCAAAGCAGTTTCCTCTGGACATGGGGCTTGGATTCCTTTCTCAGAGGGACTATTCAGTAATAACTACAAACACATTTTAAAAAACGGGCCAAATGTTTTGCTACTGAGCTAACAGTTTGGCTGCTGAACTTTCCACACTTCGAAACTCCTCATGTTTCCCTACTGCTTCAACTACACTGTAAGACAGCAAGAACAGGTTTGGCACTTAGCAGTTGCCATGAGGATTTAGGACTCAGATGTCTCTCACTGTTAATCTATGTCCAGCCATATTTCAAAAGAACCTGGACAGCCAAGCAGTGGTGGTACACACCTTTAATCCCAGCACTTGGTGGGGGGCAGCAGCAGGCAGAGGCCAACCTGGTGTACAGAACAAGATCTAGGGACAGCTAGGACTAATGATGAAAACCTATCCAAAACAAACAAACAACAAAAAAAAAAACAAACGAACGAACAAACAAACAAACAAACGAACAAACAAACAAACAAACAAACAAAATCCCTTGACAATTATGGAAAATGTCCCGCCTGTCTCAGAATTCTCCAAGACCATCCCCTTACCCATCCATTGTGGACCCATCCAGATCATCTTCCCCCACAGCCTCAGCTCACCCTCACAATTCATCAGCACATTAATTGCCAGCAAACTCATTGTCTGATGCCTTACGACTGAGACTCAGGAGTCACACTTCTGTTTTTGATTACAAGGTAAATGCCATTTCCAAATGTTTTTATTTTTAAATAAAAAAAAATTAAGGTTTTAGTTTTGGAATCAAACCCTATTCATACCATGACTATTACTGAGACCCTCCCATAACATAGCCCCATTGTCCCATCACAGTGACACCCTGTCTCATAAAAGTGCCCCATTGTCCATCACAATGTGCTGCACTGTCCCATCACATTACCCCCCCTGTCCCATCACAGTGCCCCACTGTCCCATCACAATGTCCCACTCTCTGATTTTAGTGCCCCACTATCCTATCACAATGACAGATTGTCTCATCACAGTGCCCCACTGTCCCATCACAATTCCCCACTGTACTATCACAATGCCCAATTGTTCCATCACTATGACACACTGTCACATCACAATGCCCCATTGCCCCATCACAATGCCCCACTCTCCCATCACAATGCCTAATTGTCCCATCACAATGACCCATTGTCTGATCACAGTGCCCCATTGATCTATCACAGTGACCCACTGTCCCATAACGTTGCCCCACTGTCCCATCACAGTGCCACATTGTCAGTCACAGTGGCCCACTGTCCCAACACAGTGCCCCACTGTCCATCACAGTGCCACACTGTCCATCACAGTGCCCCATTGTCCCATCACACAGCCCCACTGTCCATCACAGTGCCCCACTGTTACATCACAGTGCCCCACTGTCCATCACAATGTGCCCAACTGTCACATCACAGTGCCCCCCTGTCCCATCACAGTGCCCCACTGTCCCATCACAGAGCCACACTGTTCCATCAGAGTGCCCAACTGTCCCTTCACAGTGCCCCACTCTCCATCACAATGTGCCCCACTGACCCATCACAATGCCTCCCGTCCCATCACAGTGCCACACTGTCCCATCACAATGTCCCACTCTCTGATGTTAGTGCCCCACTATCCCATCACAATGACCCACTGTCTCATCACAGTGCGCCAATGTCCCATCACAATTCCCCACTGTACCATCACAATGCCCCATGGCCCCATCACTATGATACACTCTCATATCACAATGCCCCATTGTCCCATCACAATGCCCCATTCTCCCATCACAATGCCTAATTGTCCCATCACAATGATCCATTGTCAAATCACAGTGACCCTATGATCCATCACAGTGCCCCACTGTCCCATTACAGTGCCTCACTGTCCCATCACATTACCCCACTGTCCCATCACAGTTCCCCACTTTCCCATCACAGCACCACACTGTCCCATTAGAGTGCCCCAATGCCCAATCACAGTGCCCCACTGTCCATCAAAATGTGCCCCTCTGTCCCATCACAGTGCCCCCTGTCACATCACAGTGCCCCACTGTCCCATCACAATGTCCCACTCTCTGATCTTAGTGCCCCACTATTCCATCACAATGACTCACTGTCTCATTACAGTGCCCCAATATCTCATCACAATTCCCCACTCTACCATCACAGTGCCCCATTGTCCCATCACTATGACACACTGTCACATCACAATGCCCCATTGTCACATCACAATGCCCCACTACCCCATCACAATGCCCAATTGTCCCATCACAATGCTCCATTGTCCTATCACAGTGGCTCACTGTCCCATTACACAGCCCCACTGTCCATCATAGTGCCCCACTGTCCTATCACAATGCCCCACTCTCCAATCACAATGCCTAATTGTGCCATCACAATGACCCATTGTCCCATCACTGTGCCCCATTGATCCATCACAGTCACCCACTGTACCATAACTTTGCCCCAAGGTCCCATCACAGTACCCCACTGTCACATCACAGTGCCCCACTGTCAGTCACAGTGGCCCACTGTCCCATCACACTGCCCCACTGCCCATCACAGTGCCACACTGTCCATCACAGTGCCCCATTGTTACATCACACAGCCCCACTGTCCATCACAGTACCCCACTGTCCATCACAGTACCCCCACTGTTACATCACAGTGCCCCACTGTCCATCACAATGTGCCCCACTGTCCCATCACAGTGCCCCCAGTCCCATCACAGTGCCCCACTGTCTCATCACAGTGCCACACTGTTCCATCACAGTGTCCAACTGTCCCATCACAGTGCCCCACTCTCCATCAGAATGTGCCCCACTGTCCCATCACAGTGCCCCCCGTCCCATCACAGTGCCACACTGTCCCATCACAATGTCCCACTCTCTGATATTAGTGCTTCACTATCCCATCACAATGACTCACTGTCTCAACACAGTGCCCCACTGTCCCATTACAATTCCCCACTGTACCATCACAATGCCCCACTCTCCCAATACAATGCCTAATTGTCACATCACAATGACCCGTTGTCCCATCACAGTGACCCATTGATCCATCACAGTGACCCACTGTCCCATCAGAATACCCACTGTCCCATCACAGTACCCCACTGTCTCATCACAGTGTCCCACTTTCCATCACAGTGTCCCACTGTCCATCACAGTATCACACTGTCCATCACAGGGCCCCACTGTCCCATCACAGTGACCCACACTCTATCACAATGTGCACCACTGTCCCATCAGAGTGCCCCCCTGTCCCATCAGAGTGCCCCACTGTCTATCACAATGTACCCCCCTGTCCCATCACAGTGCCCCACTGTCCCATGACAATGTCCCACTCTCTGATCATAGTACACCACTATCTCATCACAATGACTCAGTGTTCCATCACAGTGCCCCACTGTCCCATCACAATTCCCCAAAGTACCATCACAATTCCCCATTGTCCTATCACTATGACACACTGTCACATCACAATGCCCCATTGTCACATCACAATGCCACATTGATCCATCACAGTGACCCACTATCCCATCACAGTGCCCCACTGTCCATCACAGTGCCCCACTGTCCCTTCACAGTGCCCCCCGTCCCATCACAATGTCCTACTCTCCCATCACAATGCCCCATTTCCCATCAAAATGCTCCATTGTCCCATCACAATGCCCCACTCTCCCATCACAATGACCCATTTCCCATCACAATGCCCCATTGTCCCATCACAATGCCCCATTGATCAATCACAGTGACCCACTGTCCCATCACAATGTCCCACTGTCCCATCACAGTACCCCACTGTCACTTCACAGAGCCCCACTGTCCATCAAAGTGGCCTACTGTCCCATCACACGTTCCCACAGTCCATTACAGTATCCCACTCTGCCATCACAGTGCCCCACTGTGCCATCACAGTGTTCCACTGTACCATCACAGTGCCCTACTGTCCCATCACAGTGGTTCACTGCCCCATCACACAGCCCTACTGTCCTTCACAGTGCCCCACTCTCCCATCACAGTGCTCCACTGTACATCACAATGGCCCTCTGTCCCATCACAGTGCCCCACTCTCCTATCACAATGGCCCATTGTCCCATCATAGTGCCCCATTGATCCATCACAGTGACCCACTGTCCCATCACACTGCCCAACTGTCCATCACAGTGCCCCACTGTCCATCACAATTTGCCTCAACTGTCCCATCACAGTGCCCCACTGTCATATAGGAGTACCCCACTGTCCCATCACAGCGTCTGACTGTTCTATCACACTGCGCACTGTCCCATCACATTACCCCACTGTTCTATTGCAGTGCCCCATTGTCCCATCACAGAGTCCCACTATCCCTTCACAGTTCCCCACTCTCCCATTACAGCGCCCCACTGTCAATTAGCAGTGCCCCACTGACCCATAACAACGCCCGACTGTTCTATTGCAGTGCCCCACTGTCCCATCACAGTGGCCCACTGTCCCATCACAATGTGCCACACTGTCCCATCACAGTGCCCCCCTTTCCCATCACAGTGCCCCACTGTCCCTTTACAATGTCCTACTCTCTGATATTAGTGCCCCACTATCCCATCAAAATGACCCACTGTCCCATTACATTGCCCTACTATCCCATCACAATTCCCCATTGTCCAATCACAAGGCCTCACTCTCCCTTCACAATGCACCATTGTCCCATCACAGTGCCCCACTGATCCATCACAGTGACCCACTGTCCCATCACAATGCCCCTCTGTCCCATCACAGTACCCTATTGTCACATCACAGTGCCCAACTGTCCATCACAGTGGCCCATTGTCCCATCACACTGCCCCACTGTCCATCACAGTGCCCCACTACTGTCCAGCAATATGTGCCCCACTGTCCCATCACAGTGCCCCCCTGTCCCATCACAGTGCCCCACTGTCCCATCACAAAGTCCTACTCTCTGATCTTAGTGCCACACTATCCCATTACAATGACCCACTGTCCCATCACAATTCCCCACAGTACCATCACAATGCCCCAAAGACCCATCACTATGACACACTGTCACATCACAATGCATCATTGTCCCAGCAAACTGCCCTAATCTTCCATAAAAATTCCCCATTGTCCCATCACAATGCCACATTGTCCCATCACAGTCTCCCATTGAACCATCACAGTGACCCACTGTCCCACCGCAATGCCCCACTGTCCCATCACAGTGCCCCATTGTCCCATCACAATGCCCCATCACCCATCACAGTGCCCCACTGTCCCATCACAATTCCCCACTGTCCCATCACAATGACACATTGTCACAACACAAAGCCCCTTTGCCCCATAACAGTGCCCTACTGTCCCATAACAATTCCCCAGTGTACCATCACAATGTTCCATTGTCCCATCACTATGACACACTGTCACATCAAAATGCTCCATTGTCCCATCACAATGCCCCACTCTCCAATCACAATGCCCTATTGTCCCATCACAATGCCCCATTGTCCCATCAAAGTGCCCCATTGATACATCAGAGTGACAAACTGTCCCATCACAATGCCCCACTGTCCCATTGAGTAGCCCACTGTCACATCACAGTGTCCCACTGTCCAATCCCGTGGCCCACTGTCGCATCAAACTGCCCCACTGTCCATCACAGTGCCCCAGTTTTTATCACAATAATCCACTGTCCCATCACAGTGCCCAACTGTCCCATCACAATTCCTCACTGTACCATCACAATGAAACATTGTCACATCAAAATGCCCCATTGTCCCATCAGAGTGCCACACTGTCCAACACAGTGCCCCACTGTCCCATCACAATGTGCCCCTCTGTCCCATCACAGTGCCCCCTGTCCTATCACAGTGTCCACTGTCCCATTACAATGTCCCATTCTCTGATCTTAGTGCCCCACTGTCCCATCACAATGACCCACTGTCTCATGACAGTACCCCACTGTCGCATCACAATGACCCCCTGTCCCATCACAATGCCCCACTCTCCTATCACAATGCCCAATTTTCCCATATCAATGCCCCATTGTCCCATCACAGTGACCCACTGTCCCATCACAATGTTCCACTGTCCCATCACAGTGCCCCACTATCCCATCACAGTGCCCCACTGTCCCATCACAATGACCCCCTGTCCCATCACAATGCCCCACTCTCCTATCACAATGCCCAGCAGTCAAATCACAATGCCCCACTGTTCCATCACAATGACACACTGTCCCATCACAGTGCCAAACTGTCCCATCACAGTGTTCCACTCTCCCATCACTGTGCCACACTGTCCCATAACAGTACCCCACTGTCAATTAGCAGTGCCACACTGTCCCATAACAGCACCCTACTGTTCTATCACACTTTTCCACTGTCCCATCACAGTGTCCCACTGTTCTATCACAATGCCCCACTGTCCCATCACAGTGCCACACTTTCCCATCACAATGTGCCCCACTGTCCCATCACAGTGCCCCCTCTCCCATCACAGTGCCCCACTGTCCCTGCTCAATGTCCCACTCTCTGATAATATTGCCCCACTATTCCAGCACAATGACTCACTGTCACATTACAGTGCCCTACTATCCCATCACAATTCCCCCCTGTACCATCACAATGCCCCATTGTCCCGTCACTATGACACACTATCACATCACAATGACCCAATGTCCCATCACAATGCCTCACCCTCCCATCAAAATGCCCCATTGTCCCATCACAGTTCCCCCATGATCCATCACAGTGACCCACTGTTCCATCACAATGACCCACTGTCCCATCACAGTGCCTCACTGTCCCATCACAGCGCTCCACTGTCCATCAAAGTGCCCCACTGTTCCATCACAGTGTCCCATTGTCCCATCACAGTGCCCCCCTGTTCCATCACAATGTCCTACTCTCTGATGTTAGTGCCCGCTATCCCTTCACAATGACCCACTGTCCCATCAGAGTGCCCCACTGTCCCATAACAATTCCCCACACTACCATCACAATGGCCCATTTTCCCATCACTATGACACACTGTCACATCACAATGCCCCATTGTCCAATCACAATGCCCCACTCTCTCATCAAATTGTCCCATTGTCCCAACACAATGCTCCCCTGTCTCATCACAGTGCCCCACTGTCGCATCACAGTGCCCCCACTGTCCCATCACAATGACCCTCTGTCCCATCACAGTGTCCCACTGTCCCATCACAATTCCCCACTGTACCATCACAATGCCCCATTGTTCCATCACTATGACACACTGTTATGTCACAATGCCCCATTGTCCCATCACACTGCCCTACTCTCCCATCACAATTCCCTATTATCCCATCACAATGCTCCATTGTCCCTTCACAGTGCCCCATTGATCCATCACATTGACCCACTGTCCTATCACTATGCCCCACTGTCCCATCACAGTGCCACATTGTCGCAACACAATGCCCTATTGTCCCATCACAGTGCCCGACTCTCCTATCACAATTCCCTATTGTCCATCACAATGCCCCTTTGTCCATTCACAGTTCCCCATTGCTCCATCACATTGTCCTATCACTATGCTCCACTTTCCCATCACAGTGCCACATTGTCCCAACACAATTCACCATTGTCACATCAAAATGCCCCATTGTCCCATCACAATGACACATTGTTACTTCACAATGCCCCACTGTCCCATCACAATGATCCACTGTCCCATCACAGTGCCCCACTCTCCCATCACAGTGCCCCACTCTCCCATCACAATGCCCCACTGTCCCATCACAATGACCAATTCTCCCATCACAGTGCCCCACTGGCCCATCACAATGACCCACTGTCCCATCACAATGACCCACAGTCCCATCACAGCGCCCCACTGTCCATCACAATTCCCCACTGTACCATCACAATGATCCACTGTTCCATCACAGTGCCCCACTCTCCCATCCCAATGCCCCATAGTCACATCACAATGCCCCGTTGTTCCATCACAATGACCCACTGTCTCATCACAGTGCCCCACTGGCCCATCACAATGACCCACTGTCCCATCACAATGCCCCACTGTCAGTTAGCAGTGCGCCACTGTCCCATAACAGCACCCTACTGTTCTATCACACTTTCCCACTGTCCCATCACAGTGTCCCACTGTTCTATCGCAATGCCCCACTGTCCCATCACAGTGCCCCACTGTCCCAACACAATGTGCCCCTCTGTCCAATCACAGTGCCCCCTCTCCCATCACAGTGCCCCACTGTCCCTGCTCAATGTCCCACTCTCTGATAATAGTGCCCCACTATTCCAGCACAATGATGCACTGTTACATTACAGTGCCCTACTGTCCCATCACAATTCCCCCCTGTACCATCACAATGCCCCATTGTCTCATCACTATGACACACTATCATATCACAATGACCCAATGTCCCAACACAATGCCTCACTCTCCCATCATAATGCCCCACTGTCCCATCACAATTCCCCCATGATCCATCACAGTGACGCACTGTCCCATCACAATGCCCCAATGTCCCATCACATGGCCCCACTCTCCATCATAGTGCTCCATTGTTCCGTGACAGTGGCCCACTGTCCCATCACAGTGCCCCAATGTCCATCACAGTGCCTCACTGTCCCATCACAGTGCTCCACTGTCCATCAAAATGCCCCACAGTCCATCACAGTGCCCCATTGTCCCATCACAGTGCCCCCTGTCCCATCACAATGTCCTACTCTCTGATGTTAGTGCCCCACTATCCCTTCACAATGACCCACTGTCCCATCACAGTGCCCCACTGTCCCATAACAATTCCCCACACTACCATCACAATGGCCCATTTTCCCATCACTGTCACACACTGTCACATCACAATGCCCCATTGTCCAATCACAATGCCCCATTCTCTCATCAAATTGTCCCATTGTCCCAATACAATGTCCCCCTGTCTCATCACAGTGCCCCACTGTCCCATCACAGTGCCCCCACTGTCCCATCACAATGACCCTCTGTCCCATCACAGTGTCCCACTGTCCCATCACAATTCCCCACTGTACCATCACAATGCCCCATTGTTCCATCACTATGACACACTGTTACGTCACAATGCCCCATTGTCCCATCACACTGCCCTACTCTCCCATCACAATTCCCTATTATCCCATCACAATGCTCCATTGTCCCTTCACAGTGCCCCATTGATCCATCACATTGACCCACTGTACTATCACTATGCCCCACTGTCCCATCACAGTGCCACCTTGTCCCAACACAATGCCCCATTGTCCCATCACAGTGCCCCTCTCCTATCACAATTCCCTATTGTCCCATCACAATGCCCCATTGTCCATTCACAGTTCCCCATTGCTCCATCACATTGTCCTATCACTATGCCCCACTGTCCCATCACAGTGCCACATTGTCCCAACACAATTCCCCATTGTCACATCACAATGCCCCATTGTCCCATCACAATGACACATTGTTACTTCACAATGCCCCACTGTCCCATCACAATGATCCACTGTCCCATCACAGTGCCCCACTCTCCCATCACAATGCCCCATAGTCACATCACAATGCCCCACTGTCCCATCACAATGACCAATTGTCCCATCACAGTGCCCCACTGTGCCATCACAATGACCCACAGTCCCATCACAATTCCCTACTGTACCATCACAATGACACATTGTCACATCACAATGGCCCATTGTCCTATCACAATGAAACACTCTCAAAACACAATGCCCCATTGTCCCATCCCAATGCCACACTGTCCCATCACAATGCCACATTGTCCCATCACAATGTCTCATTGTACCATCAGAGTGTCCCACTGTCCCATCATACAGCCCCATTGTCCATCACAGTGACACAATGTCCATCACAGTGCCCCACTGTCACATCACAGTGCCCCACTGTCCATCACAGTGCCCCCTATCTCATCACAGAGCCCCACTGTCCCATCACATGCCCCACATTCCCATCACATTACCCCACTGTCCATCACAATGTGCCGGACTGTCCGATCACAGTTCGACACTGTCCCATCACAGTGTCCCACTATCCCATAACAGAGCCGCTCTTTCCCAGCACAGTGACCCTCTGTCCCATCACAGTGCCCCACTGTCCATCACAATGTGCCCCACTGTCCCATCACAGTGCCCCACTGCCCAATCACAGTGCCACACTGTCCATAAAAATGTGCCCCTCTGTCCCATCACAGTGCCCCACTGTCCCATCACAATGTCCCACTCTCTGATCTTAGTGCCCCACTATCCCATCACAGTGACCCACTGTCTCATTACAGTGCCCCAATGTCCCATCACAATTCCCCACTGTACCATCATACTGCCTCATTGTCCCATCACTATGACACACTGTCACATCACAATGTCCCATTGTCCCATTACAGTGCCCCAATGTCATCACGATGACCCATTGTCCCATTACAATGCACCATTGTCCCATCACAATGACACATTGTTTCATCACAATGCCCCACTGTCCCATCACAATGATCCACTGTCCCATCACAGTGCCCCACTCTCCCATCACAATGCCCCTTAGACACATCACAATGGCCCACTGTCCCAAGACAATGACCCACTGTCCCATCACAGTACCCCACTGTCCATCACAATTCCCCACTATACCTTCAGAATGAGACATTGTCACATCACAATGACACACAGTCAAATCACAATGCCCCACTGTCCCATGACAATGCCCCATTGTCCTATCACAGGGCCCCATTGATCCATCACAGTGCCCCACTGTCCCATCACAATGATCCACTGTCCCATCACAGAGCGCCACTCTCCTATCACAATGCCCCAGAGTCACATCACAATGCCCCACTGTCCTATCACAATGACCCACTGTCCCATTACAGTGCCAAACTCTCCCATCACAATGATCCACTGTCCATCACAGTGCCCCACTGTCCCATCACAGTGCCCCACTGTCCCATCACAGTGCCCCACTGTCCATCACAGTGCCACACTGTCTGATCACAGTGCTCCACTGTCCCATTACAGTGTTCCACTGTCCATCACAGTGCCCCACAGTCCCATTACAATGTCACACTTTCCCATCACAGTGACTGAATGTCCATCACAATGTGCCCCACTGTCACATCACAGTGCCCCCCAGTCACATCACAGTGCCCCACGGTCCCATCAAAATGTTCTACACTCTGATCTGAGTACACCGCAATCCCATCACAATGACCCACTGTCCCATTACAGTGCCCCACTGCCCCATAACAATTCCCCACTGTACCATCACAATGCCCCATTGTCCCATCACTAAGACACACTGTCACATCACAATGCCCAATTGTCCCATCACAATGACCCACTGTCCCATCACAATGCCCCACTGTCCATCACAGTGCCCCACTGTCCCAACACAGTGTTCCACTGTCTATCACAGTGGCCCTCCGTCCCATCACAGTGCCCCCTGTCCCATCACAATGTCCTCCTCTCTGATCTTAGTGCTCCGCTATCCCATCACAATGACCCACTGTCCCATCACAGTGCCCCACTGGCCCAAAACAGTTCCCCACACTACATTCACAATGCCCCATTTTCCCATCACTATAATACACTGTCACACCACAATGCCCCATTGTCCCATCACAATGCCCCATTGTCCCATCACAATGCCCCATTGTCCCATCACAGTGCCCAATAGTCACATCACAGTGCCCCACTGTCACATCACAGTGGCCCATTGTCCCATTACACTGTCCCACTGTCCATCACAGTGCCCCACTGTCCATCACAATATGCCCCATGTCCCATCACAGTACCCCCTGTCCCATCACACTGCCCCAATGTCCCATCACAATGTCCCACACTCTGGTCTTAGTGCCCCACTATCCCATCATAATGACCCACTCACCCATCACAGTTCCCCACTGTCCCAAAACAATTCCCCACTGCACCATCACAATGTCCCATTGTCCCATCACTATGACACACTGTAACACCACAATGTCCCATTGTACCATTACACTGTCCTACTCTCCCTTCAAAATTCCCCATTGGCCCTTCACAATGCCCCATTGTCTCATCACAGTGCCCCATTGATCCATCACAGTGACCCACTGTCCCATCACAATGCCCCACTGTCCCATCACAGTGCCCCATTGTCCCATCAAAATGCCCAATTGTCCCATTACAGTGCCCTCTTCACCCATTCCAATGCCCCATTGTCCCTTAACAATGTCCCATTGTCACATCACAATGACACATTGGCACATCACAATGCCCCACTGTCCCATCACAAAGATCCACTGTCCCATCCCAATGCCCCCCTCTCCCATCACAATGCCCCATAATCACATCACAATGCCCCACTGTCCCATCACAATGACCAACTCACCCATCACAGTGCCCCACTGTCCTATCACAATGACCCACTCTCCCATCACTGTGCCCCACTGTCCCATCACAGTTCCCCACCGTCTCATCACAGAGCCAAACTCTCCTCTCACAATGCCCGATAGTCACATCACAATGCCCCACTGTCCCATCACAATGCCCCACTGTCCCATCACAGTGCCCCATTGTCCCATCAAAATGCCCAATTGTCCCATTACAGTGCCCTATTCACCCATTCCAATGCCCCATTGTCCCTTAACAATGTCCCATTGTCACATCACAATGACACATTGGCACATCACAATGCCCCACTGTCCCATCACAAAGATCCACTGTCCCATCCCAATGCCCCCCTCTCCCATCACAATGCCCCATAATCACATCACAATGCCCCACTGTCCCATCACAATGACCAACTCACCCATCACAGTGCCCCACTGTCCTATCACAATGACCCACTCTCCCATCACTGTGCCCCACTGTCCCATCACAGTTCCCCACCGTCTCATCACAGAGCCAAACTCTCCTCTCACAATGCCCGATAGTCACATCACAATGCCCCACTGTCCGATCACAATGCCCCACTGTCCATCACAGTGCTACACTGTCACATCACAGTGACCCACTGTCCATTCACTGTGCCCCACTGTCCCATCACGGTGTCGCACTGTCCCATCACAGTGACCGACTCTCCATCACAATGTGCCCCACTGTCACATCACAGTGCCCCCCAGTCACATCACAGTGCCCCACTGTCGCATCACAATGTTCTACACTCTGATCTTAGTGCACCGCAATCCCATCACAATGACCCACTGTCCCATTAGAGTGCCCCACTATCCCATAACAATTCCCCACTGTACCATCACAATGCCCCATTGTCCCATCACTATAACACACTGTCACATCACAATGCCCACTTGTCCCATCACAATGCCCCACTATCCCATCACAATGTCCCATTGTCCCAACACAATGGCCCATTGTCCCATCACATTACCCCAATGATCCATCACAGGGACCCACTTTTGCATCACAATGCCCCACTGTCCCATCACAGTGCCCCACTGTCCCATCACTGTGCTCCACTGTCCATCACAGTGCCCCACTGTCCCATCACAGTGCTCCACTGTCCATCACAGTGCCCCAATATCCCCTCACTGTGCTCCACTGTCCATCACAGTGCCCCACTGTCCCATCACAGTGTCGCACTGTCCCATCACAGTGACCAACTGTCCCTCACAAAGTGCACTCTCTATCACAGTGCCACACTGTCCCATCACACAGCCCCACTGTCCATCATAGTGCCCCCCTGTCCCATCACAGTGCCCCAATGTCCCATCACTGTGCTCCACTGTCACATCACAGTGCCCCCCAGTCACATCACTGTGACCCACTGTCCCATCACAGTGTTCTACACTCTGATCTTAGTGCACCGCAATCCCATCACAATGACCCACTGTCCCATTACAGTGCCCCACTGTCCCATAACAATTCCCCACTGTACCATCACAATGCCCCATTGTCCCATCACTATAACACACTGTCACATCACAATGCCCAATTGTTCCATCACAATGCCCCACTCTCCCATCACAATGTCCCATTTTCCCAACACAATGGCCCATTGTCCCATCACATTGCCCCAGTGATCCATCACAGGGACCCACTTTTGCATCACAATGCCCCACTGTCCCATCACAGTGCCCCATTGTTCCATCACAATGATCCACTGTCCCATCACAGTTTCCCACTGTTCTATCGCAGTGCTCCACTGTCCCATCAAAGTGCCCCCGTGTCCCATCACAGTGCCCCACTGTCCCTTCTCAATGTACCACTCTCTGATATAGTGGCCCATTATCCCAACACAATGACTCATTACTGTGCCCCACTGTCCCATCACAATTACCCACTGTCCCATAACAAAGCCCCACTATCCCATCACAATGACCCACTGTCCCATCACAGTGCCCCACTGTCCCATCACATAGCCCCACTGTCCATCACATTTTGCCACTGTCCCATCACAGTGCTCCACTGTCCATCACAGTGCTCCACTGTCCCATCACAGTGGCCCATTGTCCCATCACAATGACCCAATGTCCCATCACAGTGCCCAACTATGCCATAACAATTCTCCACTGTACCATGACAATGCCCCATAGTCCCATCACTATGACACAAGGTCACATCACAATGCTCCATTGTCCCATCACAATGCTCCACTCTCCAATCACAATTCTCCCATCACAACGCCCCATTGTCCCATCCCAATGCCCCATTGTCCCATCATACTGCCCAATTGATACATAACAGTTCAAAACTGTCCCATCGCAGTGCCCCACTGTCCCATCACAGTTCCCCACTGTCCCATCACAATGTCCCTCTCTCTGATCTTAGTGCCCCACTATCCCATAACAATGACCCACTGTCCCATCACAGTGCCCCACTGTCCCATCACAGTGCCCCACTGTCCCATGACAATTCCCCACTGTACCATCACAATGCCCCATTGTCCCATCACTATGACACACTGTCACATCACAATGTCCCATTGTCCCATCACACTGCCCTACTCTCTCATCACAATCTCCTATTGTCCCATCACAATGCTCCATTGTCCCTTCACAGTGCCCCATTGATCCATCACAGTGACCCACTGTCCCATCACTATGCCCCACTGTCCCATCACAGTGCCCCACTCTCTCATCATGATGACCCATTGTCCCATTACAATGCACCATTGTCCCATCACAATGACACATTGGTACATCACAATGCCCCACTGTCCCATCACAATGATCCACTGTCCCATCATTGTGCCCCACTCTCCCATCACAATGCCCCATAGTCACATCACAATGGCCCACTGTCCCAATACAATGACCCACTGTCCCATCACAGTGCCCCACTGTCCGATCACAATGACCCCCTGTGCCATCACAATGACCCAGAGTCCCATCACAGTGCCCCACTGTCCATCACAATTCCCCACTGTACCATCAGAATGAGACATTGTCACATCACAATGCCCCTTTGTCCCATCACAATGACACACAGTCAAATCACAATGCCCCACTGTCCCATCACAAGGCCCCATTGTCCTATCACAGTGCCCCATTGATCCATTACAGTGCCCCACAGTCCCATCACAATGATCCACTGTCCCATCACTGAGCGCCACTCTCTTATCACAATGCCCCATAGTCATATCACAATGCCCCACTGTGCCATCACAATGACCCACTGTCCCATTACAGTGCCAAACTCTCACATCACAATGATCCACTGTCAATCACAGTGCCCCACTGTCCCATCACAGTGCCCCACTGTCCCATCACAGTTCCCCAATGTCCATGACAGTGCCACACTGTCTGATCACAGTGCTCCACTGTCCATCACAGTGCCGCATTGTCCCATTACAGTGCTCCACTGTCCATCACAGTGCCCCACTGTCCCATCACAGTCGCACTGTCCCATCACAGTGACCGACTGTCCATCACAATGTGCCCCACTATCACATCACAGTGCCCTCTGTCACATCACAGTGCCCCATGGTCCCATCACAATGTTCTACAATCTGATCTTAGTGCACCGCAATCCCATCACAATGACCAACTGTCCCATTACAGTGCCCCACTATCCCATAACAATTCCCCACTGTACCACAGCAATGCCCCATTGTACCATCACTATGACACACTGTCCCATTACAATGGCCCATTGTCCCATCACAGTGCCCCAGTGATCCATCACAGTGACCCACTTTCCCATTGCAATGCCTCACTGTCCCATCACAGTGCCCCACTTTCCCATCACAATGCCCCACTGTCCCATCACAGTGCCCCATTGTCCCATTACAATTCCCACTGTCCCATCACAATGACACATTGTCACATCACACAGACACTTTGCCCCATCACAGTGCCCCACTGTCACATAACAATTCTCCACTGTACCATCACAATGCCCCATTGTCCCATCACTATGACACACTGTCACATCACAATGCCTCATTGTACCATCACAATGCACCACTCTCCAATCCCAATGCCCCATTGTCCCATCACAATGCCCAATTGTCCCATCACAATTCTCCATTGTCCCATCACAGTGACCCACTGTCCCATCACACAGCCCCACTGTCCATCACAGTGCCTCACTGTCCCATCACAGTGCCCCACTGTCCATCACAATGTGCAACACTGTCCCATCACAGTGCCCCACTGTCCCATCACAGTGCCCCACTGTCCCATGACAGTCCCACACTGTCCATCACAGTGCCCCACTCTCCCATCACAGTACCCCACTGTCCCATCAGAGTGTCCCACTGTCCAACACCGTGGTCCAAGGTCCCATCACACTACCCCACTGTCCATCACAGTGCCCCACTTTTTATCACAATAATCCACTGTCCCATCACAGTGCCCCACTCTCCCATCACAATGATCCAGTGTCCCATCACAATTCCCCACTGTACCATCACAATTCCCCACTGTACCATCACAATTTAACATTGTCACATCACAATGCCCCATTGTCCCATCACAGTGCCCCACTGTCCATCACAGTGCCCAACTGTCCCATAAGAGTGCCCCACTGTCCCATCAGAGTGCCGAACTGTCCATCACATTGGCGAACTGTCTGATCACAGTGCCCCACTGTCCCATCACAATGTCTCACTCTCTGATCTTAGTGCCCCCCTATCCCATCACAATGACCCACTGTCCCATCATAGTGCCTCATTGTCCCATAACAATTCCCCACTGTACTATCACAATGCATTGTCCCATCACTATGACACACTATCACATTGCAATGCCCCATTGTCCCATCACAAGGCCCCACTCTCCCATCGCAATGCCCTGATTTCCCATCACAATGGCCCATTGTCCCATCACAGTGCCCCAGTGATCCATCACAGTGCCCCACTGTCCCATCACAATGGCTCACAGTCCCATCACAGTGCCCCACTGTCCCATAAGAATTCCCCACTGTACCATCACAATGCCCCATTGTCCCATCACTATGAAACACTGTCACATCACAATGACCCATTGTCCCATCACAATGCCCAACTCTACCATCCCATTGTCCAATCACAATGGTCAATTGTCCCATCACAGTGCCCCAGTGATCATTCACAGTAACCCACTGTCCCATCACAGTGCCCCACTGTCCCATCACAGTGCCCCACTTTCCCATCACAGTGCCCCAATTTCCCATCACAATGCCCTACTCTCCCATCACAGTGCCCCACTCTCCCATCACAGTGCACAACTCTCCCATCAAACTATACATCACAGTGCCCTACTGTCCCATCACAGTGCTCCATTGTCCCATCACAGTGCCCCACAATTCCATCACAGTGCCCCACTGTCCCATCACAGTGCCACACTGTCCATCACAGTGCCCCCACTGTCCCATCACAGTGCCCCACTGTCCCATAACAGTCCTACACTTTCTATCCGAGTGCCCCCTGTCCCATCACAATTCCCCACTGTCCCATAACAGTACCCTACTGTCACATCACAGTGCCCCACCTTCTATCACAGTGGCTGATTGTCCCATCACACTGTCCCACTGTCCATCACAGTGCCCCACTGTCCATCACAATGTGCCCCACTCTCCCATCACAGTGCCTCCATCCCATCACAAAGTCCCACTCTCTTATCTTAGCGCCCCACTGTCCCATTACAATTCCCCACTGTACCATCACAATTCCCCATTGTCCCATCACTATGACACACTCTCATGTCACAATGCCCCATTGTCCCATCACACTGCCCTACTCTCACATAAATATTCCCTATTGTCCCACCACAATGCCCCATTGTCACTTCCCAGTGCCCCATTAATCCAGCACAGTGACCCACTGTCACATCACTATACCCCACTGTCCCATCACAGTGCCCCACTGTCCCATCACAGTGCCCCATTGTCCCATCACAATGCACCATTGTTC
Organism: Apodemus sylvaticus; assembly: GCF_947179515.1. Lineage (NCBI taxonomy): Eukaryota > Metazoa > Chordata > Mammalia > Rodentia > Muridae > Apodemus > Apodemus sylvaticus. The sequence continues at coordinate 63,756,944 of NC_067490.1, forward strand.
CATCACAATGACACATTGTTACATCACAATGCCCCACTGATTCATCACAATGTTCCATTGTCCCATCACAGTGCCCCACTCTCCCATCACAATGCCCCATAGTCACATCACAATGGCCCACTGTCCCATCACAATGACCCACTGTCCCATCACAGTGCCCCACTGCCCCATCACAATGACCCACTGTCCCATCACAAAAACCCACTGTCCCATCACAGTGCCCCACTGTCCATCACAATTCCCACTGTACCATCACAATGACATATTGTCATATCACAATAACCCATAGTCACATCACAATGCCCCACTCTTCCATCACAATGACACACTGTCCCATCACAGTGCCCCACTGTCCTATCACAATGACCCACTCTCCCATCACAGTTCCTCACTTTCCCATTACAATTCCCCGCTCTCCCATCACAATGACACATTGTCACATCACAATGCCCCTTTGTCCCATCACAATGACACATAGTTACATCACAATGCCCCACTGTCCCACCACAATGATCCACTGTCCCATTACAGAGCTCAACTCTCCTATCACAATGCCCCATAGTCAGATCACAATTCCCCACTGTCCCATCACAATGACCCACTGTCACAATACACTGCCAAACTCTCCCATCACAATGATCCATTAACCATCACAATGCCACACTGTCCCATAACAGTGCCCCACTGTCCAATCACAGTGCCCCACTATCGCATAACAGTAGCCCACTGTCCCATCACAGTGACCCACAGTCCCATCACAGTGCCCCACTGTCCCATAACAATTCCCGACTGTACCATCACAATACCCCATTGTCTTATCACTATGACACACTCTCCCATCACAGTGCCCCTCGTCCCATCACAAAGTCCCACTCTCTAATCTTAGTGCCCCACTGTACCATCACAATTCCCCACTGTACCATCACAAGGCTCCATTGTCCCATCACTATGACATACTGTCACGTCACAATGCCCCATTGTCCCATCCCACTGCCCTACTCTCCCATAAATATTCCCTATTGTCCCATCACAATGCCCCATTGTCTCTTCAGAGTGCCCCACTGTCCCATCACTATGCCCCACTGTCCTATCACAGGGCTCCACTATTTCATATCGATGACCAATTGTCCCATCACAATGCACCATTGTCCATCACAATGACACATTGTTACATCACAATGCCCCACTGATCCATCACAATGATCCACTGTCCCATCACAGTAACCCACTATCCCATCACAATGCCCCATAGTCACATCACAATGGCCCACTGTCCCATCACAATGACCCACTGTTTCATCACAGTGACCCACTCTCCCATCACCATGCCCCACTGTCTCATCACAATGCCCCACCGTCCTATCACAATGCCATATTGTCCCATCACAGTGTCCCACTGTCCCATCACAGAGCCTCAATGTCCCATCACACTGGCCCATTGTCCCCTCACACAGCCCCACTGTCCATCACAGTGCCACACGGTCCCATCACATTGCCGCACTGTCCATCACAGTGCCCCACTGTCCCATCACAATTCCCCACAGTCCCATCACAATGACCCACTGTCCCATCACAGTGCCCCACTGTCCATCACAATTCCCCACTGTACCATCACACTGTCACATCACAATGCCCCATTTCCCATCAAAATTACACACTGTCACATCAAAATGCCCCATTGTCCCATCACAAGGCCCCACTCTCCCATCACAATGTCCCACTGTCCCATCACAATGCCCCACTGTCCCCTCACAGTGAAGCACTATCCCTTTACAGTGCTCAACTGTCCCAACCCAGTGCCCCACAATCCCATCACACAGCACCACTATCCATCACAGTGCCCCAGTGCCCCATCACAGTGCCCCACTGTCCCATCACAGTGCCCCACTGTACCATCACAGTGCCCCACTGTACCATCACAGTGCCCCACTGTCCCATCACAGTACCCCACTGTCCCATCACAGTGCGCCACTGTACCTCACAGTGCCCCACTTTCCCATCACAGAGCCCCACTGTCCCATCACAGTGCCCCAATGTCCCATTACAGTGCCCCACTGTCCATCAAAATGTGCCATGCTGTCCCATAACACTGCCCCTGTCCCATCACAGTGCCCCACTGTGCCATCACAATGCCCCACTTTCCCATTACAGTGCTCTACCTTCCCATCACACAGCCACACTGTCCCTGACAGTGTCCTACTGTCCCATCACAGTGCCCCATTTTTCCACCACAGTGCCTACTGTCCAATCACAATCCCCCACTGTCCCTGGCAATGACACATTGTCAGATCACAATGCCCCATTATCCCATCACAATGCCCCATTGTCCCATTACAGTGCTCCACTGTCTTACCACACAGCCCCTCTTTCAATCACAGTGCCCCACTGTCCCATCACAGTGCCCCAATGTCCCATCACAATGCCCTACTCTCCATCACAGTGGCCCACTGTCACATCACAGTGCCCCGCTGTCCCATCACAATGACCCACTGTCCCATCACAGTGCCCCACTGTCCCATCACAAATCCCAACTGTACAATCAAAATGCCCCATTGTCCCATCATTATGACACACTGTTACATCACAATGCCCCATTGTCCCATCACAATGGCCTACTGTCCCTTCACAATGACCCATTGTCCCATCACAATGCCCAATTGATACATCACAGTAACAGACTGTCCCATCACAATGTCCCACTGTCCCATCACAGTATCCAACTGTCCCATCACAGTGCCCCACGGTCAATCACCGTGGCCCACTGTCCCATCACACTGTCCCACTGACCATCAGAGTGCTCCACTGTCCATCACAGTGCCCCATTGTACCATCACAATGACCCACTCTCCCATCACCATGCCCCACTGTCTCATCACAATGCCCCACTGTCCTATCACAATGCCACATTGTCCCATCACAGTATCCCACTGTCCCATCACAGAGCCTCAATGTCCCATCACAGTGCCCCATTGTCCCATCACACAGCCCCACTCCAACACAGTGCCCCACTGTCCCATCACATTGCCCCACTGTCAATCACAGTGCCCCACTGTCCCATCACAATTCCCCACTGTCCCATCACAATGACCCACTGTCCATCACAATTCCCCACTGTAATGTAGTGAGCCACCCTTTGTTCTTCTCTGTTACAAGATGGCACTGGCCACATGCTGCTCCCTGGTAGTAAATCACTGGAACACATGGCAGTGTGCTGCATTCCTTATCTCACCTACATGCTAATGAAGAACTCAATGAGTTCACCTATGAGAATAAGGCTGGTTATCTCCCTAGGCAAATGAGGCTAGCTAGGGCTTATAACGGGAGGCTGGGAGAGAGCCCGGGGCCGCCAATAGAAGTATTAAGTTCAATCAAGGTTTTCCGAATAAAACCATTTTAAGGAAGAAACTCCTTGTGTCGCGTAATCTTTGCAGGCGAAGGTGGACATGACACTGTACCATCACAATGACACACTGTCACATCGCAATGCCCCATTTCCCATCACATTTACACACTGTCACATCAAAAGGCCCCATTGTCCCATCACAAGGCCCCACTCTCCCATCACAATGTCCCACTGTCCCATCACAATGCCCCACTGTCCCCTCACAGTGCAGCACTATCCCTTCAAAGTGCTCAACTGTCCCAACCCAGTGCCCTACAATCCCATCACACAGCAACACTGTCCATCACAGTGCCCCAGTGCCCCATCACAGTGCCCCACTGTCCAATCACAGTGCCCCACTGTACCTCACAGTGCCCCACTTTCCCATCACAGAGCCCCACTGTCCCATCACAGTGCCCCACTGTCCCTTCACAGTGTCCCACTGATCATCAAAATGTGCCATACTGTCCCATCACAATGCCCCTGTCCCATCACAGTGCCCCACTGTGCCATCACAACTCCCCACTTTCCCATTACAGTGATCCACCTTCCCATCACACAGCCACACTGTCCATCACAGTGCCCCATTTTTCCATCACAGTGCCTACTGTCCAATCACAATTCCCCACTGTCCCTGGCAATGACACATTGTCAGATCACAATGCCCCATTGTCCCATCACTATGATGCACTGTCACATCACAATGCCCCATTATCCCATCACAATGCCCCACTCTCCTTTCACAATGCCACATTATCCCATCACAATGCCCCATTGTCCCATTACAGTGCTCCACTGTCTTACCACACAGCCCCACTTTCAATCACAGTGCCCCACTGCCCCATCACAGTGCCCCAATGTCCCATCACAATGCCCTACTCTCCATCACAGTGGCCCACTGTCTCATCACAGTGCCCCACTGTCCCATCACAAATACCAACTGTACAATCAAAATGCCCCCATTGTCCCATCACAATGGCCTACTGTCCCTTCACAATGACCCATTGTCCCATCACAATGCCCCATTGATACATCACAGTGACAGACTGTCCCATCACAATGCCCCACTGTCCCATCACAGTATCCAACTGTCCCATCACAGTGCCCCACGGTCAATCACCGTGGCCCACTGTCCCATCACACTGTCCCACTGACCATCAGAGTGCTCCACTGTCCATCACAGTGCCCCATTATACCATCACACAGCCCCACTCTCCATCACAGTGATCCACTGTCCTATCACAATGCCCCACTATCCCAACACAATGCCCCAATATCCCATCACAATGCCCCATTGTCCCAACACAGAGCTCCACTCTCCCATCACAGTGCCCCATTGTCCCATCACAGTGCCCCACTGTCCCATCACAGTGCTGCACTGTCCCATCACAGTGATCCATTGTCCCATCACAGTGCCACACTGTCCATCACCATCTCCCACTTTCTGATCTTAGTGCCCCACTATCGCATCACAATGAGCCACTGTCCCATCACAGTGTCCCACTGTCCATCACAATGTGCCATACTGTCCCATCAAATTGCGCCTGTCCCATCACAGTGACCCACAGCCCATCACAATGCCCCACTTTCCCATTGCAGTGCTCCACCTTCCCATCACACAGCCACACTGTCCATCACAGTGTCCCACTTTTCCATCACAGTGCAGCTTGTCCCATCACAATTCAGCACTGTCCCATGGCAATGACACATTGTCAGATCACAATGCCCCATTGTCCCATCACTATGACACACTGTTACATCACAATGCCCCGTTATCCCATCACAATGCCCCACTCTCCCTTCACAGTGCCACATTGTCCCATCACAATGCCCCATTGTCCCAGAATAGTGCTCCACTATCCTATCACACAGTCTCACTTTCAATCACAGTGCCCCCTTGTCCATCAGAGTGCCCCACTGTCCCATCACAGTGCCCCACTGTTCCATCACAATGCCCTACTGTTCATCACAATGCCCCACTATCCCAACACAATGCCCCAATGTCCCATCATAATGCCCCATTGTCCCAACACAGAGCTCCACTCTCCCATCACAGTGCCCCATTGTCCCATCACAGTGCCCCACTGTCCTATCACAGCGATTCACTGTCCCATCACAGTGACCCATTGTCCCATCACAGTGCCCCACTGTCCATCACAATGTGCCCCACTATCCCATCACAGTGGCCCCCTGTCCCATCACAGTGCCCCACTGTCCTATCACAATCTCCCACTCTCTGATTTTAGTGCCCCACTATCCCATCACAATGAGCCACTGTCCCATCACAGTGTCCCACTGTCCATCACAATGTGCCATACTGTCCCATCACATTGCCCCTGTCCCATCACAGTGACCCACAGTCCCATCACAATGCCCCACTTTCCCATTACAGTGCTCCACCTTCCCATCACACAGCCACACTGTCCATCACAATGTCCCACTGTCCCATCACAGTGAAGCCTGTCCCATCACAATTCCTCACTGTCCCATGGCAATGACACATTGTCAGATCACAATGCCCCATTGTCCCATCACTATGACACACTATCACATCACAATTCCCCATTATCCCATCACAATGCCCCACTCTCCCTTCACAATGCCACATTGTTCCATCACAATGCCCCATTGTCCCAGTACAGTGCTCCACTATCCTATCACAAAGTCTCATTTTCTATCACAGTGTCCCACTGTCCATCACAGTGCCCCACTCTCCCATCACAGTGCCCCACTGTCCCATCACAAGGTCCCTCTCTGATATTAGTGCCCCACTATCCCATCACAATGACCCACTGTTCCATCACAGTGCCCCACTGTTCCATCACAAGTCTCCACTGTACATTCACAGTGCCCCATTGTCCCATCACTATGACACACTGTCACATCACAATGCCCCATTGTTCCAACACAATGCCCCACTTTACCTTCACAATGCCCCACTGTCCCATCACAATGCCCCATTGTCCCATCACAGTTCCCCATTGATACATCACAGTGACCCACTGTCCCATCACAATGCCCCACTGTCCCATCACAGTAACCCACTGTCTCATCACAGTATCCCTCTGTCCCATCATACTGTCCCACTGTCCATCAGAGTGCTCCACTGTCCATCACAGTGCTCCACTGTCCCATCACAGTGCCCCATTGTCCCATCATAGTGTTCCGCTCTCCCATCACAATGCCCCACTGTCCCATCACAGTGTCCCACTATCCCATCATAGTGTCCCACTGTCCCATCACAGTGCCCCACTTTATCATCACAGAGAACCACTGTCCCAACTCAATTCCCCAATGCCCCATCACAATGACACTTTGTCACATAACAATGCCCCATTGTCCCATCACAATTACACACTGTCACATCACAATGCCCCATTGTCCCATCACAATGCCCCACTCTCCCATCACAATGCCCCATTGTCCCATCATAATGCCCAATTGTCCCAATCCACAGCCCCACTGTCCCTAGCACAATTCCCCACTGTCCCATCACAGTGCCCCACTGTCCATCACAATGTGCCCCACTGTCCCATCACATTGACCCACTGTCCCATCACAGTGCCACACTGTCCCATCACAAATCCCCTCTGTACCATCAAAATGCCCCATTGTCCCATCACTAAGACACCCTGAAACTTCACAATGCCCCATTGTCGAAACACAATGCCCCACTCTCCTTTCACAATGCCCCATTGTCCCATCACAATGCCCCATTGTCCCATCACAGTTCCCCATTGATACATCACAGTGACCCACTGTCCCATCACAATGCCCAACTGTCACATCACAGTGCCCCATTGTCCCATCACAGTTCCCCATTGATACATCACAATGCCCCACTCTCCCATCACACTGCCCCACTGTCCATCACAGTGCCACACTGTCCATCACAGTTCACATTCTCCCATCACACAGCCCCACTGTCCCATCATAATGACACATTGTCACATCACAATGCCCATTTGTCCCATCACAATGACACACTGTCCCATCACAATGACCCACTTTCCCATCACATTGCCCCACTGTCCATCACAATTTCCCACTGTACCATCACAATGCCCCACTGTCCCATCACAGTAACCCACTGTCCCATCACAGTATCCCTCTGTCCCATCACACTGTCCCACTGTCCATCAGAGTGCTCCACTATCCATCACAGTGCTCCACTGTCCCATCACAGTGCCCTACTGTCCCATCACAGTGCTCCACTCTCCCATCACAATGCCCCACTGTCCCATCACAGTGTCCCGCTATCCCATCATAGTGTCCCACTGTTCCATCACAGTGCCCCACTTTGTCATCACAGAGAACCACTGTCCCAACTCAATTCCCCAATGCCCCATCACAATGACACTTTGTCACATAACAATGCCCCATTGTCCCATCACAATTACACACTGTCACATCACAATGCCCCATTGTCCCATCACAATGCCCCATTGTCCCATCACAGTTCCCCATTGATACATCACAGTGACCCACTGTCCCATCACAATGCCCAACTGTCACATCACAGTGCCCCATTGTCCCATCACAGTTCCCCATTGATACATCACAATGCCCCACTCTCCCATCACACTGCCCCACTGTCCATCACAGTGCCACACTGTACATCACAGTTCACATTCTCCCATCACACAGCCCCACTCTCCCATCATAAAAACACATTGTCACATCACAATGCCCATTTGTCCCATCACAATGACACACTGTCCCATCACAATGACCCACTTTCCCATCACATTGCCCCACTGTCCATCACAATTTCCCACTGTACCATCACAATGCCCCACTGTCCCATCACAATGCCAAATTGTCCCATCACAATGCTCATTATCACATCACAGTGACCCACTGTCCCATCACTGTGCCTCACTGTCCCATCACAGTGCCTCACTGTCCCATCCCACAGCCCTCTGTCCATCACAATGACCCAATGTCCCATCACAGTGCCCCATTGTCCATCCCAGTGCCCCTCTCTCCCATCACAATGCCCCACTGTCCCATCACAGTGCTCCACTGTCCCATCACAGTGCCCCTCTTTGCCATCACAGAGCATCACTGTCCCATCACAATTCCCCACTCTCCCATCACAATGACAAATTGTCACATCACAATGCCAATATGTCATATCACAATGATACACTGTCCCATCGCAATGACCCACTGTCCCATCACAGTGCCCCAAAGTCCCATCACAGTGCTCCACTCTCCCATCACAATGCCCCACTGTCCCATCACAGTGCTCCACTCTTGTCCCACTCTCTGTTCTTAGTGCCCCACTATCCCATCACAATGACCCCTGTCCCATCACAGTGCCCCACTGTCCCATCACAAATCCCCACTGTCCCATCACAGTGCCCCACTGTCCATCACCATGGCCCACTGTCCCATCACACTGTCCCACTGTCCTTCAGAGTGCTCCACTGTCCATCACAGTGCCACATTGTCCCATCACACATACCCACTGTTCATCCCAGTGCTCCACTCTCCCATCACAGTGTCCCACTGTCCCATCACAGTGCCCCACTGTCCCATCACAAATCCCCACTGTACAATCACAGTGCCCCATTGTCCCATCACTATGACACACTGTCACATCACAATGCCCCATTGTCCCATCACAATGCCCCACTTTCCCTTCACAATGTCCCCATTGTCCCATCACAATGCCACATTGTCCCATCACAGTTCCCAATTGATACATCACAGTGACCCACAGTCCCATCACAATACCCCACTCTCCAATCACAGTATCCCACTGCCCCATCACAGTGCCCCACTGTCCATCACCGTGGCCCACTGTCCCATCACACTGTCCCACTGTCCATCACAGTGCTCCACTGTCCCATCACAGTGTCCCACTGTCCCATCACAGTGCTCCACTCTCCCATCACAATGCCCCACTGTCCCATCACAGTGCTCCACTGTCCCATCACAGTGCCCCTCTTTGCCATCTCAGAGCATCACTGTCCCAACTCAATTCCCCAATGCCCCATCACAATGACACTTTGTCACATCACAATGCCGCATTGTCCCATCACAATGACCCACTGTCACATCACATGGCCCATTGTCCCATCACAATGCCCCACTCTCCCATCACAATGCCCCATTGTACCATCATAATGGCCAATTGTCCCAACCCAGAGACCCACTGTCCCATCACAGTGCCCCACTGTCCATCACCGTGGCCCACTCTCCATCACAATGTGCCCCACTGTCACATCACATTGTCCCACTCTCTGTTCTTAGTGCCCCACTATCCCATCACAATGACCCACTGTCCCATCACAGTGCCCCACTGTCCCATCACAAATCCCCACTGTCCCATCACAGCGTCCCACTGTCCCCTCACAGTGACACACTGTCCCATCACACTGCCACACTTTCCATCACAGTGCCCAACTGTTCCATCAAAATCTCCCACTCTCTGATCTTAGTGCCCCACTATCCCATCACAATGAGCCACTGTCCCATCACAGTAACCCACTGTACCATCACAACTCCCCACTTTCCCATTACAGTGCTCCACCTTCCCATCACACAGCCACACTCTCCATCACAGTGTCCCACTTTCCCATCACAGTGCAGCCTGTCCCATCACAATTCTGCACTGTCCCATGGCAATGACACATTGTCAGATTAAAATGTTACATTTTCCCATCACTATGACACACTGTCACATCACAATGCCCCACTCTCTCTTCACAATGCCACATTGTCCCATCACAATGCCCCATTGTCCCAGTACAATGCTCCACTGTCTTATTACACAGTCCCACTTTCAATCACAGTGCCCCACTGTCCATCACAGTGCCCCACTGTCCCATCACAGTGCCCCACTGTCCCATCACAAGGTCCCACTCTCTGATCTTAGTACCCCACTATCCCAACACAATGACCCACTGTCCCATCACATTGCCCCACTGTCCCATCACAAATCCCCACTGTCCCATCACAGTGCCACACTATCCATCACAGTTCACATTGTCCCATCACACAGCCCCACTGTCCCAACATAATGACACATTGTCACATCACAAAGCCCATTTTCCCATCACAATGACACACTGTCCAATGAAAATGACACACTGTCCCATCACAGTGCCCCAAAGTCCCATCAAAGTGCTCCACTGTCCCATCACAGTGTCCCACTGTTTCATCACAGTACTCCTCTGTCCCATCATACAGCCCCACTGTTCATCACAGTGTCCCATTGTCCCATCACAGTGCCCCACTGTCCCATCACAGAGCACCACTGTCACAACACAATTCCCCAATACCCCATCACAATGACACATTGTCAGATCACAATGCCCCATTGTTCCATCACAATGACACACTGTCACATCACGATGCCCCACTGTCCCATCACAATGTCACATTGTCCCATCATATTGCCACATTGTCCAACCACAGTCTCCCACTGTCCCATCACAGTGCCTCAATGAACCATCACAGTTCCCCACTGTCCCATTACACAGCCCCACTGTCCATCACAGTGACCCAATGTCCAACACATTGCCCCACTGTCAATCACAGTGCCCCACTCTCCGATCACAATTCCCCACTGTCCCATCACAATGACACATTGTCTCATCAAAATGCCCCTTTGTCCCATCACAATGACACACTGCCCCAACAAAATGACCCACTGTCCCATCACATTGCCCCACTGTCCATCACAATTCCCCACTGTATTATCAAAATGACACACTGTCACATCACAATGCCCCATTGTCCCATCACAATGACATACTGTCACATCAAAATGCCCCATTGTCCCATCAAAATGGCCCACTCTGCCATCACAATGTCCCCCTGTCCCATCACAATGACCCACTGTCCCATCACAGTGCCCCACGGTCCCATCACAATGACCCACTGTCCCATCACTTTGCCCCACTTTCCCATCACAATGCCCCTTTGTCCCATCACAATGACACACTGTCCCATTGCAATGAGCAACTGTCCCATCACAGTGCCCCACAGTCTCATAACAGTGCTCTAATCTCCCATCACAATGCCCCACTGTTTCATCACAGTTCTCCACTGTTCCATCATACAGTCCCACTGTTCATCACAGTCTCCCACTGTCCCACCACAGTGCCCCACTGTCCCATCACAGAGCACCACCATCCCAAAGCAATTCCCCAATGCCCCATCACAATGTCACACTTTCACATCACAATGACCCATTGTCCCATCACAATGCCCCACTCTCCCAACACAATGCCCCAATATCCCCTCATAATGCCCCATTGTCCCAACACAGAGCTGCACTCTTCCATTACAGTGCACCACTGTCCCTTCAGAGTGCCCCACTGTCCAATCACAGCGCTGCACTGTTCTATCACAGTGACCCATTGTCTCATCACAGTGCCCCACTGTCCATCACAATGTGCCCCACTATCTCATCACAGTGGCCCCCTTTCCCATCACAGTGCCCCAATCTCTCATCACAATCTCCCACTCTCTGACCTTAGTGCCCCACTATCCCATCACAATGAGCCACTGTCCCATCACAGTACCCCACTGTCCCATCCCAATTCCCCACTATCCCATCACAGTGCCCCACTGTCCATCACAATGCCCCATAGTCATATCACAAAGCCCCACTGTCCCAGCACAATGACCCACTGCACATCACCGTGCCCTACTGTCCCATCACAATGACCCACTGTCCCATCACCGTGCCCCATTGTCACATCACAACGCCCCTTTGTTCCATCACAATGACACACTGTCCCAACGCAATGACCCACTATCCCATCACAGGGGCCCACAGTCCCATCACAGTGCTCCACTCTCCCATCACAATGCTCCACTGTTTCATCACAGTGCTCCACTGTCGAATCATAAAGTCCTACTCTCCATCACTGTGTACCACTGTCCCATCACAGTGCCACACTGTCCCATTACAGAGCACCACTGTCCCAACACAATTCCCCAATGCCCCATCAAAATGAAACATTGTCACAAAACAATGCCCCATTGTTCCATCACAATGACACACTGTCATATCACAATGCCCCATTGTCCCAACACAATGCCCCACTCTCGCAATACAATGCCCCAATGTCCCATCATAATGCCCCCATTGTCCCCACACAGAGCTCCACTCTTCCATCACAGTGCCCCATTGTCCCATCACAGTGTCCCACTGTCCCATCACAGCGCTGCACTGTCCCATCACAGTGACCCATTGTCCCATCACAGTGCCCCACTTTCCATCACAATATGCCCCACTATCCCATCACAGTGGCCCCCTGTCCCATCACAGTGCCCCACTATCCCATCCGAATCTCCCACTCTCTGATCTTAGTGCCCCACTATCCCATCACAATGAGCTACTGTCCCATCACAGTGTCCCACTGTCCATCACAATGTGCCATATTGTCCGATCACACTGCCTCTGTCCCATCATAGTGACCCACTGTCCCATCACAACGCCCCACTTTCCCATTACAGTGCTCCACCTTCTCATCACACAGCCACACTGTCCATCACAGTGTCCCACTTTCCCATCACAAATCCCCACTGTAAAATCGCAGTGCCCCATTGTCCCATCACTATGACACACTGTCAAATCACAATGCCCAATTGTCCCATCACAATGCCCCACTGTCCCTTCACAATGTCCCATTGTCCCATCACAATGCCCCATTGTCCCATCACAGTTCCCAATTGATACATCACAGTTGTCCGCTGAACCATCACAATTCCCCACTTTCCCATCACAGTATCCCACTGTCCCTTCACAGTGCCCCACTGTCCATCACCATGGCCCACTGTCCCATCACACTGTCCCACTGTCCTTCAGAGTGCTCCACTGTCCATCACAGTGCAACATTGTCCCATCACACATACCCACTGTCCATCACAATGCTCCACTGTCCCATCACAATGTCCCACTGTCCCATCACAGTGCTCTACTCTCCCATCACAATGCCCCACTGTCCCATCACAGTGCTCCACTGTCCCATCACAGTGCCCCACTTTGCCATCACAGAGCACCACTGTCCCAACTCAATTCCCCAATGCCCCATCACAATGACACTTTGTCAGATCACAATGCCCCATTGTCCCATCACAATGCCCCATTCTCCCATCACAATGCCCCATTGTCCAAACATAATGGCCAATTGTCCCAACCCAGAGCCCCACTGTCCCATCACAGTGCCCCACTGTTCTATCACAGTGCCCCACTGTCCATCACAATGTGCCCCACTGTCACATCACAATGCCTCACTGTCCATCAACGTGGCCCACTCTCACATCACACTGCCGCACTGTCCCATTACATTGTCCCACTCTCTGTTCTTAGTGCCCCACTATCCCATCACAATGACCCACTGTCCCATCACAGTGCCCCACTGTCCTCTCACAGTGCCACACTGTCCCATCAGTGCCACACAGTCCCATCACAAATCCCCACTGTCCCATCACAGTGCCACACTGTCCCATCACAGTGCCAACTGTCCCATCACAGTGCCCCACTGTCCCATCACAAATCCCCACTGTCCCATCACAGCATCCCTCTGTCCCATCACAGTGCCACACTGTCCCATCACAGTGCAACACTGTCCATCACAGTGCCCAACTGTCCCATCACAGTGCCCCACTGTACCATCACAATCTCCCACTCTCTGATCTTAGTGCCCCACTATCCCATTACAATGAGCCACTGTCCCATCACAGTGTCCCACTGTCCATCACAATGTGCCATATTGTCCCATCACACTGCCCCTGTCCCATCACACTGACCCACTGTCCCATCACAATGCCCCACTCTTTCTTCACAATGCCACATTGTCCCATCACAATGGCCCATTGTCCCAGTACAGTGCTCCACTATCCTATCACACAGTCTCACTTTCAATCACAGTGCCCCACTGTCCATCACAGTGCCCCACTGTCCCATCACAGTGCCCCACTGTCCTATCACAAGGTCCCACTCTCTGATCTTAGTGCCCCACTATTCCATCACAGTGCCCCACTGTCCCATCACAAATCCCCACTGTACAATCACAGTGCCCCATTGTCCCATCACTATGACACACTTTCACATCACAATGCCCCATTGTCTTATCACAATGCCCCACTTTCCCTTCACAATGCCCCATTGTCCCATCACAATGCCCATTGTCCCATCACAGTTCCCCATTAATAGATCACAGTGACCCACTGTCCTATTACAATGACCCACTGTCCCATCACAGTATCCCACTGCCCCATCACACTGTCACACTATCCATCAGAGTGCTCCACTGTCCATCACAGTGCCACATTGTCCCACCACACATACCCACTGACCATCACAGTGCTCTACTGTCCCATCACAGTGCCCAATGGTCCCATCATACAGCCCTACTGTCTATCACAGTGTCCCACTGTCCCATCATAGTGCTCCACTCTCCCATCACAATGCCCCACTGTCCCATCACAGTGCCCAACTGTCCCATCATACAGCCCCACTGTCTATCACAGTGTCCCACTGTCCTATCACAGTGCCCCACTTTGCCATCACAGAGCACCACTGTCCCAACTCAATTCCCCAATGCCCCATCACAATGACACTTTGTCACATCACAATGCCCCATTGTCCCATCACAATGCCCCACTCTCCCATCACAATGACCCATTGTCCCATCATAATGGCCAATTGAATTGTCCCAACCCAGAGCCCCACTGTCCCATCACAGTGCCCCACTGTCCATCACAATGTGTCCCACTGTCCTATCACAGTGTCCCACTGTCCCATTACAATGTCCCACTCTCTGATCTTAGTGCCCCACTATCCCATCACAATGACCCACTGTCCCATCACAGTGCCCACTGTCCCATCACAAATCCCCACTGTACCATCAAAATGCCCCATTGTCCCATCACTATGACACACTGTCTCATCACAATGTCCCATTGTCCCAACACAATGCCCCACTCTCCCTTCACAATGCCCCATTGTCCCATCACAATGCCCCATTGTCCAATCACAGTTCCCCATTGATACATCACAATGCCCCACTCTCCCATCACACTGCCCCACTGTCCATCACAGTGCTCCACTGCCCCATCACAGTTCACATTGTCTCATCACACAGCCCCACTGTCCCATCATAATGACCCATTGTCACTTCACAATGCCCATTTCTCCCATCACAATGCACACTGTCCCATCACAATGACCCACTTTCCCATCACATTGCCCCACTGTCCATCACAATTCCCCACTGTACCATCACAATGACACACTGTCACATCATAATGCCCCATTGTCCCATCACAATGCCAATGCCCCACTGTCCCATCACAAGGCCAAATTGTCCCATCACAGTGCCCCATTATCACATCACAGTGTCCCACTCTCCCATCACAGTGCCCCACTGTCCCATCACAGTGACCCACTGCCCCATCAGAGTGCCCCACTGTCCATCACAGAGCCCCACTGTCCCATCAAAATTGCCCACTGTTTCAGAACAATGACACATTGTCACTTCACAATGCCCGTTTGTCCCATCACAATGATACACTATAACATCACAATGCACCACTGTCCCATCACAGTGCCCCACTGTCCCATAACAGTGCCCCACTGTCCTTCACAGTGCCTCACTTTCCAATCACAGAGTCCCACTGTCCCATCACAGTGCCCCACTGTCCCATCATAGTGTCCCACTGTCCATCACAATGTGGCATACTGTCCCATCACACTGCCCCTGTCCCATCACAGTGCCCCACTGTCCATCACAATGTGCCCCACTATCCCATCACAGTGCTCCACTGTCCCATCACAGTGCTCCACTGTCCCATCATACAGCCCCACTGTCCATCACAGTGCCCCATTGTCCCATCACACAGCCCCACTGTCCATCACAGTGCTCCACTGTCCCATCACAGTCCTCCACTCTCCCATTACAATGCCCCACTGTCCCATCACAGTGCTCCACTGTCCCATCATACAGCCCCACTGTCCATCACAGTGTTCCACAGTCCCATAACAGTGCCCCTCTTTGCCATCACAGAGCACCACTGTCCCAACTCAACTCCCCAATGCCCTATCACAATGAGACTTTGTCACATCACAATGACCCAGTGTCCCATCACAGTGCCCCATTATCCATCCCAGTGCCCCTCTCTCCCATCACAATTCCCCATAGTTACATCACAATGCCCCACTGTCCCAGCACAATGACCCACTTTCCCATCACAGTGTCTCACTGTCCCATCACAATGACCCACTATCCCATCACCGTGCCCCTCTGTCCCGTCACAATTCCCCACTCTCCCATCACAATGACAAATTGTCACATCACAATGCCAATTTGTCACATCACAATGATACACTGTCCCATCGCAATGACCCACTGTCCCATCACAGTTCCCCAAAGTCCCATCACAGTGCTCCACTCTCCCATCACAATGCCCCACTGTTTCATCACAGTGCTCCACTGTCCCATCATACAGCCCCACTGTCCATCACAGTGTCCCACTGTCCCATCACAATGTACCACTGTCCCATCACAGTGCCCCACTGTCCCATCACAGAGCACTGTCCCTTCTCCCCACAGCATTTAGCTGTGACCTCCGGGCTGGCAAACCCCACCCTTCCCCAGGCATTATCTCCAGCCTATTCAAGCTGTGGCATTCCTGGCCTACAGCCTTCACCCTTCCCCAGGTGTTATCTCTGGCCTATTCAAGCTGTGACATTCCTGGCCTACAGCCTCCACCCTTCCCCTGGCGTTATCTCTGGCCCTAGTTCCATTGAGAACAATACAGCCCGCTTTCATCTTAACTACCAAGGCCTCAGCGCAGCTCCAACCAGAGACCAGTGGAAAATTGAGTGACTGAAAGCAGACAACCTGCAGAGAAGAAGATCCAATGAACTCTAGGCCATTTGGTGGGCAGGGTGGTTTTTCCAAAGATTATAAATATTGGCTAAATGAGAGTAAACTGGGTCTCTATGGGCAAATGTCCTCTTGACTCATTTCTCTTTCGTCCCCTTCCCGTCTCAGAATGCTCTTCCAGGTATTCCTGTTCCTATGTGGCCGCTGGCGGCAACAGAGCACCACTATCCCAACACAATAACCCAATGCCCCATCACAATGACACATTGTCACATCACAATGCCCCATTGTTCCATCACAATGACACACTGTCAGATCTCGATGCCCCACTGTTCCATTACAATGCCACATTGTCCCATCACATTGCCACATTGTCCAATCACAGTCTCCCACTTTCACATCACAGTGCCTCAATGTACCTTCACAGTGCCCCACTGTCCCATTACACAGCCCCACTGTCCATCACAGTGACCCAATGTCCACCACATTGCCCCACTGTCAATCACAGTGCTCCACTGTCCGATCACAATTCCCCACTGTCCCATCACAATGACACATTGTCTCATTAAAATGCCCCTTTGTCCCATCACAATAACACACTGCCCCAACACAATGACCCACTGTCCCATCACATTGCCCCACTGTCCATCACAATTCCCAACTGTACCATCAAAATGACACACTGTCACATCACAATACCCCATTGTCCCATCACAATGACATACTGTCACATCAAAATGCCCCATTTTCCCATCACAATGGCCCACTCTGCCATCACAATGTTCCCCTGTCCCATCACAATGACCCACTGTCCCATCACAGTGCCCCACTGTCCCATCACAATGACCCACTGTCCCATCACCGTGCCCCACTTTCCCATCACAATTCCCCACTATCCCATCACAATGACACATTGTCACATCACAATGCCCCTTTGTCTTATCACAATGACACACTGTCCCATCGCAATGACCAATTGTCCCATCACGGAGCCCCACTGTCCCATCACAATGACCCACTGTTCCATCACCGTGCCCCACTGTCACATCACAATGCCCCTTTGTCCCATTACCATGACACACTGTCCCATCGCAATGACCCACTGTCCCATCACAGTGACCCACAGTCCCATCACTGTGTACCACTGTCCCATCACAGTGCCACACTGTCCCATTACAGAGCACCACTGTCCCAACACAATTCCTCAATGCCCCATCACAATGACACATTGTCACAAAACAATGCCCCATTGTTCCATCACAATGACACACTGTCATATCACAATGCCCCATTGTTCCATCACAATGCCCCACTCTCCCAACACAATGCCCCAATGTCCCATCATAATGCCCCATTGTCCCAAAACAGAGCTCCACTCTTCCATCACAGTGTCCCAATTTTCCCATCACAGTTCCTTATTGATACATCACAATGCCCCACTGTCCCATCACACTGCCCCACTGTCCATCACAGTGCCACACTATCCATCACAGTTCACATTGTCCCATCACACAGCCCCACTGTCCCAACATAATGACACATTGTCACATCACAATACCCATTTTCCCATCACAATGACACACCATCCAATCAAAATGACACACTGTCCCATCACAGTGTCCCACTGTTTCATTATGGTGCTCCTCTGTCCCATCATACAGCCCCACTGTTCATCACAGTGTCCCACTGTCCCATCACAGTGCCCCACTGTTCCATCACAGAGCACCACTGTCCCAACACAATTCCTCAATACCCCATCACAATGACACATTGTCAGATCACAATGCCCCATTGTTCCATCACAATGACACACTGTCACATCACGATGTCCCACTGTCCCATCACAATGTCACATTGTCCCATCACATTGCCACATTGTCCCATCAGTCTCCCACTGGCCCATCACAGTGCCTCAATGTACCATCACAGTTCCCCACTGTCCCATTACACAGCCCCACTGTCCATCACAGTGACCCAATGTCCAACACATTGCCCCACTGTCAATCACAGTGCCCAACACTCCGATCACAATTCCCCACTGTCCCATCACAATGACACATTGTCTCATCAAAATGTCCCTTTGTCCCATCACAATGACATACTGCCCCAACAAAATGAACCACTGTCCCATCACATTGCCCCACTGTCCATCACAATTCCCCACTGTATTATCAAAATGACACACTGTCACATCACAATGCCCCATTGTCCCATCACAATGACATACTGTCACATCAAAATGCCCCATTGTTCCATCATGATGGCCCACTCTGTCATCACAGTGTCCCCCTGTCCCATCACAATGACCCACTGTCCCATCACAATGACACATTGTCACATCACAATGCCCCTTTGTCCCATCACAATGACACACTGTCCCATCGCAATGAGCAACTGTCCTATCACAGTGCCCCACAGTCCCATAACAGTGCTCTAATCTCCCATCACAATGCCCCACTGTTTCATCACAGTTCTCCACTGTTCCATCATACAGTACCTCTTGTTCATCACAGTCTCCCACTGTCCCACCACAGTGCCCCACTGTCCCATCACAGAGCACCACCATCCCAAAGCAATTCCCCAATGCCCCATCACAATGATATATTTTCACATCATAATTCCCCATTTTTCCATCACAATGACACACTTTCACATCACAATGTCCCATTGTCCCATCACAATGCCCCACTCTCCCAACACAATGCCCCAATATCCCCTCATAATGCCCCATTGTCCCAACACAGAGCTGCACTCTTCCATTACAGTGCACCACTGTCCCTTCAGAGTGCCCCACTGTCCAATCACAGCGCTGCACTGTTCTATCACAGTGACCCATTGACCCATCACAGTGCCCCACTGTCCATCACAATGTGCCCCACTATCTCATCACAGAGGCCCCCTTTCCCATCACAGTGCCCCAATCTCTCATCACAATCTCCCACTCTCTGACCTTAGTGCCCCACTATCCCATCACAATGAGCCACTGTCCCATCACAGTGCCCCACTGTCCATCACAATGCACCATAGTCATATCACAAAGCCCCACTATCCCAGCACAATGACCCACTGCACATCACAGTGCCCCACTGTCCCATCACAATGACCCACTGTCCCATCACCGTGCCCCACTGTCACATCACAACGCCCCTTTGTCCCATCACAATGACACACTCTCCCAACGCAATGACCCACTGTCCCATCACAGTGCCCCACAGTCCCATCACAGTGCTCCACTCTCCCATCACAATGCTCCACTGTTTCATCACAGTGCTCCAATGTCGAATCATAAAGCCCCACTCTCCATCACTGTGTACCACTGTCCCATCACAGTGCCACACTGTCCCATAACAGAGCACCACTGTCCCAACACAATTCCCCAATGCCCCATCAAAATGAAACATTGTCACAAAACAATGCCCCATTGTTCCATCACAATGACACACTGTCATATCACAATGCCCCATTGTCCCATCACAATGCCCCACTCTCGCAACACAATGCCCCAATGTCCCATCATAATGCCCCATTGTCCCAACACAGAGCTCCACTCTTCCATCACAGCGCTGCACTGTCCCATCACAGTGACCCATTGTCCCATTACAGTGCCCGACTTTCCATCACAATGTGCTCCACTATCCCATCACAATGGCCCCCTGTCCCATCACAGTGCCCCACTATACCATCCCAATCTCCCACTCTCTGATCTTAGTGCCCCACTATCCCATCACAATGAGCCACTGTCCCATCACAGTGTCCCACTGTCCGTCACAATGTGCCATATTGTCCGATCACACTGCCTCTGTCCCATCACAGTGACCCACTGTCCCATCACAACGCCCTACTTTCCCATTACAGCGCTCCACCTTCTCATCACACAGCCACACTGTCCATCACAGTGTCCCACTTTCCCATCACATTGCAGCCTGTCCTATCTCAATTCCGCACTGTCCCATGGCAATGACACATTGTCAGATCACAATGCCCCATTGCCCCATCACTATAACACACTGTCACATCACAATGCCCCATTATCCCATCACAATGCCCCACTCTCCCTTCACGATGCCACATTGTCCCATCACAATGCCCCATTGTCCACATACAGTGCTCCACTGTCTTATAACACAGTCCCACTTTCAATCACAGTGCCCCACTGTCCATCACAGTGCCCCACTGTCCCATCACAAGGTTCCACTCTCTGATATTTGTGCCCCACTATCCCATCACAATGACCCAATGTCCCATCACAGTGCCCCACTGTCCCATCACAAATCCTCACTGTACAATCACAGTGCCCCATTGTCCCATCACTATGACACACTGTCAAATCACAAGGCCTCATTGTCCCATCACAATGCCCCACTGACCCTTCACAATGTCCCATTGTCCCATCACAATGCCTCATTGTCCCATCACAGTTCCCAATTGATACATCACAGTGACCTACTGTCCCATCACAATTCCCCACTGTCCCATCACAGTGCCCCACTGTCTATCACCATCGCCCACTGTCCATCACACTGTCCCACTGTCCTTCAGAGTGCTCCACTGTCCATCACAGTGCCACATTGTCCCATCACACATACCCACTGTCCATCACAATGCTCCACTGTGCCATCACAGTGTCCCACTGTCTCATCACAGTGCTCTACTCTCCCATCACAATGCCCCACTGTCCCATTACAGTGCTCCACTGTCCCATCACAGTGCCACACTGTGCCATCACAGTGCCACACTGTCCATCACAGTGCCACACTGTCCATCACAGTGCCTAACTGTTCCATCACAGTGCCCCACTGTCCCATCACAATCTCCCACTCTCTGATCTTAGTGCCCCACTATCCCATCACAATGAGCCACTGTCCCATCACAGTGTCCCACTGTCCATCACAATGTGCCATATTGTCCCTTCACACTGCCTCTGTCCCATCACAGTGACCCACTATCCCAATACAATGCCCCACTTTCCCATTAGAATGCTCCACCTTCTCATCACACAGCCACACTGTCCATCACAATGTCCCACTTTCCCATCACAGTGCAGCCTGTCCTATCACAATTCCGCACTGTCCCATGGCAATGACACATTGTCAGATCACAATGCCCCATTGTCCCATCACTATGACACACTGTCAAATCACAATGCCCCATTATCCCATCACAATGCCCCAATCTCCCTTCACAATGCCACATTGTCCCATCAATATGTCCCATTGTCCCAATACAGTGCTCCACTGTCTTATAACACAGGGCATTGTGATGTGACAGTGTGTCATAGTGATGGGACAATGGGGCATTGTGATGGGACAGTAATCCACTGTCCCATCACAGTGATCCACTGTCCACCACAGTGCCCCCCTGTCCCAACAAAATGTTCTACTCTCTGATCTTAGTGCTCCGCTATCCCATCACAATGACACACTGTCCCATCACAGTGCCCCACTGTCCCATAAGAATTCCCCACACTAACTTCACATGGCCCATTTTCCCATGACTATGACACACTGTCACATCACAATGCCCCATTGTCCAATCACAATGCCCCACTCTCCCATCACATTGATATGAGACATTAGGTGATTGTGATGGGAGAGTGGGACACTGTGATGGGACAGTGGGTCATTGTGTTGGGACAGCGGGCCATTGTGATGTGACTATGAGGCCTTGTGATGGGAGAGTGGGGCACTGTGATGGGACAGTGGATCATTGTGATGGGACAGTGGGACATTGTGATGTAACAATGTGTCATTGTGATGGGACAATGGTGCATGGTGATGGGACAATGGGTCATCGTGATGAGAGAGGGGAGAACTGTGACAGGACAATGGGGCATTGTGATGGGACAATGGGGCACAGTGATGGGACAGTGGGGCATAGTGATGAAACAGTGTGTCACTGTGATCGATCAATGGGGCACTGTGAAGGGACAATGTGTCATTGTGATGGTACAGTGGGGAATTGTGATGGGACAGTGGGGCACTGTAATGGGACAGTGGGTCATTGTGATGGGATAGTTGCGCACTAAGATCAGAGAGAGGGACATTGTGATGGGACAGTGGGGCACTGGGATCGGACAGTGGGGAACTGTGATGTGTCCATGGGGCACTATGATTGGACAGTGGGGCATTTTGATGGGACAATGGGGCATTGTGGGGGGACAATGGGGCATTGTGATTCGAGAGTGGAGCATTGTGATAGGGCAATGGAGCATTGTGATGTGACAGTGTGTCGTAGTGATGGGACAATGGGGCATTGTGATGGTACAGTGGGGAATTGTTATGGGATAGTGGGGCACTGTAATGGAACAGTGGGTCATTGTGATGGGACAATAGGGCACAGTGATGGGACAGTGGGTCATTGTGATGGGGCAATAGGGCACTGTCATGGGACAGTGGGAAACTGTGATGGATCAGTGGAGCACTGTAATGGGACAATTAGCCATTGTGTTGGGACAATGGGACATTGTGATGGGAGAGTGGGGCATTGTGATTGGACAATGGGGCATTGTGATGTGACAGTGTGTCATAGTGATGGGAAAATGGGCCATGTGATGGTAGTGTGGGGAATTCTTATGGGACAGTGGGGCACTGTGATGGGACAGTGTGTCATTGTGATGTGATAGCGGGGCACTAAGAACAGAGAGTAAAACATTTTGTTTGGACAGTGGGGCACTGTGGTGGACAGTGGATCACTGTGATGGGACAGTGGATCACTGTGATGGGACAGTGGGTCATTGTGATGGGACAGTGTGGGTCATCGTTATGGTACAGTGGGGCACTGTGATGGGACAGTGGCACATTGTGATGGTAGAGTGGAGCACTGGAATAAGACTGTGGGGCACTCTGATGGGACACTGGGTCATTGCGATGGGACAGCGTGTCATTGTGAAAGGACAAAGGGCCATTGTGATGTGACAATGTGTCATTGTGATGGGACAGTGGGGAATGGTGATGGGACAGTGGGGCTCTGTGATGGGACAGTGGTTCATTGTGATGGGAAGTGGGGCACAGTGATGGGACAGTGGGTCATTTTGCTGGGACAGTGGGGCATTGTGATGTGACTATGGGACATGGTGATGGGAGAGAGGGACACTGTGATGAGACAGTGGGGCACTGTGATGGGACAGTGGGTTATTGTGATGGGACCGTGTGTCATTGTGATGGGACAAAGGGCCATTGTGATGTGACAATGTGTCATTGTGATGGGACAGTGGGGAATTGTGATGGGACAGTGGGGCACTGTGATGGGACAGTGGTTCACTGTGATGGGAATTGGGGCACAGTGATGGGACAGTGGGCCATTGTGCTGGGACAGTGGGTCATTGTGATGTGACTATGGGACATGGTGATGGGAGAGAGGGACACTGTGATGGGACAGTGGGGCACTGTGATGGGACAGTGGGTCATTGTGATGGGACAGTGTGTCACTGTGATGGAACAGTGCGTCATCATTATGGGACAGTGGGTCACTGTGATGCGACCGTGGGGCACTGTGTTGGACAGTGGGGCAATGTGATGGACATTGGGTCACTGTGATTGCCAGTGGGGCTCTGTGATGGGACAATGGGGTACTGTGATGGGACATTGAGGCACTGTGATGGGACAATGGGACACTGTGTTGGGACAATGTGGCATTGTGATGGGATAATATGGCATTGTGATGACACAGTGGGGCATTTTGATGGGAGAAAGTTGCATTGTGATGTGACAATGTGTCAGTATGATGTTACAGTGGGGAATTGTGATGGACAGTGTGGCAATGTGATGGTTCATTGCGTCATTGTGATGGGACAGAGGGGCATTGTGATGTGTCAATGTGTAATTGTGATGGGACAGTGGGGAATTGTGATGGGACAGTGGGTCATTGTACTGGGACAGTAGGGCATTGTGATGTGACTATGGGGCATGGTGATGGGAGAGAGGGGCACTGTGATGGGATAGTGGGTCATTGAGATGGGAGAAAGTGGCATTGTGTTGTGACAATATGTCATTGTGATGTTACAGTGGGGAATTGTGATGGACAGTGTGGCAATGTGATGGTACATTGTGATGGGACAGTGTGTCATTGTGAGGGGACAAATGGGCATTGTGATGTGACAATGTGTAATTATGATGGGACAGTGGGGCACTGTGATGGGACAATGTGACATTGTGATGGGAGAGTAGGGCATTTTGATTGGACAATGGGGCACTGTGATGTGACAGTGTGTCATAATGATGGGACAATGGGCCATTGTGATGGTACAGTGGGGAATTGTGATGGGACAGTGGGGCATTGTGATGGGAGATTTTATCACTGTAATGGGACAGTTGGTCATTGTGATGGGACAGTTGGGCATTGTGATGTGACTATGGGACATGGTGATGGGAGAGAGGGACACTGTGATGGGACAGTAGGGAACTGTGTTGGACAGTGGGGCAATGTGATGGACATTGGGCCACTGTGATGGACAGTGGGGCTGTGTGATGGGACAAGGGGGCACTGTGATGGGACATTGAGGCACTGTGATGGGACAATGGGACACTGTGATGGGACACTGTGGCATTGTGATGGGATAATATGGCATTGTGATGAGAGAGTGGGGCATTGTGATGGGAGAAAGTGGCATTGTGATGTGACAATGTGTCAGTGTGATGTTACAGTGGGGAATTGTGATGTACAGTGTGGCAATATGAAGGTACATTGCATCATTGTGATGGGACAGTGTGTCATTTTGATGGGACAGAGGGGCATTGTGATGTGTCAATGTGTAATTGTGATGGGACAGTGGGGAATTGTGATGGTACAGTGCGGAACTGTGATTGGACAGTGGGGCACGGTGATGGGACAGTGGGTCATTCTGATGGGACAGTGTGTCACTGTGATGGAACAGTGGGGCACTGTGATGAGATATTGAGGCACTGTGATGGGACAGTGGGACACTGTGATGGGACAATGTGGCATTGTGATGGGATAATATGTCATTGTGATGGGACAGTGGGGCATTGTGATGGAAGAAAGTGGCATTGTGATGTGACAATGTGTCATTGTGATGTTACAGTGGAGAACTGTGATGGACAGTGTGGCAATGTGATGTTACATTGTGTCATTGTGATGGGACAGTGTGTCATTGTGATGGGACAAAGGGGCATTGTGATATGACAATGTGTAATTGTGATGGGACAGTGGGGAATTGTGATGGGACAGTGGGGCACAGTGATGGGACAGTGGGTCACAGTGATGGGACAATGGGGCACAGTGATGGGACAGTGGGTCATTGTGATCTGACAGTGGGGCACTGTGATGTGACTATGGGACATTGTGATGGGACAGTGGTGCACTGTGATGGACAGTGGATCATTGTGATGGGAGATTTTATCACTGTAATGGGACAGTTGGTCATTGTGATGGGACAGTTGGGCATTGTGATGGGACAGTTGGGCATTGTGATGTGACTAAGGGGCATTGTGATAGAAGAGTGGGGCTCTGTGATGGAACAGTGGATCATTGTGATGGGACAGTGGGGCACTGTGATGGGAGAGTGGGGCAATGTGATGTGACTATGGGGCATTTTGATGTGACAATGTCTCATTCAGATGGTACGGTGAGGAATTGTGATGGACAGTGGGGCACTGTGATAGGACAGTGGGTCATTGTGTTGGGACAGTGGGCCATTGTGATGCGACTATGAGGCAATGTGATGGGGGAGTGGGGCACAGTGATGGGACAGTGGATCATTGTGAAGGGACAGTGGAGCATTGTGATGTAACAATGTGTCATTGTGATGGGACGATGGTGCATTGTGATGGGACAATGGGTCATCTTGAAGAGAGAGTGGGGAACTATGACAGGACAATGGGGCATTGTGATGGGACAATGGGGCACTGTGATGGGGCAGTGGGTCATTGTGATGGGACAATAGGGCACTGTGATGGGACAGTGGGACACTGTGATGGGACAGTGTGGCATAGTGATGGTACAGTGGGTCATTGTGATGGATAAGTGGGGCACTGTAATGGGACAATGGGCCATTGTGTTGGCACAATGGGACATTGTGATGGGAGAGTGGGGCATTGTGATTCGAGAGTGGAGCATTGTGATGGGACAATGGAGCATTGTGATGTGACAGTGTGTCATAGTGTTGGGACAATGGGGCATTGTGATGGTACACTGGGGAATTTTTATGGGATAGTGGGGCACTGTAATGGGAAAGTGGGTCATTGTGATGGGACAATAAGGCACTGTAATGGTATAGTAGGTAGTTGTGATGGGACAATAAGGCACTGTGATGGTACAGTGGGTCGTTGTGATGGGACAACAGGGCACTGTGATGGACAGTGGGACACTGTGATGGAACAGTGGGGCATTGTGATGATACAGTGGGTCATTGTGATGGATCAGTGGGGCACTGTAAGGAAACAATGGGCCATTGTGTTTGGACGAGGGGGCATTGTGATGGGAGGGTGGGGCATTGTGATTAGACAATGGGGCATTGTGATGTGACAGTGTGTCATAGTGATGGGAAAATGGGCCATTGTGATGGTAGTGTGGGGAATTGTTATGGGACAGTGGGGCACTGTGATGGGACAGTGGGTCATTGTGATGGGATAGCAGGGCACTAAGATCAGAGAGTAAAACATTTTGTTAGGACAGTGGGGCACTGTGGTGGACAGTGGATCACTGTGATGGGACAGTGGCCACTGTGATGTTACAGTGGGTCATTGTGATGGGACACTGTGGTACTGTAATGGAACAGTGGGTCATCGTTATGGGACAGTGGGGCACTGTGATGGGACAGTGGTGCATTGTGATGGTAGAGTGGAGCACTGGGATGGGACTGTAGGGCACTGTGATGGGATAGTGGGTCATTGCAATGGGACAGTGTGTCATTGTGATGGGACAAAGGGCCCTTGTGATGTGACAATGTGTCATTGTGATGGGACAGTGGGGAATTGTGATGGGACAGTGGGGCACTGTGATGGTACAGTGGTTCATTGTGATGGGACAGTGGGGCACAGTGATGGGACAGTGGGTCATTGTGCTGGGACAGTGGGGCATTGTGATGTGACTATGGGACATGGTGATGGGTGAGAGGGGCACTGTGAGGGGACAGTGGGGCACTGTGATGGGACAGTGGTTCATTGTGATGGGACAGTGTGTCACTGTGATAGAACAGTGGGTCATCATTATGGGACAGTGGATCACTGTGATACGACCATGGGGCACTGTGATGGACAGTGGGCCTGTATGATGGGACAATGGGGCACTGTGATGGGACATTGAGGCACTGTGATGGGACAATGGGACACTGTGATGGGACAATGTGGCATTCTGATGGGATAATATGGCATTGTGATGGGACAGTGGGGCATTGTGATGGGAGAAAGTGGCATTGTGATGTGACAATGTGTCAGTGTGATGTTACAGTGGGGAATTGTGATGGACAGTGTGGCAATGTGATGGTACATTGCTTCATTGTGATGGGACAGTGTGTCATTGTTATGGGACAGAGGGGCATTGTGATGTGTCAATGTGTAATTGTGATGGGACAGTGGGGAATTGTGATGGGACAGTGGGTCATTGTGATGGACAGTGGGGCACAGTGATGGGACAGTGGGTCATTGTGATGGGACAGTGGGGCATTGTGATGTGACTATGGGGCATTGTGATAGGAGAGTGGGGCTCTGTGATGGGACAGTGGATCATTGTGATGGGACAGTGGGGCACTGTGATGGGAGAGTGGGTAATTGTGATAGGACAGTGCGGCAATGTGATGGAACAGTGGGTCATTGTGATGGGAGAGTGGGGCAATGTGATGTGACTATGGGGCATTTTGATGTGACAATGTCTCATTCTGATGGTACAGTGGGGAATTGTGATGGACAGTGTGGCAATGTGATGGTACATTGCGTCATTGTGATGGGACAGTGTGTCATTGTGATGGGACAAAGGGGCATTGTGATGTGACAATGTGTAATTGTGATGGTACAGTGGGGCATTGTGATAGGACAGTGGAGCACAGTGATGGTACAGTGGGGCACTGTGATGGGAAAGTTGGGCATTGAGATGTGACAGTGTGTAATAGTGATGGGACAATGGGGAATTGTGATGGGACAATGGGGTACTGCGATGGGACAGCGGCTCGTTGTGATGGGATAGTGGGGCACTAAGATCAGACTGTGAGAGATTGTGATGGGACAGTGGCGCACTGTGATGATAAAGGGGGCCACTGTAATAGGATAGTGGGGCATATTGTGATGGACAGTGGGACACTGTGATGGGAAAATGTGTCACTGTGATCTAACAGTGCAGCGTTGTGAAGGGACAGAGGGGCACTGTGATTGGACAGTGGTTCACTCTGATGGACAGTGGATCATTGTGATGGGAGAGTTTGGCACGGTAATGGGACAGTGGGTCATTGTGATGGGACAGTGGGGCAATGTTATGGGACAGTGGGTCATTGTGTTGGAACAGTGAGCCATTGTGATGTGACTATGAGGCATTGTGATGGGAGAGCGCGGCACTGTGATGTGACTATGGGACATTGTGATGGGACAGTGGTGCACTGTGATGGACAGTGGATCATTGTGATGGGAGAGTTTGGCACTGTAATGGGACAGTGTGTCATTGTGATTGGACAGTGGGGCATTGTGATGTGACTATGGGGCATTGTGATAGGAGGGTGGGGCTCTGTGATGGGACAGTGGATCATTGTGATGGGACAGTGAGGTATTGTGATGGGAGAGTGGGTAATTGTGATGGGACAGTGGGGCAATGTGATGGGACAGTGGGTTATTGTGATGGAAGTGTGGGGCATTGTGATGTGACTATGGGGCATTTTGATGTGACAGTGTTTCATTCTGATGGTACAGTGAGGAATTGTGATGGACCGTGGGCACAGTGATGGGACTCTGGGTCATTGTGATGGTACAGTGGATCATTGTGAAGGGACAGTGGGGCATTGTGATGTAACAAAGGGTCATCGTGATGAGAAAGTAGGGAACTGTGACAGGACAATGGGGCATTGTGATGGGACAATGGGGCACTGTGATGGGACAGTGGGACATAGTGATGAAACAGTGTGTCACTGTGATCGATCAATGGGGCACTGTGAAGGGACAATGGGGCATTGTGATGTGACAGTGTGTCATAATGATGGGACAAAGGGTCATTGTGATGGTACAGTGGGGAATTGTGATGGGGCAGTGGGGCACTGTAATGGGACAGTGGGTCATTGTGATGGGATAGTTGCGCACTAAGATCAGAGAGAGGGACCTTGTGATGGGGCAGTGGAGAACTGGGATGGGACAGTGGGACATTGCGATGGGACAGTGGGGAAGTGTGATGTGTCAATGGGGCACTGTGATGGGACACTGTGGAACTGTGATGTGTCAATGGGGCACTATGATGGGACAATGGGGCATTATGATGGGACAATGTGGCATTGTGATTCGAGAGTGTAGCATTGTGATGGGACAATGGAGCATTGTGATGTGACAGTGTGTCGTAGTGATGGGACAATGGGGCATTGTGATGGTACAGTGGGGAATTGTTATGGGATAGTGGGGCACTGTAATGGGACAGTGGGTCATTGTGATGGGACAATAGGACACTGTGATGGTACAGGGGGTCATTGTGATAAGACAATAGGGCACTGTGATGGGACAGTGGGACACTGTGATGGGACAGTGGGGCACTATGATGGGACAATGGGACACTGTGATGGGACAATGTGGCATTGTGACGTGATACTTTGGCATTGTAATAGGACAGTGGGGCATTGTGATGGGAGAAAGTGGCATTGTGATGGGACAATGTGTCATTGTGATGGTACAGTGGGGAATTGTGATGGACAGTATGGCAATGTGATGGGAGAAAGTGGCATTGTGATGTGACAATGTATCATTGTGATGGTACAGTGGGGAATTTGATGGACAGTCGGGCACAGTGATGAGACAGTGGGTCACTGTGATGGGAAAGTGGGGCACTGTGATGGGACAGTGGGGCACTGTGATGGGAAAGTTGGGCATTGTGATGTGACAGTGTGTCATAGTGATGGGACAATGGGGAATTGTAATGGGACAGTGGGGCACTGTGATGGGACAATGTGTCACTGTGATGGGACAGTGCAGCGCTGTGATGGCACAGTGGTGCACTGTGATGGGAGAGTGGAGCTCTGTGTTGGGACAATGAGGCATCATGAGGGGACATTGTGGCATTGTGTTGGGAGAGTGGGGCATTGTGATGGGACAATGGGGCATTGTGATGTGAAAGTGTGTCATGGTGATGGAACAATGGGGCATTGTGATGTGACAATGTGTCATTGTGATGGGGCATTGGGGAATAGCTTTGGAATGGTGGTGCTCTGTGATGGGACAGTGGAACACTATGACAAACAGTGGGGCTGTATTATGGGACTGTGGGGCACTGTGATGGAACAGGTGGTCATTGCAATGGGACGGTGTGTCATTATGATGGGACAAAGGGGCATTGTGATGTGACAATGTGTCACTGTGATGGGACAGTGGGGAATTGTGATGGGAAAGTGGGGCACGGTGTTGGGACAATGGGTCATTGTTATGGGACAGTAGGCACTGTGATGGGACAGTGTGGCATCTTTATGGGAAAGTGGGGCACTGTGCTGCTACAATGGTGCACTGTGATGGGAAAGTGGCACACTGTGCTGCGACAGTGTTGCACTGAGAAGAGACAGTGGGGCATTGTGATGGGACAGTGGGTCATTGTGTTGGGGCAGTGTTTCTTTGTGATGGGACAAAGGGGCATTTTGATGTGACAATGTGACATTGTGATGGGACAGTGGGGAATTTTATTGGGACAGTGGGGCACTGTGATGGACAGTGGTGCAATGTAATGGACATTGGGTAACTGTGATGGGACAGTGGGGCACTCTGAAGGACAGTGGGGCACTGTGATGGGACAGCCTGTCACTGTGATGGGACAGTGGTGTACTGTGATTGATAGTGGATCATTGTGATGGGAGAGTTAGGCACTGTAATGGGACAGTGGGTCATTGTGATGTGACAGTGGGGCACTGTGAGGTGACTATGGGGCATTGTGATAGGAGAGTGGGGCTCTGTGATGGGACAGTGGATCACTGTTATGGGACAGTGGGGCACTGTGATGGATCAATTGGGCACTGTGATTGGACAATGGGGCATTGTCATGGGACAATGGGGCATTGTGATTTGACGGGGTGTCATTGTGATGGGACAAAGGGGCATTGTGATGTGATAATGTGTCACTGTGATGGGACAGGGGAGAATTGTGATGGGACAATGGGGCACTGTGATGGGAGAGTGGATAATTGTGATAGGACACTGGGGCAATGTGATGGGACAGTGGGTCATTGTGATGGGAGAGTGGGGCATTGTGATGGGACAGTCGGTCATTGTGTTGGGACAGTGGGCCATTGTGATGTGACTATGAGGCATTGTGATGGCAGAGTGGGGCACTGTGATGGGACAGTGGATCATTGTGATGGGACAGTGGGGAATTGTGATGTAACAATATGTCATTGTGATGAGACAATAGTGCATTTTGATGGAACAATGGATCATCTTGATGAGAGAGTGGGGAACTGTGATGGGAGAATGGGGCATTGTGATGGGACAATGGGGCACTGTGATGGGACACTGGGGCATAGTGATGATACAGTGTGTAACTGTGATGGATCAATGGGACACTGTGAAGGGACAATGGGGCATTGTGATGTGACAGTGTGTCATAGTGATGGGACAATGGGACATTGTGATGGTACAGTGGGGAATTGTGATGGGACATTGGGGCACTATGATGGGACAGTGGGTCATTGTGATGAAATAGTTGCGCACTAAGATCAGAGAGAGGGATATTGTGATGGGACAGTGGGGAACTGTGATGGGACAGTGGGGCACTGCGGTGGGACATTGGGGAACTGTGATGTGTCAATGGGGCACTATGATGGGACAATGGGGCATTTTGATGGGACAATGGGGCATTGTGATGGGACAATGGGGCGTTGCGATTCGAGAGTGGAGCATTGTGATGGGACAATGGAGCATTGTGATGTGATAGTGTGTCATAGTGATGGGACAATGGGGCATTGTGATGGGACAGTGTGGCACTATGATGGTACAGTGGGGCATTGTGATGGTAAAGTGGAGCTCTGGGATGGGACTGTGCGGCACTGTGATGGGACAGTGGGTCATTGCAATGGGACAGTGTGTCATTGTGATGGGACAAAGGGCCATAGTGATGTGACAATGTATCATTGTGATGGGACAGTGGGGAATTGAGATGGGACTGTGGGGCACTGTGATGGGATAGTGGGTCATTGTGCTGGGACAGTTGGGCACCGTGATGGGACAGTGGGTCATTGTTATGGACAGTGGTGCATTGTGATGTAACAATGTGTCATTGTGATGGGACAATTGTGCATTGTGATGGGACAATGGGTCATCGTGACAAGAGAGTGGGGAACTGTGATGGGACAATGAGGCATTGTGATGGCACAATGGGGCACTGTGATGGGACAGTGGGGCATAGTGATGAAACAGTGTGTCACTGTGATGGATCAGTGAGGCACTGTGAAGGGACAATGGGGCATTGTGACGTGACACTGTGTCATAGTGATGGGACAATAAGGCATTGTGATGGTACAGTGGGGAATTTTGATGGGACAGTGGGGCACTGTGATGGGACAGTGGGTAATTGTGATGGGATAGTGGGGCACTAAGATCAGAGAGAGGGACTTTGTGATGGGACAGTGGGGAACTGTGATGTGTCAATGGGGCACTATGATGGGACAATGGGGCATTTTGATGGGACAATGGGGCATTGTGTTGGGACAATGGGGCATTGTGTTGGGACAATGGGGCATTGTGATTCGAGAGTGGAGCATTTTGATGGGACAATGGAGCATTGTGATGTGACAGTGTGTCCTAATGATGGGACAATGGGGCATTGTGATGGTACAGTGGGGAATTTTTATGGGATAGTGGGGCACTGTAATGGGACAGTGGTTCATTGTGATGGGACAATAAGGCACTGTGATGGGAGAGTGGGACACTGTGATGGGACAGTGGGACACTGTGATGGTACAGTGGGTCATTGTGATGGGAGAGTGGGGCACTAAGATTAGAGAGTGGGACTTTGTGATGGGACAGTGGGGCACTGTGATGGGACAGTGGGGCACTGTGATGGGACAGTGGGTCATTTTGATTGGACAATTGGGCACTGTGATGGGACAATGGGTCATTGTGATAGGACATTGTGGCACTGTGATAGGACAGTGGGGCATTGTGATGGGACAGTGGGGCATTGTGATGTGACTATGGGGCATTGTGATGGGAGAGAAGGGCACTGTTATGGGAGAGTGTGTCACTGTGATGGGACAGTGGGTCATTGTGATGGGACAGTGTGGCACTGTGATGGAACAGTGAGTCATTGTTATGGGACAGTGGGGTACTGTGATGGGACAGTGTGTCATTGTGATGGGACAGTGTGTCATTGTGATGGGACAAAGGGGCATTGTGATGTGACAATGTGTAATTGTGATGGGACAGTAGGGAATTGTGAAGGGACAGTGGGGCACAGTGATGGTACATTGGGTCACTGTGATGGGACAGTGGGGCACGGTGATGGGACAGTGGGCCACTGTGATGGGAAAATTGGGCATTGTGATGTTACAGTGTGTCATAGTGATGGGACAATGGGGAATTGTGATGGGAGAGTGGGGTACTGTGATGGGACAGTGGCTCATTGTGATGGGATAGTGGGTCACTTAGATCAGAGAGTGAGAGATTGCGATGGCACAGTGGAGCACTGTGATGAGAAAGGGGGCCACTGTGATGGGATGGTGGGGCACATTGTGATGGACAGTGGCGCACTGTGATGGGACAATGTGTCACTGTGATGGGACAGTGCTGCACTGTGATGGGACAGTGGGGCACTGTGATGGGACAGTGGGGCTGTGTGATGGTACAATGTGGCACTGTGATGGGACATTGAGGCACTGTGATGGGACAGTGGGACTCTGTGATGGGACAATGTGGCACTGTGATGGGATAATGTGGCATTGTGATGGGACAGTGGGGCATTGTGATGGAACAATGGGGCAATGTGAAGTGACAGTGTGTGTGTCATTGTGATGGGAGAAAGTGGCATTTTGATGTAACAATGTGTCATTTTGATGGTACAGTGGGGAATTGTGATGGACAGTGTGGCAATGTGATGGGACAGTGCGTCATTGTGATGGGACAGTGTGTCATTGTGATGGGACAAAGGGGCATTGTGATGTGACAATGTGTAATTGTGATGGGACAGTGGGGAATTGTGATGGGACAGTGTGGCAATGTGATGGGACAGTGCGTCATTGTGATGGGATAATGTGGCATTGTGATGGGACAGTGGGGCATTGTGATGGAACAATGGAGCAATGTGAAGTGGCAGCGTGTCATTGTGATGGGAGAAAGTGGCATTGTGATGTAACAATGTGTCATTTTGATGGTACAGTGGGGAATTGTGATGGACAGTGTGGCAATGTGATGGGACTGTGTGTCATTGTGATGGGACAGTGTTTCATAATGATGGGACTATGGGGAATTTTGATGGGACTACGGGGTACTGTGATGGGACAGCGGCTCATTGTGATGGGATAGTTGGGCACATTGTGATGGACAGTGGGGCACCGTGATGGGACAATGTGTCACTGTGATGGAACAGTGCAGCGCTGTGATGGGACAGTGGTGCAATGTGATGGGAGAGTGGAGCTCTGTGTTGGGACAATGGGGCATTATGAGGGCGCATTGGGGCATTGTTTTGGGAGAGTGGGGCATTGTGATGGGACAATGGAACATTGTGATGTGAAAGTGTGTCGTTTTGATGGAACAATGGGGCATTGTGATGTGACAATGTGTCATTGTGATGAGGCATAGGGGAATTGCTTTGGGATGGTGGTGCTCTGTGATGGGACAGTGCGACACTGTGAAAAAAAGTGGGGCTGTATGATGGGATCGTGGGGCATTGTGATGGTACAGTTGGACATTGTGATGTGACAATGTGTCATTGTGATGGGACAGTGGGGTGTTGTGATGGGAAAGTGGGGCACGGTGATGGGACAGTGGGTCATTGTGATGGGACACTAGGCAATGTGATGGTACAGTGGGACATCGTTATGGGGCAGTGGGGCACTGTGCTGCGACAGTGGTGCACTGTGATGGGAGAAAGGGGCACTGTGATGGGACAGTGGGGCATTGTAATGGGACAGTGGGACATTGAGATGGGAGAGTGGGGCATTGTGATGGGACAATGGGACATTTTGATGTGACAGTGTGTCATTGTGATGGGACAATAGGACACTGTGATGTGACACTGTGTCATTGTGATGGTACAGTGGGGAATTGTGATGGACAGTGGGGGATTGTGATGGGACAGTTCGTCATTGTGTTGGGGCAGTGTGTGTTTGTGATGGGACAAAGGGCATTTTGATGTGACAATGTGTCATTATGATGGGACAGTGGGAAATTTTAATGGGACAGTGGGGCACTGTGATGGACAGTGGGGCAATGTGATGGACATTGGTTAACTGTGATGGACAGTGGGGCTGTGTGATGGGACAGTGGGGCACTGTGATGGACAGCGGATCGTTGTGATGGGAGAGTTTGGCACTGTAATGCGACAGTGGGTCATTGTGATGGGACAGTGGGGCATTGTGATGTGACTATGTGGCATTGTGATAGGAGAGTGGGGCTCTGTGATGGGACAGTGGATCATTGTGATGGGACAGTGGGACACTGTGATGGTTCAATGGGGCACTGTGATTGGACAATGGGGCATTGTGATGGGACAGTGGAGCATTGTGATTTGACTGTGTGTCATTGTGATGGGACAAAGGGGCATTGTGTTGTGACAATGTGTCATCCTGATGGTACAGTGGGGTATTGTGAAGGACAGTGAGGCACTGTGATGGGACTGTGGGTCATAGTGATGGGACAGTGGGTCATTGTGATGGGACAGTGGGCCATTGTGACGTGACTATGGCTCATTATGATGGGAGAGTGGAGCACTGTGATGGGACAGTGGATCATTGTGATGGGACAGTGGGGCACTGTGATGTAACAATGTGTCATTGTGATGGGACAAAGGGTCATCGTGATGAGAGAGTGGGGCACTGTGAAGGGACAATTAGGCATTGTGACGTGACAGTGTGTCATAGTGATGGGACAATGGGGCATTGTGATGGTACAGTGGGGAATTGTTATGGCACAGTGGGGCACTGTGATGGGTCAGTGGGTCATTGTGATGGGATAGTGGGGTACTAAGATCAGAGAGAGGGACATTGTGATGGGACAGTGGAGACCTGTGATGGGACAGTGGGGAACTGTGATGTGTCAATGGGGCACTATGATGGGACAATGGGGCATTTTGATGGGACAATGGGGCATTTTGATGGGACAATGGAGCATTGTGATGTGACAGTGTGTCCTAGTGATGAAACAATGGGGCATTGTGATGGTACAGTGGGGAATTGTTATGGGATAGTGGGGCACTGTAATGGGACAGTGGGTCATTGTAATGGGACAATAGGGCACTGTGATGGGACAGTGAGTCATTGTGATGGGACAATAGGGCACTGTGATGGGACCGTGGGACACTGTGATGGGACAGTGGGGCATTGTGATGGGACTGTGGGTCATTGAGATTGATCGGTGGGGCACTGTAATGGGACAATGGGCTATTGTGTTGGGACAATGGGACATTGTGATGGGAGAGTGGGGCATTGTGATGTGACAGTGTGCCATAGTGATGGGAAAATGGGCCATTGTGATGGTAGTGTGGGGAATTGTTATGGGCAGTGGGACACTGTGATGGGACAGTGGGTCATTGTGATGGGATAGCGGGGCACTATGATCAGAGAGTAGAATATTGTGTTGGGACAGGGGGGCACTGTGATGGACAGTGGAGCACTGTGGTGGACAGTGGATCACTGTGATGGGACAGTGGGGCACTGTGATGGACAGTAGATCATTGTGATGTGAAAGTTTGGCACTGTAATGGGACAGTGGATCATTGTGATGGGACAGTGGGACATTGTGATGTGACTATGGGCATTGTGATAGGAGAGTTGGGCTTTGTGATGGGACAGTGAATCATTGTGATTGGACAGTGGGGCACTGTTATGGATCAATGGGGCACTGTGATTGGACAATGGGGCATTGTGATGGTACAATGGGGCATTGTGATTTGAATGTGTGTCATTGTGATATGACAAAGGTTCATTGTGATGTGACAATGTGTCACTGTGATGGGACAGGAGGGCGACTGTGATGGGACAGTGGGGGACTGTGATGGAAGACTGGGTCATTGTGATAGGACAGTGGGGCACTGTGATGGGACAGTGGGTCATTGTGATGGGAGAGTGCGGCATTGTGATATGACTATGGGTTATTGTGATGTGACAATGTGTCATTCTGATGGTACAGTGGGGAATTGTGAAGGACAGTGGGATACTGTGATGGGACTGTGGGTCACAGTGATGGGACAGTGGGTCATTGTGATAGATCAGTAGGCCATTGTGAAGTGACTAAGGGGCATTATGATGGGAGAGTTGGGCACTGTGATGGGACAGTGGGGCAATGTGATGTAACAATGTGTCATTGTGATTGGACAATGGTGCTTTGTGATGGGACAATGGGTCATCGTGACGAGAGAGTGGGGAACTGTGATGGGACAATGGGGCATTGTGATGGCACAATGGGGCACTGTGATGGTACAGTGGGTCCTTGTGATGAGAGAGTGGGGCAATGTGATGGGACAATGGGGCATTGTGATGGGACAATGGGGCACTTTTATTGGACAGTGGGGTATAGTGATGGGACAGTGGGTCACTGTGATGGATCAATGGGGCACTGTGAAGGAACAATGGGGCAGTGTGATGGGACAATTGGGCATTGTGATGGTACAGTGGGGAATTGTGATGGGACAGTAGGGCACTGTGATGGGACAGTGGGTCATTGTGATGGGATAGTGGGGCACAAAGATCAGAGAGAGGGACATTGTGATGGGACAGTGGGGAACTGTGATGGGACAGTGGGGCACTGCGATGGGACAGTGGGAAACTGTGACGAATCATTGGGGCACTATGATGGGACAATGGGGCATTGTGATGGGACAATGGGGCATTGAGATTGGAGAGTGGAGCATTGTGATGAGACAATGGAGCATTGTGATGTGACAGTGTGTCATAGTGATGGGACAATGGGGCATTGTAATGGTACAGTGGGGAATTGTTATGGGATAGTGGGGCACTGTGATGGGACAGTGGGTCGTTGTGATGGGACAGTTGGGCACTGTGATGGGACTATGGGCCATTGTGTAGGGACAATGGGCCATTGTGATGGGAGAGTGGGGCATTGTGATGTGACAGTGTCATAGTGGTGGGAACATGGTAGTATGGGGAATTGTTATGGGACAGTGGGGCACTGTGATGGGACAGTTGGTCATTGTGATGGGATAGCGTGGCACTAAGATCAGAGAGAAGGAAATTGTGATGGGACAGGGGAGCACTGTGATGGGACAGTGGAGCACTGGGGTGGAGAGTGCATCACTATGATGGGACAGTGGGGCAATGTGATGGACAGTGGAGCACTGTGATGGGACAGTGTGGCACTGTGACGGACATTGGGGCACTGTGATGGGACAGTGGGCACTGTGATAGATTAATGGGGCACTGTGATTGGACAATGGGGCATTGTGATGGTACAGTGAGGCATTGTGATTTGACTGTGTGTCATTGTGATGTGACAAAGGGACATTGTGATGTGACAATGTGTCACTGTGATGGGACAGGGGGGAATTGTGATGGGAGAGTGGGGGACTATGATGGGAGACTGGGTCATTGTGATCGGACAGTGGGGCACTGTGATGGGACAGTGGGTCATTGTGATGGGAGAGTAGGGCAATGTGATGTGACTATGGGTTTTTGTGATGTGACAATGTGTCATTCTGATGGTACAGTGAGGAATTGTGAAGAACAGTTGGGCACTGTGATGGGACTGTGGGTCATAGTGATGGGACAGTGGGTCATTGTGATGGGACAGTTGGCCATTGTGATGTGACTATGGGTCATTGTGATGGGAGAATGGGGCACTGTGATGGGACAGTGGATCATTGTGATGGGTCAGTGGGGCACTGTGATGTAACAATGTGTCATTGTGATGGGACAATGGGTCATCATGATAAGAGAGTGGGGCAATGTGATGGGACAATGGGGCATTGTAATGGGACAATGGTCCACCGTGATGGGACAGTGGGGCATAGTGATGAAACAGTGTGTCACTGTGATGGATCAATGGGGCACTGTGAAGGGACAATGGGGCATTGTGACGTGACAGTGTGTCATAGTGATGGGACAATGGAGCATTGTGATGGTACAGTGGGGAATTGTGATGGGACAGTGAGGCACTGAGATGGGACAGTAAGGAACTGTGATGTGTCAATGGGGCACTATGATGGGACAATGGGTCATTTTGATGAGACATTGGGGCATTGTGATGGTACAGTGGGGAATTGTTATGGGACAGTGGGGCATCCTAATGGGACAGTGATGGGAGAGTAGAGCACTGTTATGGGACTGTGGGGCACTGTGATGGGACAGTTGGTCATTGCTATGGGACAGTGTGTGATTGTGATGGGACAAAGGGGCATTGTGATGTGACAATGTGTCATTGTGATGGGACAGTGGGGCATTGTGATGGGAAATTGGGGCATAGTGATGGGACATTGGGTCATTGTGATGGGACAGTGGGGCACTGTTCTGGGACAGTGGTGCACTGTGATGGGACAGTGGGGCATTGTGATGGGACAGTGTGGCTCTGTGATGGTACATTGAGGCACTGTGATGGGACAGTGTGTCATTGTGATGGGACAATGGGGCACTGTGATGTGACAGTGTGTCATTGTGATAGTACAGTGGGGAATTGTGATGGACAGTGGGGCAATGTGATGGGACAGTAGGTCATTGTGATGGGGCAGTATGTCATTGTGATGGGACAAAGGAGCATTTTGATGTGACAATGTGTCATTGTGATGGGACAGTGGGAAATTGTGATGGGACAGTGGGTCACTTTGATGTATCAATGGGGCACTATGATGGGACAATGTGGCATAGTGATGGGACAATGGGGCATTGTGATTGGAGAGTGGTGCATTGTGATGGTACAATGGAGCATTGTGATGTGACAGAGTATAATAGTGATGGGACAATGAGGCATTGTGATGGTACAGTGGGGAATTGTGATGGGACAGTGGGGCACGGTGATGGGGCAAAGGGGCTGTGTGATGGTACAGTGGGGAATTGTGATGGGACAGTGAGGCACTAAGATTAGAGCGTGGGACTTTGTGATGGGACAGGGGGGCACTGTGATGGGACAGTAGGTCACATTGTGATGGACAGTGGGGCACTGTGATGGACAGAGGGGCAGTGTGATGTGACAATGTGCCACTGTGATGGACAGTGGGGCAGTGTGATGTGACAGTAGGGTACTGTGATGGGACAGTGTGTCATAGTGATGGGACAATGGGGCATTGTGATGGTACAGTAGGGAATTGTGATGGGACAATAGGGCACTGTAATGGGACAGTGGGTCATTGTGATGGGGTAGTGGGGCACTAATATCAGAGAGTGGGACATTGAGAAGGGACAGTGGGGCAGTGTGATGGGACAGTGTGTCATTGTGATGGAAGAGTGGGGCATTGTGATGTGAGTATGGGTTATTGTGATGTGACAATATGTCATTGTGATGGTACAGTGGGGAATTGTGATGGAGAGTGGGGCACTGTGATGGGACAGTGTGGCACTGTGATGGGACAGTGGGTTACTGTGATGGGACAATGGGACATTGTGATGGGACAAAGGGGGCATTGTGATATGGCAATGTGTCATTGTGATGGGACAATGGGGAATTGTGATGGGACAGTGGGTCACTGTGATGGGATAGTGGGTCACTGTGATGGGACAGTGGGGCACTGTAATGGGAAAGTGGGTTATTGTGATGGGAAAGTGGGGCAATGTGATGTGACAGTGTGTCATAGTGATTGCACAATGGGGCGTTGTGATGGTACAGTGGGGAATTGTGATGGGAGAGTGGGGCACTGTGATAGGACAGTGGCTCATTGTGATGGGATAGTGGAGCACTAAGATCAGAGAGTGGGACATGGTGAAGGGATAGTGGGGCACTGTGATGGGACAGTGGGGCGCTGTGATGGGACAGTGGGGCACTGTGATGGGACAGTGGGACACTGTGATGGGACAGTGCGGCACATTGTGATGGACAGTGGGGCACTGTGATGGGACAATGGGGAATTGTTATGGGACAATGGGGCATTTTGAAGGGAGAGTGGGACATTGTAATGGGAAAATGGGGCATTGTGATGTGACAGTGTGTCATAGTGATGAAACAGTGGGGCACTGTGATGGGACAGTGGGTCATTGTGATGGGATAGTGGGACACTAAGATCAGAGAGTGGGACATTTTGATGGGACAGTGGGTCTCTGTGATGGATCAATGGGGCACTGTGAAGGGACAATGGGGCATTGTGATGGGACAATAGGGAATTGTGATGGGAGAGTAGGGCAGTGTGATGGGACAATGGGGCAATGTGACATGACAGTGTGTCATTGTGATGGGACAATGGGACATTGTGA
This sequence comes from Apodemus sylvaticus, assembly GCF_947179515.1. Taxonomy (NCBI): domain Eukaryota; kingdom Metazoa; phylum Chordata; class Mammalia; order Rodentia; family Muridae; genus Apodemus; species Apodemus sylvaticus. Next base: position 63,799,866 of record NC_067490.1, read on the forward strand.
TGGGAGAGTGGGGCATTGGGATGGGACAATGGGGCATTGTGATGGTACAGTGGGGAATTGTTACGTGACAGTGGGGCACTGTAATGGGACAGTGGGTCATTGTGATGGGATTGCGGTGCACTAAGATCAGATTGTAGAACATTGTGATGGGTCATTGGGGCACTGTGATGGGACATCGGGCACTGTGATGGGACAGTGGGGCACATTGTGATGGACAGTCGGTCACTATGATGGGACAGTGCAACACTGTGATGGGACAGTGGGGCACTGTGATGGACAGTGGAGCACTGTGATGGGACAGTGGGGCAATGTGACATGACAGTGTGTCATTGTGATGGGACAATGGGACATTGTGATGGAAGAGTGTGGCATTGGAATGGGACAATGGGGCATTGTGATGGTACAGTGGGGAATTGATACGTGACAGAGGGGCACTGTAATGGGACAGTGGGTCATTGTGATGGGATTGCGGTGCACTAAGATCAGAGTGTAGGATATTGTGATGGGTCATTGGGGCACTGTGATGGGACATCGGGCACTGTGATGGGACAGTGGGGCACATTGTGATGGACAGTCGGTCACTGTGATGGGACAGTGCAACACTGTGATGGGACCGTGGGGCACTGTGATGGACAGTGGAGCACTGTGATTGGACAGTGGGGCATAATGATGGGACAGTGGGTCACTGTGGTGGATCAATTCGGCACTGTGAAGGGACAATGGGACATTGTGATGGGACAATAGGGAATTGTGATGGGAGAGTAGGGCAGTGTGATGGGACAATGGGGCATTGTGACGTGACAGTGTGTCATAGTGATGGACAATGCGGCATTGTGATGGTACAGTGGGGAATTGTGATGGGACAGTGGGGCACTGTGATGGGGCAAAGGGGCTTTGCGATCTAACAATGTGTCATTGTGATGGGACAGTGGGGAATTGTGATGGGACCGTGGGGCACTGTGATGGGACAGTGGGTCATTGTGATGGGACAATGGGGCACTGTGATGGGACAGTGGGTCATTGTTGTGGGAAAGTGGGGCACTGTGATGGGTTAGTGGGGCACTGTGATGGGACAGTGTGGCATAGTGATGGGAAAGTGGTACTGTGTTGGGGCAAAGGGGCTTTTTGATGCGACAATGTGTCATTGTGATGGGACAATGGGTCATCGTGATGAGAGAGTGGGGAACTGTGATGGGACAATGGGGCACTGTGATGGGACAATGGGGCACTGTGATGGGACAGTGGGGCATAGTAATGAAACAGTGTGTCACTGTGATGGATTTATGGGGCACTGTGAAGGGACATTGTGATGTGACAGTGTTTCATAGTGATGGGACAATGGGGCATTGTGATTGTACAGTGGGGAATTGTTATGGGACAGTGGGGCACTGTGATGGGACTGTGGGGCACTGTCCCATCAAAGTGCCCCCCTGTCCCGTAATGATAACCCACTGTCCCATCACAATGACCCACTGTCCCATCACAGTGCCCCACTGTCCCATCACAGTGATTCACTGTCCGCCACAGTGCCCCACGTCCCAACAAAATGTTCTACTCTCTGATCTTAGTGCCCCACTATCCCATCACAATGACCCACTGTCCCAAAACAGTGTCTCACTGTCCCATCACAATTCCACACTGTACCATCACAATGCCCCATTGTCCCATCATTATGACACACTGTCAAGTCACAATGCCCCACTGTCCATTCACAGTGCCCAATTGATCCATCACAGTGACACACTGTTTCAACACTGTGCCCCACTGTCCCAACACAGTGCCCCATTGTCCCATCACAATGCCCCATTGTCCCATCACAGTTTCCCACTCTCTCATCACGATGACCCATTGTCCCATCACAATGGCACATTGTTACATCACAATGCCCCACTGTCCCATCACAAGGATCCACTGTCCCATCACAGTGCCCCACTCTCCCATCACAATGCCTCATAGTCACATCACAGTGGCCCACTGTCTCAACACAATGACCCACTGTCCCATCACAGTGCCCCACTGTCCCATCACAATGACCCACGGTCCCTTCACAATTACCCACAGTCCCATCACAGTGCCCTACTGTCCATCACAATTCCTCAGTGTACCATCAGAATGAGATGTTTTCACATTAAAATGCCCCATAGTCACATCACAATGCCCCACTCTCCCATCACAATGACCCACTGTCCCATCACAGTGCCCCACTGTCCCATCACAGTGCTCCAATGTCCATCACAGTGCCATACTGTCCCATCACAGTGCTCCACTGTCCAACACAGTGCCCCACTGTCCCATCCCAGTGATCCACTGTCCACCACAGTGCTCCAGTCTCCCATCACAGTGCCCCCCTCACCCATCACAATGTCCTACTCTCTGATTGTATTGCCCAACTATCCCATCACAATGACCCACTATCCCATCACAGTGCCCCACTGTCCCAACACATAGCCCTACTGTCCATCACAGTGCGACACTGTTCCATGACAGTGTCCATCTCTCCCATCACAGTGCCCCACTGTCCATCACAGTGCTTCACTGTCCCATCACTGTGCTCCACTGTCCATCACAGTGCCACACTGTCACATCACAGTGATCCACTGTCCCATCACAGTGTCCCCCTGTCCCAACACATTATTCTTCTCTCTGATCTTAGTGCCCCGCTATCCCATCACAATGACCTACTCTCCCATCACAGTGCCCCACTGTCCCATAACAACTCCCCACACTAACAACACAATGGCCCATTTACCCATCACTATGACACACTGTCCCATCACAATGCCCCATTGTCCAATCACAATGCCCCACTTTCCCCTCACAAAGTCCCATTGTCCCAACACAATGGCACATTATCCCATTACAGTGCCCCACTGATCCATTACAATGACCCACTGTAAGATCACAATGCCCCACTGTCCCATCACAGTGTCCCACTGTCCCATCACAGTGCCACAATGTCCTATCACAATGACCCACTGTCCCATCACAGTGCCCCACTATCCCATAACAATTCCCACTGTACCATCACAATGCCCCATTGTCCCATCACTATGACACACTGTCACATCACAATGCTCCATTGTCCCATCACAATGCTCCACTCTCCCATCACAATGCCCCATTGTTACATCATGATGCTCCATTGTCCCATCACAGTGCACCATTGTTCCATCACAATGGCCCACTGTCCCAACACAATGACCCACTGTCCCATCACAGTGCCCCACTGTCCCATCACAATGATCCACTATCCCATCACAATGACCCACAGTCCCATCACAGTGCCCCAACTTCCATCACAATTCCCCATTGTACCATCAGAATGAGACATTGTCACAACACAATGCCCCATAGTCAGATCACAATGCCCCACTCTCTCATCACAATGGCCCACTCTCCTATCACAGTGCCCCACTGTCCTATTACAATGACCCACTCTCCCATCACAGTGCCCCACTGTCCCATCACAATTCCCCACTGTCCCATCACAGTGACACATTGTCACATCACAATGCCCCTTTGTCCATCACAATGACACACAGTCAAATCACAATGCCCCAATGCCCCATCACAATGCCCCATTGTCCAATCACAGTGCCCCATTGATCCATCACAGTCCCCCACTGTCCCATCACAATGATCCACTGTCCCATCACATAGCCCCACTCTCCTATCACAATGCCCCATAGTCACATCACAATGCCCCACTGTCCCATCACAATGACCCACTGTCCCATTACAGTGCCAAACTCTCCCATCACAGTGATCCACTGTCCATCACAGTGCACCACTGTGCCATCACAGTGCCAGACTGTCCCTTCACATTGCCCCACTGTCCATCAGAGTGCCCCACTGTCCATCACAGTGCCCCACTGTCCCATCACACAGCCTCACTGTCCATCACAGTTACCCAATGTCCATCACATTGCCCCACTGTCCATCAGAGTGCCCCACTGTCCCATTAAAATTCCCCACTGTCCCTTCACAATGACACATTGTCACATCAAAATGCCCCTTTGTCCCATCACAATGACACACTGTCCCATCACAATCCCCCACTGTCCATCACAATTCCCCACTGTTCCATCAAAATGACACACTGTCACATCACAATGCCCTATTGTCCCATAACAATGACAAACTGTCACATCAAAATGCCCCATTGTCCCATCACAATGCCCCACTCTCCCATCACAATGTCACACTGTCCCATCACAATTGCCCACTGTCCCATCACAGTGACCCACTGTCCCATCACAATGATCCAATGTCCCATCACAGAGCCCCACTCTCCTATCACAATGCCCCATAGTCACATCACAATGCCTCACTGTACTATCACAATGACCCACTCTCCGATTACATTGCCAAACTCTCCCATCACACTGCTCTACTGTCCATCACAGTTCCCCACTGTCCCATCACAGTGCTCTACTGTCCATCACAGTGCCACACTGTCCCATCACATTGTTGCACTGTCCCATCACAGTGACCGACTGTCCATCACAATGTGCCCCACTGTCCCATCACAGTGCCCCCCTGTCCCATCACAATATTCTATACTCTGATCTAAGTGCATCGCAATCCCATCACAATGACCCACTGTCCTATTACAGTGTGCCACTGTCCCTTAATTCCCAACTGTACCATCACAATGCCCCATTTTCCCATCCCTGTGACACACTGTCACATCACAATGCTCCGTTGTCCCATTACAGTGCTCCACTGTACCATCACACAGCCCCACTGTCCATCATAGTGCCCCACTTTCCCATCACAGTGCTCCACTGTCCCATTACGCAGCACCACTGCCCATCACAGTGCCTCACTTTCCCATGACAGTGCCACACTGTCCATCACAGAGCCCCACTGTCCCATCACAGTGCCCCACTGTCCTATAATATTGCCCCACTTTCCCTTCACAGTGTTCCACTGTCCCATCACAGTGCCCCACTGTCCCATCACATAGCCCACTGTCCATCACAGTGCCCCACTGTACCATCACAGTGCCCCACTGTACCATCACAGTGCCCCAATGTCCATCACAGTGCCACACTGTCCTATCACAGTGCTCCACTGTCCATCACAGTGCCCAATTGTCCCATGACAGTCCCACACTGTCCATCACACTGCCCCACTGTCCTATCACAGTATCCCACTGTCCCATCATAGTGCCTCACTGTTCATCACAGTGCCCAACTCTCCCATAACAGTGCCCCACTTTCCCTACACAGTGCTCCACTGTTCCATCACAGTGCCCCACTTTCCCATCACATAGCCCCACTGTCCATCACAGTGCCCCACTGTCCCATCACAGTGCCCCATTGTCCATCACAGTGCCTCACTGTCCCATCACAGTGCTCCACTCTCCATCACAGTACCCTACTGTCTCATCACAGTGCCCCACTGATCCATCACAATGACCCACTGAACAATCACAATGCCCAATTGTCATATAACAGTGTCCCACTGTCCCATCACAGTGCCCTATTGTCCCAACACAAGGACCCACTATCCCATCACAGTGCCCTATTGTCCCATCACAATTACCCACTGTCCCATTACAGTGCCCCACTATCCCATAACAATTCCCCACTCTACCATTACAATGCCCCATTGTCCCATCACTAGGACACAGTGTCACATCACAATGCTCCATTGTCCCTTACAGTGCCCCACTGTCCATCTCAATTTGCCCCACTGTCCCATCACAGAGTCCCATTGTCATATAGCAGTACCGCACTGTCCCATCACAGCGCCCGACTGTTCTATAACACTGCCCCACTGCCTCATCACAGTGTGCCAATGTCCCATCACAATTCCCCACTGTACCATCACAATGCCCCATTGTCCCATCACTACGATACACTGTCACATCACAATGTCCCATTGTCCCATCACAATGCCCCACTCTCCCATCACAGTGCCCAATTGTCCCATCACAATGCTCCATTGTCCCATTACAGTGCTCCACTGTCCCATCACACAGCCCCACTGTCCATCATAGTGCCCCACTTTCCCATCACAGTGCTCCACTGTCCCATTACGCAGCACCACTGCCCATCACAGTGACCCACTCTCCCATCACAGTGCCTCACTTTCCCATGACAGTGCCACACTGTCCATCACAGTGCCCCATTGTCCCATCACAGTGCCCCACTGTCCCATAATATTGCCCCACTTTCCCTTCACAGTGCCCCACTGTCCCATCACAGTGCCCCACTGTCCATCACAGTACCCCACTGTCCTATCACAGTGCCCCACTGTCCCATTACAGTGCTCCACTCTCCATCACAGTGCCCTACTGTCCCATCACAGTGCTCCACTGTCCATCAGAGTCCCCCACTGTCCCTTCACAGTGCCCCCCTGTCCAAACAAAATGACCTACTCTCTGAACTTAGTGCCTTGCTATCACATCACAATTCCCCTCTCTCCCATCACAATGCCCCACTATCCCATAACAATTCCCCACACTATCATCACAATGCCCCATTTTCCCATCACTATGACACACTGTCCAATCACAATGCCCCATTGTCCCATCACAATGCCCCACTCACCCATCACAATGTCCCATTGTCCCATCACAATGGCCCATTTTCCCATCACAGTGCCCCATTGATCCATCACAGTGACCCACTGTCCTATCACAATGCCCCACTGTCCCATCACAAGGCCCCAATGTCCCATCACAGTGCCCCACTATCACATCACAAAGCCCCACTGTCCCATCACAATGACCCACTGTCCCGATACAGTGCCCCACTGTCCCATCTCAATGACCCACTGTCCCATAACAGTGCTCCACTATCCATCACAGTGCCCCACTGTCCCATCACAGTGTTCCACTGTCTATCACAGTGCCCCCCGTCCCATTACAATGTCCTACTCTCTGATCTTAGTGACCTGCTATCCCATCACAATGACCCACTTTCACATCACAGTGCCCCACTGTCCCATAACAATTCCCTACATTACCGTCACAATGCCCCATTGTCCCATCACAATGCCCCAGTCTCCCATCACAATGTCCCATTGTCCCAACACAATGGCCCAGTGTCCTATCACAGTGCCCCATTGATCTATCACAGTGACCCACTGTCCTATCAAAATGCCCAACTGTACCATCTCACTGCCCCATTGTCACATCACAGTGCCCCACTGTCCATCACAATGTGTCCCAAAGTCCCATCACAGTGACCCCTGCCCCATCACAGTGCCCCACTGTCCCATCACAAAGTCCCACTTTCTGATCTTAGTGCCCCACTATCCCATCACAATGACCCACTGTCTCATCACAGTGCCCCACTATCCCATAACAATTCCCAACTGTACCATCACAATGCCCCATTGTCCCATCACTATGACACACTGTCACATCTCAATGCCCCATTGTCCCATCACACTGCCCTACTCTCCCTTCAAATTTCCCCATTGTCCCATTTCAATGCCCCACTGTCCCATCAGAGTGCCCCACTGTCCCATTAGAGTGCCCCACTGTCCATCACAGTGCTACACTGTCCATTCACTGTGCCCCACTGTCCCATCACAGTTCCCCACTGTCCCATCATAGTTCCCCAATGTCCATCACAGTGATACACTGTCCTATAACAATGCCCCACTGTCCCATCACAGTACACCACTGTCCCATCAAAAGGTTCCACTCTCTGCTCTTAGTGCCCCACTATCCCATCACAATGACCCACTGTCACATCACAGTGCCCCACTGTCCAATCACAAATCCCCACTGTACAATCACAATGCCCCATTGTCCCATGACTATGACACACTGTCACATCACAATGCCCCATTGTCCCATCACAATGCCCCACTGTCCATCACAGTGTCCCAGTGTCCCATCAGAGTGCCCCACTGTGCCATCACAGAGCACCACTGTCCCAACTCAATTCCCCAATGTCCCAACACAATGACACTTTGTCACATCACAATGCCCCATTGTCCCACCACAATGCCACACTCTCCCTTCACAATGCCCCATTGTCCCATCATAATGGCCAATTGTCCTATCACAGTACCCCACTGTCCCTTCACAGTGCCCCACTGTCCCATCACAGTGCCCCACTGTCCATCACAATGAGCCCCACTGTCACATCACAGTGCCCCACTGTCCCATCACAGTGTCCAACTGTCCCATTACAATGTCCTACTCTCTGATCTTAGTGCCCCACTATCCCATCACAATGACCCAATGTCCCATCACAGTGCCCCACTGTCCCATCTAAAATCCCCACTGTACCATCAAAATGCCCCATTGTCCCATCACTATGAAACACTGTCACATCACAATGCCCCATTATCCCAACACAATGCCCCACTCTCCCTTCACAATGCCCCATTTTCCCATCACAATGCTCCATGGTCCCATCACAGTGCCCCACTGTCCATCACAGTGCCCCACTGTCCCATCACAGTACCCCACTGCCCCATCACAATGTGCCACTCTCTGATCTTAGTGCCCCACTATCCCATCACAATGACCCACTGTCCCATCACAGTGCCCCACTTTCCCATCACAAATCCCCACTGTACAAGCAAAATGCCTGATTGTCCCATCACTATGACACACTGTCACATCACAATGCCCCATTGTCCCATCACAATGCCCCACTTTCCCTTCACAATGCCTTGTTGTCCCATCACAATGGCCCATTTTCCCATCACAGTTCCCCATTGATACATCACAGGGACCCACTGTCCCATCACAATGCCCCACAGTCCCATCACACTGTGCCACTGTCCATCACAGTGTCCCAATGTCCCATCACAGTGCCCCACTGTGCCATCACAGAGCACCACTGTCCCAACACATATCCCCAATGCCCCATCACAATGACACATTGTCACATCACAATGCCCCTTTGTTCCATCACAATGACACACTATCACATCACAATGCCCCACTTTCCCATCACAATGCCACACTGTCCCATCACCGTCTCCCACTGTCCCATCACAGTGCCTCAATGTCCCATCACAGGGTCCCACTGTCCCATCACACAGTTCCACTGTTCATCACAGTGACCCACTCTCCATCACAGTTCCCCACTGTCCCATCACAATGACTCACTCTCCCATCACAGTGCGCCACTGTCCCATCACAATGACACATAGCCACAAAATATGCCCCTTTGTCCCATCACAATGACACACTGTCACATCCCAATGCCCCACTGTCCCATAACAGTGCACCAATGTTCCATCACAATGCCCCACTGCCCATCACAATGCCCCATTCTCCCATTACAATGCCCCATTTTCCCATCAGAGTGCCCCAAACTTCCATCACAGTGCCCCACTGTCCATCACAGTGCCCCACGGTCCCATCACAGTGCCACACAGTCCCATCACAGTGCTCCACTCTCCCATCACAATGCCCCACTGTTTCATCAGAGAGCACCACTGTCCCAACACAATTCCCCAATGCCCCATCATAATAACACATTGTCACATCAAAATGCCCCATTGTTCCATCACAAGGACACACTGTCACATCACAATGCCCCACTGTCCCATCACAATGCCACATTTTCCCATCACAATGCCACATTGTCCCATCACAGTCTCCCACTGTCCCATCACAGTGCCTCAATGTCCCATCACAGTGCCCCACTGTCCCATCACACAGCCCCACTGTCCATCACAGTGACCCAATGTCCATCACATTGCCCCACTATCCATCACAGTTCCCCACTGTCCCATCACAACTCCCCACTGTTCCATCACAATGACACACAGTCGCATCAAAATTCCCCTTTGTCCCATCACAATGACACACTGCCCCAACACAATGACCCACTGTCCCATCACATTGCCCCACTGTCCATCACAATTCCACACTGTACCTTCACAATGACACACTGTGACATCATAATGCCACACTATCCCATAACAATGACAAATTGTCCCATCACAATGCCACATTGTCCCATCACAGTGTCCCACTGTCCCATCACAGTGCCCCACTGTCCCATCCCACAGCCCTCTGTCCATCACAGTGCCCCACTATACCATCACAGCGCTGCACTGTCCCATCACAGTGACCCATTGTCTCATCACAGTGCCCCACTGTCCATCACAATGTGCCCCACTATCCCTTCACAGTGGCCCCCTGTCACATCACAGTGCCCCACTGTCCCATCACAATTCCCCACTGTACTATCACAATGCCCCATTGTGCCATCACTATGACACACTGTCACATCACAATGCCAAACTGTCCCATCACAATGACCCACAGTCCCATTACAGTGCCCCACTGTAGCATCACAATGACCCACTATCCCATTACAGTGCCATACTGTCCCATCACAATGCCCCACTGTCCCATCACAATGACACATTGCCACATCACAATGCCCCTTTGTCCCAACACAATGCCCCATTGTCCCATCACAGTAACCCACTGTCCCATCACAGAGCCCCACTGTCCATCACAGTGCCCCACTGTCCCATCACAGTGCCCCACTGTCCCATCACAGTGCCCCACTTTCCCATCACAGTGCCTCACTGTCCATCACAGTGCCCCACTGTCCCCTCACAGTGCTCCACTGTCCCAACACAGTGACCCACTATCCTATCACACAGGCCCACTGTCCATCATAGTGCGCCAGTGCCTCATCACAGTGCCCCATTGTTCCATCACAGTGCCCCACTGTCCCACACACTGCTCCACTGTCCCATCACAGTGCCCCACTGTCCCATCACAGTATGCCACTGTCCATCACAATGTGCCACACTGTCACATCTCACTGCCCCCTCTCACATCACAGTGCCCCACTCTCCCATCAGAGCGCCCCACTTTCCCATTACAGTGTTCCACCGTCCCATCACACAGCCACACTGTCCACCACATTGTCCCACTGTCCCATCACAGTGCCCCACTCTCCCATCACAATTCCCCACTGTTCCATCACAATGACACATTGTTACATCACAATGCCCCATTGTCCCATCATTATGACACACTGTCACATCAAAATACCCCATTATCCCATCACAATGCCCCACTCTCCCATCACAATGCCACATTGTCCCATTACAGTGCCCCACTGTCCCATCACAGTGCCCCACTGTCCATCACACTGTGCTCCACTGTCCCATCTGTGTCCCACTGTCCCTTCACAGTGCCCCACTCTCCATCACAATGTGCCCCACTGTCCCTTGACAATGTCCCACCCTCTGATCTTAGTGCCCCACTACCCCAATCCAATGACCCACTGTCCCATCACAAAGATCTACTATCCCATAACAGTGCCCCAATGTCCCATCACAATGACCCACTGTCCCATCACAGTGTCCCACTGTCCCATCACAATTCCTCACTCTCCCATCACAATGAAACATTGTCACATCACAAAGAAAATTTGTCCCATCACAATGACACACTTTCACAACACAATATCCCACTGTCCCATCACAATGCCCCATTGTCCCATCACAGTGCCCCATTGATCCATCACAGTGCTCCACTGACCCATCACAATGCTCCACTGTCACATTACAATGCCTCACTGTCCCATTACAATGCCCCACTCTCCCATCACAATGCCCCACAGTCCCATCACAGTGCCCCACTGTCCCATCAGAGTGCCCCCTATCCCATCACAGTGTCTTATCACACAGTCCCACTGTCAATCACAGTGTCCCACTGTCCATCACAGTGCCCCACTGTCCCATCACAGTGCCTTACTGTTCCATCACAATGTCCCACTCTCTGATCTTAGTGTCCCAATATCCCATCACAATGACCCACTGTCCCATCACAGTGCCCCACTGTTTCATCACAGTGTCCCACTGTCCCATCACAGTGCTCCACTCTCCCATCACAATGCCCCACTGTCCCATCACAGTGCTCTACTGTCCAATCATACAGCCTCACTGTCCATTACAGTGTTCCACTGTCCCAACACAATTCCACAATGCCCCATCACAATGACACTTTGTCACATCACAGTGCCCCACTGTCCCATAATAATCCCCACTGTACCATCACAATGCATTGTCCCATCACTATGACACACTGTCACATCGCAATGCCCCATTGTCCCATCACAATGCCCCACTCTCCCATCACAATGTCCTATTGTCCCATCATGGCCCATTGCCCCATCTTAGTGCTTCAGTGATCATCAGAGTGACCCACTGTCCCATCACAATGCACCACTCTTCCATCACAGTGCCCCACTATCCCATAACAGTGCCCCACTGTCCCATCACAATAACCCACATTCCAATCACAGTGCTCCACTGTCCCATAACAATTCCCCACTGTACCATCACAATGTCCCATTGTCCCATCACTATTACACACTGTCACATCACAATAACCCATTGTCCCATCACAATGCCCCACTCTCCCATCCCAATGTCCCATTGTCACATCACAATGGGCCAATGTCCCATCACAGTGCCCCAGTGATCATTCACAGTGACCCACTGTGCCATCACAATTCCCCACTTTCCCATCACAGTGTCCCACTGTCCCATCACAATGCCCCATTGTCCCGTCACAGTGTCCCACTGTCCCATCACAATGCCCCACTGTCCCATTACAGTGTCCCACTGTCCCATCACAATGCTACACTGTCCCATCACAGTGCCCCACTATCCCAACACAGTGCCCCACTATCCCATCACAATGAACCACTGTCACATCACAGTTCCCCACTTTCCCATCACATTGACCCACTGTCCCATCATAGTACCCCACTGTCCCATCACAATTCCCCACTATCCCATCACAGTGCCCCACTCTCCTATTACAATGTCCCATAGTCACATATCACAATGCCCCACTGTCCCATCACAGTACCATACTGTCCCATCACAATGATACACTCTCCCATAACTGTGCCCCACTGTCCCATAACAATTCTTCATTGTCACATCATAAAAACACATTGTCACATCACAATGTCACATTGTCCCATCATAATGCCCCACTCTCCCATCACAATGCCATATTGTCCCATCACAATGCCCCATTGTCCCATCACGGTGTCCCACTGTCCCATCACAGTGCCATACGTCCCATCACAGTGCCCTACTGTCAATTAGCAGATCCCCACTGTCCCATAAGAGCACCCAACTGTTCTGTCACACTGCCCCACTGTCCCATCACAGTGTCCCACTCTTCTATCGCAGTGCCCACTGTCCCATCACAGTGCCCCACTGTCCCATCACAATGTGCCTCACTGTCCCATCACAGTGCCTCACTGTCCCTTCTCAATGTCCCACTCTCTGATATTAGTGCCCCACGATCCCATCATAATGACCCATTGTCCAATTACAATGCCCTACTGTCCCATCACAATTACCCACTGTACCATCACAGTGCCCCACTATCCCATTACAATGACCCACTGTCTCATCACAGTGCCCTACTATCCCATCACAATTTCCCACTGTCCCATCACAATGACACGTTATCACATCACAAAGACAGACTGTCATATCTCAATGCCCAATTGTCCCATCACAATGACCCACTCTCCCATCACAAGACCACATTGACCCATCATAAAGCCCCATTGTCTCTACACAGACCGCTACTGTCCCATCACAGTGCCCCACTGCCCCATCACAATGCCCCACTGTCCATCACCATGTGCCCCACTGTCCCATCACAGTGCCTCACTATCCCATCACAGCACTGCTCTGTCCTATCACAGTGACTGATTGTCTCATCACAGTAACCCACTGTCCATCACAATGTGCCCCACTATCCCTTCACAGTGGCCCACTGTCACATCACAGTGCCCCACTGTCCCATCACAATGTCCCACTCTCTGATCTTAGTGCCCCACGATCCCATCAAAATGAGCCACTGTCCTATCACAGTGCCCACTGTCCCATAACAATTCCCCACTGTACCATCCCAATGCCCCATTGTGCCATCACTATAATACACTGTCACATCACAATGCTCTACTGTCCCATCACAAAGCCCCACTGTCCCATTACAGTGCCCCAATGTCCCATCACAATGACCCACTATCCCATCACAGTGCCCCACTGTCCCATCATAATTCCCCACTGTCCCATCACAATGACACATTGCCACATCACAATGCCCCTTTGTCCCATCACAATGCCCCATTGTCCCATCACAGTAACCCACTGTCCCATCACAGTGCCACACTGTCCATCACAGTGCCACACTGTCCCATCACAGTGCCTCACTGTCCATCACAGTACCCCAGTGTCCCTCAATGTGCCCCACTTTCCCATCACAGAGCCCCACTGTCCCATCACAGTGCCCCATTGGCCCATAAGGATTCCCCACATTACCATCACAATGCCCCATTGTCCCATCACAATGCCCCAAAGTCCCATCACAATGCCCCAGTGTCCCACCACAGTATCCCATTGTCCCATCACAATGGCACATTGTCCCATCATAGAGCCCCATTGATACATCACAACTCCCCACTGTACCATCACAATGCCCCACTGTCCCATCACAGTGTCCCACTGTCCAATCACAGTGCCACAATGTCCTTTCACAATGGCCCACTGTCCCATCACAGTGCCCCACTGTCCCATCACAATTCCCCCCTGTCCCATCACAGAGACACATTGTCACATCACAATGCCCTTTTGTCACATCACAATGACACACAGTCAAATCACAATGTCCCACTGTTCCATCACAATGCCCCATTGTCCAATCACAGTGCCCCATTGATCCATAACAGTGCCTCACTGTCCAATCACAATGATCCACTGTCCCATCACAGAGCCCCACTCTCCTATCACAATGCCCCATAGTCACATCACAATGCCCCACTGTCCCATCACAATGACCCACTGCCCCATTACAGTGCCAAACTCTCCCATCAAAATGATCCACTGTCCAACACAGTGCCCCACTGTCCCATCACAGTGCTCCACTGTCCATCACAGTGCCCCACTGTCACATCACAATGTTCTACACTCTGATCTTAGTGCACCGCAATCCCATCACAATGACCCACTGTCCCATGACAGTGCCCCACTATCCCATAACAATTCCCCACTGTACCATCACAATGCCCCATTTTCCCATCACCATGACACACTGTCACATCACAAAGCCCCATTGTCCCATCACAATGCCACACTCTCCCATCACAATGTCCCATTGTCCCATCACAATGGCCCACTTTCCCATCACAATGCCCCACTGTCCCATCACAGTGCCCCACTATCCCACCACAGTGACCCATTGTCCCATCACAATGACGCACTGTCCCATCACAGTGCTCCATTGTGCCATCACAATGACCCACTCTCCCATCACAGTGCCCCACTGTCCCATCACAATTTCCCATTGTCCCATCACAATTCCTAACTGTACTATCACAATGCCCCATTGTCCCATCACTATGACACACTGTCACATAACAATGCCCCATTGTCCCATCTCAATTCCCCTTCTCCTATCACAATGCATAACTGTTCATCACAATGACCTTTTGTTCCACCAGAGTACCCCACTGATCCATCACAGTGACACCCCGTCCCATAACTTTGCCCCAAAGTTCCATCACAGTACCCCACTGTCACATCACAGTGCCCCACTGTCACATCACAATGCCCCACTGTCACATCACAGTGCCCCACTGTCAGTCACAGTGCTCCATTGTCCCATCACACAGCCCCATTGTCCATCACAGTGCCCCACTGTTACATCACAGTGCACCACTGTCCATCACAATGTGCCCCACTGTCCCATCACAGTGACCCCTGTCCCATCAAAGAACCCCACTGTACCATTACAGTGCCACAATGTTTCAGTCTCTGATTTTAGTGTCCCACTATCCCATCACAATGACAGACTGTCTCATCACAGTGCCCCACTGTCCCATCACAATTCCCCACTGTACCATCACAATGCCCCACTCTCCCATCACAGTGCTCCACTGTCCATCACAGTGCCCCACTGTCACATCACAGTGCCCCACTGTCCCATCACAGTGTCCCACTGTCCCATCACAGTGCGCCACTGTCCATCACAGTGCCCCATTCTCCCATCACAGTGCCCCACTGTCCCTTCACAGTGCCCCAGTGTCCATCACAGTGTCACACTGTCCCTTCACAGTGCTCCACTGTCCAACACAGTGCCCCACTGTCCCATCCCAGTGATCCACTGTCCACCAAGGTGCTCCACTGTCCCATCATAGTGCCCCCCTGTCCCATCACAATGTCCTACTCTCTGATCTTAGTGCCCCACTATCCCATCACAATGACCTACTGTCCCATCAGAGTGCCCCACTGTCCCATAACAATTCCCCACACTAACATCACAATGGCCCATTTTCCCATCACTATGACACACTTTCCCATCACAATGCCCCATTGTCCAATCATAATGCCCCACTTTCCCATCACAAAGTCCCATTGTCCCAAAACAATGGCACATTATCCCATTACAGTGCCCCACTGATCCATCACAATGACCCACTGTCCCATCACAATGCCCCACTGTCCCATCACTGTGTCCCACTGTCCCATCACAGTGCCACAATGTCCTATCACAATGACCCACTGTGCCATCACAGTGCCCCATTGTCCCTTCAAATGACCCACTGTCCCATCACAGTGCCCCACTATCCCATAACAATTCCCCACTATACCATCACAATGCCCCATTGTCCGATCACTATGACACACTCTCACATCACCATGCTCCATTTTCCCATCAAAATGCTCCACTCGCCCATCACAATGCCCCATTTTTACATCACGATGCTCCATTGTCCCATCACAATGATCCACTGTCCCATCACAATGACCCGCAGTCCCATCACAGTGCCCCACTTTCATTCACAATTCCCCACTGTACCATCAGAATGAGACATTGTCACAACACAATGCCCCATAGTCAGATCACAATGCCCCACGCTCCCATCACAATGACTGACTCTCCCATCACAGTGCCCCACTGTCCTATCACAATGATCCACTCTCCCATCACAGTGCCCCACTGTCCCATCACAATTCCCCCATGTCCCATCACAGTGACACATTGTCACATCACAATGCCCCTTTGTCCCATCACAATGACACACAATCAAATCACAATGCCCAACTGTCCCATCACAATTCCCCATTGTCCAATAACAGTGAGCCATTGATCCATCACAGTGCCCCACTGTCCCATCACAGAGCCCCACTCTCCTATCACAATGCCCCATAGTCACATCACAATGCCCCACACTCCTATCAGAATGACCCAATGTCCCATTACAATGCCAAACTCTCCCATCACAATGCCTCACTGTCCCATCACAGTGCCCCACTGTCCCATCACAGACATCCACAGTCCATCACAATTCCCCACTGTACCATCACAATGCCCCACTGTCACATCACAAGGACCCACTGTCCCATTACAGTGCCAAACTCTCCCATCACAATGATCCACTGTCCCATCACAGTGCACCACTGTCCTATCACATTGCCCCACTGTCCATCAGAGTGCCCCACTGTCCATCACAGTGCCTCATTGTCCCATCACAGTGCCCCACAGTCCCATCAGAGTGTTCCACTTTCCACCACAGTGCCCCTCTGTTCCAACACAATGTTCTTCTCTCTGATCTTAGTGCCCCGCTATCCCATCACAATGACCTACTGTCCCATCACAGTGCCCCACTGTCCCATAACAATTCCCCACACTAAAATCACAATAGCCCATTTTCCCATCACTATGACACACTTTCCCATCACAGTGCCCCATTGTCCAATCACAATGCCCCACTTTCCCATCACAAAGTCCCATTGTCCCAAAACAATAGCACATTATCCCATTACAGTGCCCCACTGATCCATCACAATGACCCACTGTAAGATCACAATGCCCCACTGTCCCATCACTGTGTCCCACTGTCCCATCACAGTGCCACAATGTCCTATTTCAATGACCCACTGTCCCATCACAGTGCCCCACTGTCCCATCACAATGACCCACTGTCCCATCACAGTGCCCCACTATCCCATAACAATTCCCCACTGTACCATCACAATGCCCCATTGTCCCATCACTATGACACACTGTCACATTACAATGCTCCATTGTCCCATCACAATGCTCTACTCGCCCATCACAATGCCCCATTTTTACATCACGATGCTCCATTTTCCCATCACAATGCACCATTTTCCCATCACAATGACACATTGTTATATCACAGTGCCCCACTGTCCCATCACAATGACCCGCAGTCCCATCACAGTGCCCCACTTTCCATCACAATTCCCCACTGTACCATCAGAATGAGACATTGTCACAACAAAATGCCCCATAGTCAGATCTCAATGCCCCACTCTCTCATCACAATGACCCACTCTCCCATCACAGTGCCCCACTGTCCTATCACAATGACCCACTCTCCCATCACAGTTCCCCATTGTCCCATCACAATTCCCCCTGTCCCATCACAGTGACACTTTGTCACATCACAATGCCCCTTTGTCCAATCACAATGACCCACAATCAAATCACAATGGCCTACTGTCCCATCACAATTCCCCATTGTCCAATCACAGTGCCCCATTGATCCATCACAGTGTCCCACTGTCCCATCACAATGATCCACTGTCCCATCACAGAGCCACACTGTCCTATCACAATGTCCCATAGTCACATCACAATGCCCCACTGTCCCATCACAATGACCCACTGTCCGATTACAGTGCCAAACTCTCCCATCACAATAATCCACTATCCATCACAGTGCACCACTGTCCCATCACAGTGCCAGACTGTCCCATCACATTGACCCACTGTCCATCAGAGTGCCCCACTGTCCATCACAGTGACCCACTTTCCTATCACACAGCCCCACTGTCCATCACAGTTACCCAATGTCCATCACATTGCCCCACTGTCCATCACAGTGCCCCATTGTCCCATTAAAATTCCCCACTGTCCCATCACAATGACACATTGTCACATCAAAATGCCCCTTTGTCCCATCACAATGACACACTGCCCCAACACAATGACCCACTGTCCCATCAAAATCCCCCACTGTCCATCACAATTCCCCACTGTACCATCACAATGACCCACTGTCACATCACAAAGCCCTATTGTTCCATCACAATGACACACTGTCACATCAAAATGCCCCATTGTCCCATCACAATGCCGCACTCTCCCATGACAATGTTCCACTGTCCCATCACAATGCCCCACTGTCTCATCACAGTGCCCCACTGTCCCATCGCAATGATCCCCTGTCCCATCACAGAGCCCCACTCTCCTATCACAATGTCCCAAAGTCACATCACAATGCCCCACTGTCCTATCACAATGAGCAACTGTCCGATTACATTGCCAAACTCTCTCATCACAATGATTCACTGTCCATCACAGTGCCCCACTGTCCCATCAGAGTGCCCCACTGTCCCATCACAGTGCACCACAGTCCATCACAGTGCCACACTGTCCCATCACAGTGCTCCACTGTCCATCACAGTTCCCACTGTCCCATCACAGTGCTCCACTGTCCATCACAGTGTTCCACTGTCCCATCACATTGTCGCACTGTCCCATCACAGTGACCAACTGTCCATCACAATGTGCCCCACTGTCACATCACAGTGCCCCCTTGTCCCATCACTGTGCTCCACTGTCCAATCACAATATTCTACACTCCGATCTAAGTGCATCGCAATCCAATCACAATGACCCACTGTCCTATTACAGTTCCCCACTTCCCATAAATCCCAACTGTACCTACAAATGCCCCATTTTCCCATCACTATGACACACTGTCACATCACAATGCCACATTGTCCCATCTCAATGCCCCACTCTCCCTAACAATGTCCCATTGTCCCATCACAATGGCCCACTGTCCCATCACAGTGCCCCAGTGATCCATCAGAGTGACCCACTTTCCCATTACAATGCCCCACTGTCCCATCACAGTGCCCCACTATCCCATCACAGTGCCCCACTTTCCCATCACAATGACCCACTGTCCCATCACAGTGCCCCATTGTCCCATCACAATAACCCACTGTCCCATCACATTGCCCCACTGTCCCATCATAATTCCCCATTGTCCCATCACAATGACACATTTTCACCTCACAGAGCCCCTTTGCCACATCACAGTGCCCCACTGTCCCATAACAATGTCCCACTGTACCATCACAATACCCCATTGTTCCATCACTATGACACTGTCACATCAAAATGCTCCATTGTCCCTTCCCAATGCCCCACTCTCACAATGCCACATTGTCCCATCACAATGCCCTACTGTCCCATCACAGTGCCACACTGTCCCATCACAGTGCCCACTGTCAATTAGCAGTGCCCCACTGTCCCATAACAGCGCCCCACTGTTCTATCACAACTCCCCACTGTCCCATCACACTGCCCCACTGTCCCATCACAATGTGCCCCACTGTCTCATCACAGTGCCCCCCTGTCCCATCACAGTGCCCCACTGTCCCTCTCAATGTCCCACTCTCTGATATTAGTGCCCCACGATCCCATCACAATGACTCATGACAGTGCCCTAATGTCCCATCCCAATTAACCAGTGTACCATCACAATGCCACACTATCCCATCACAATGACCCACAGTCCCATCAGTGTCCTACTCTCCCATCACAATTCCCCACTGTTCCATCACAATGACACATTGTCACATCACACAGACCCTTTGCCCCATCACAGTGCCCCACTGTTTCATAACAATTCCCCTCTGTACCATCACAATGGCCCATTATCCCATCACTATGACACACTGTCACATCACAATGCTCCATTGTCCCATAATAATACACCACTCTCCAATCACAATGCCCCATTGTCCCATCAGAATGCCCCATTGTCCCATCATAGTGCCCCTTTGATACATCAAAGTGACCCACTGTCCCATCAAAATGCCCCACTCTCCCATTGAGTACCCCACTGTCACATCGCAGAGTCCCACTGTCCATCACCGTGGCCCACAGTCCCATCACACTGCCCCACTGTCTATCACAATTTTCCCCACTGTCCCATCACAGAGCCCCACTGTCATATAGCAGTACCCCACTGTCCTGTCACAGTGCCAGACTGTTCTATCACACTGCCCCACTGCCTCATCACAGTGCACCAATGTCCCATCACAATTCCCAACTGTACCTTCACAATGCCCCATTGTCCCATCACTACAACACTATGATACACTGTCACATGACAATGCCCCATTGTCCCATCACACTGCCCCACTCTCCCATCATAGTGCCCAATTGTCCCATCACAATGCTCCATTGTCCCATTACAGTGCTCCACAGTCCCATCACACAGCCACACTGTCTATCATAGTGCCCCACTGTCCCATCACAGTGACCCACTGTCAATCACAGTGACCCACTCTCCCATCACAGTGCCTCACTTTCCCATGACAATGCCACAATGTCCAACACAGTGCCCCACTGTCCCATCACAGTACCCCACTCTCCCATCACAGTGCCTCACTGTTCATCACAGTGCCCCACTGTCCCATAACATTGCCCCACTTTCCCTTCACAGTGCTCCACTGTCCCATCACAGTGCCCCACTGTCCCATCACATAGCCCACTGTCCATCACACTACCCCACTGTCCCATCACAGTGCCCCAATGTCCATCACAGTGCCACACTGTCCCATCAAAGTGCTCCACTGTCCATCACAGTGCACAATGGCCCATCACAGTTCAGGACTGTCCCATGACAGTCCCACACTGTCCATCACAGTGCCCCACTGTCCTATCATAGTATCCCACTGTCCCATCACAGTGCCTCACTGTTAATCACAGTGCCCCACTGTCCCATAACATGCCCCACTTTCCCTACACAGTGCCCCACTGTCCCGTCACAGTGCCTCACTGTCCGATCACAGTGCTCCACTGTCCATCACAATACCCCACTGTCCCATCAAAGTGATCCACTGTCCATCACAGTCCCCCACTGTCCCTTCACAGTGCCCCTGTGTCCAATCAAAATGACTTACTCTCTGATCTTAGTGCCCTGCTATTGTATCACAATGGCCCACTGTTCCATCACAGTGCCCCACTATCCCATAAAAATTCCCTACACTACCATCACAATGCCCCATTTTCCCATCACTATGACACACTGTCCAATCACAATGCCCCATTATTCCATCACAATGCCCCACTCTCCCAACACAATGTCCCATTCTCCCAACACAATGGCCCAGTGCCCCATCACAGTGCCTCATTGATCCATCACAGTGACCCACTGTCCTATCACAATGCCCCACTTTCCCATCACAGTGTCCCACTGTCCCATCACAGTGCCACAGTGTCCAATCACAATGACCAACTGTCCCATCACAATGCCCCATTGTCCCATCACAATGACTCACTGTCCCATTACAGTGCCCCACTATCCCATAACAATTCCCCACTGTACCATCAAAATGCCCCATTGTCCCATCACTATGACACACTGTCACATCACAATGTTCCATTGTGCCATCACAATGATCCACTGTCCTATCACAGTGCCACACTCTCCCATCACAATGCCCCATAGTCACATCACAATGGCCCACTGTCCCAACACAATGACCCACTGTGCCATCACAGTGCCCCACTGGCTCATCACAATGACCCACTGTCCCATCACAGAGCCCCACTCTCCTATCACAATGCCTGATAGTCACATCACAACGCCCCACTGTCCCATCACAATGACCCACTGTCCCATCACAGTTCCAAACTATCCCGTCACAATGCCCAACTGTCCCATCAATGTGCCACACTGTCCCATTACATTGCCCCACTGTCCATCACAGTGCTACACTGTCCCATCACAGTGCCCCACTGTCCCATAACAATTCCCCACACTACCATCCCAATGGCCCATTTTCCCATCACTATGATACACTGTCACATCACAATGCACCATTGTCCAATCACAATGCCCCTCTCTCCCATCACAATGTCCCATTGTCCCAACACAATGGCCCATTGTTCCATTACAGTGCCCCACTGGTCCATATCAATGACCCATTGTCCCATCACAATGCCCCACTGTCCCATCACAGTGTCCCACTGTCCCATCACAGTGCCACAATATCCCATCACAATGACCCACTGTCCCATCACAGTGGCCATTGTCCCATCACAATGACCCACTGTCCCATTACAGTGCCCCACTATCCAATACCAATTCCCCACTGTACCATCACAATGCCCCATTGTCCCATCACTATGACACACTGTCACATCACAATGCACCATTGTCCAATAACAATGCCACACTCTCCCATAACAATGTCCCATTGTCCCAACACAATGGCACATTGTCCCATTACAGTGCCCCACTGATCCATATCAATGACCCACTGTCCAATCACAATGCCCCACTGTCTCATTACAGTGTCCCACTCTCCCATTATAGTGCTACAATGTCCCATCACAGTGACCCACTGTCCCATCACAGTGCCCCAGTGTCCCATCACAATGACCCACTGTCCCATTACAGTGCCCAACTATCCAATAACAATTCCCCACTGTACCATCACAATGCCCAATTGTCCCATCACTACGACACACTGTCACATCACAATGCTCCACTGTCCCATCACAGTGTCCCACTGTCCCATCACAGTGCCCCACTGATCCATATCAATGACCCACTGTCCCATCACAATGCCCCACTGTCTCATCACAGTGACCCACTGTCCCATCACAGTGCCACAATGTCCCATCACAATGACCCACTGTCCCATCACAGTGCCCCATTGTCCCATCACAATGACCCACTGTCCCATTACAGTGCTCCACTATCCAATAACAATTCCCCACTGTACCATCACAATGCCCCATTGTCCCATCACTATGACACACTGTCATATCACAATGCTCCACTGTCCCATCACAGTGTCTCACTGTCCCATCACAGTGCCACAATGTCACATCACAATGACCCACTGTCCCATCACAATGGCCCACTGTGCCATCACAATGACCCACTGTGCCATCACTGTGCACCACTGTGCCATCACAATGACCCACTGTCCCATCACAATGACCCACAGTCCCATCACAATGCCCCATAGTCACATCACAATGGCCCACTGTCTGATCACAATGACCCACTGTCCCATCACAGTGCCCCATGTCCCATCACAATGAACCACTCTCCCATCACAATGACCCACAGTCCCATCAGAGTGCACCACTGTCCATCACAATTCCCCACTGTACCATCAGAATGAGATATTTTCACATCAAAATGCCCCATAGTCAGATCACAATGCCCCACTTTCCCATCACAATGACACACGGTCCCATCACAGTGCCCCACTGTCCTATCACAATTACGAACTCTCCCATCACAGAGCCCCACTGTCCCATCACAGTGCCCCACTGTCCCATCACAGTGTCCCACTGTCCATCACAATGCCCCACTTTCCCATCACAATGACCCATGGTCCCATCACAGTGCCCCACTGTTCTATCACAATTACCAACTCTCCCATCACAGTACCCCACTGTCCCATCACAATTCCCCTCTGTCTCATCACAGTGACACATTGTCACATCACAATGCCCCTTTGTCCCATCACAATGGCACACAGTCAAATTACAATGCCCCACTGTCGCATCACAATTCCCCATTGTCCAATCACAATGCCCCATTAATCCATCACAGTGCCCCACTCTCCCATCACAATGATCCACTGTCTGATCACAGAGCCCCACTCTCCTATCGCAATGCCCCATAGTCACATCACAATGGCTTACTGTCCCATCACAATGACCCACTGTCCCATTACAATGCCAAACTCTCCCATCACAATGATCCACTGTCCCATCACAGTGCACCACTGTCCCATCACAGTGCACCACTGTCCCATCACAGTGCACCACTGTCCATCACAGTGCCTCACTCTCCCATCACAGTGCTCCACTGTCCATCACAATGCCCCACTGTCCCATCACAGTGACTGACTGTCCATCACAATGTGCCCCACTGTCACATCACAGTGCCCCTCATCACATCACAGTGTCCCACTGTCCCATCACAATGATCCACTGTTCCATCACAGAGCCCCAGTCTCCGATCACAAAGCCCCATAGTCACATCATAATGCCCCGCTGTCCAATCACAATGACCAATTGTCCTATTACAGTGCCAAACTCTCCCATCACAATGCCCCACTGTCCATCACTGTGCTCCACTGTCCCATCACACTGCCCCACTGCCCTATCACAATGCCCCACTGTCCATCACAGTGGCCCACTGTTCCATCACAGTGCCCCAGTGTCCCATCACAGTGCCCATCTGTCCATCACAGTGCCTCACTGTCCCATCAGAGTGCTCCACTGTCCATCACAGTGCCCCACTGTCCCATCACAGTGTCGCAATGTCCCATCACAGTGACTGACTGTCCATCACAATGTGCCCCACTGTCACATCACAGTGCCCCCTGTCACATCACAGTGCCCCACTGTCCCATCACAATGTTCTATACTCTGATCTTAGTGTACCGCAATCCCATCATAATGACCCACTGTCCCATTACAATGCCCCACTGTCCCATAAGAATTCCCCACTGTACCATAACAATGACCCATTGTCCCATCACTATGACACACTGTCACATCACAATGCCCCATTGTCCCATCACAATGCCCCACTCTCCCATCACAATGTCCAATTATCACATCACAATGGCCCGTTGTCCCATCACAGTGCCCCAGTGATCCATCATAGTGCCCCACTTTCTCTTCACAGTGCCCACTGTCCCATCACAGGGCCCTACAGTCCCATCACAGTTCCCCCCGTTCCATCACAGTGACACATTGTCACATCACAATGCCCCTTTGTCCCATCACAATGACACACAGTCAGATTACAATGCCCCACTGTCCCATCACAATGCCCCATTTTCCAATCACAGTGCCCCATTGATTCATCACAGTGCCCCACTGTCCCATCACAATGATCCACTGTCCATTACGGTGTACCACTGTCCCAACACAGTGACCCACTGTCCCACCACAGTGCCCCACTGTCCATCACAGTGCCCCACTGTCCATCATAATGCCCCACTGTCCCATCACAGTGTCGCACTGTCCCATCACAGTGACCGACTGTCCATCACAATGTGCCCCACTGTCACATCACAGTGTCCCCTGTCACATCACAGTACCCCACTATCCCATCACAATGATCCACTGTCCCATCACAGAGCCCCACTCTCCTATCAAAAAGCCCCATAGTCATGTCATAATGCCCAACTGTCCCATCACAATGACCCACTGTCCCATTACAGTGCCAAACTCTCCCATCACAATGATCCACTGTCCATCACAATGCCCCACTGTCCCATCACAGTGCCCCACTCGCCATCACAATGCCCAACTGTCCCATCACAGTGATCCACTGTCCATCACAGTGCCCCACTGTCCCTTCCCAGTGCTCCACTGTCCATCACAGTGCCCCACTGTCCCATCACAGTGTCGCACTGTCCCATCACAGTGACTGACTGTCCATCACAATGTGCCCCACTGTCACATCACAGTGCCCCCGTCACATCACAGTGCCCCACTGTCCCATCACAATGTTCTACACTCTGATCTTAGTGCACCGCAATCCCATCACAATGACCCACTGTCCCATTACAGTGCCCCACTGTCCCATAAGAATTCCCCACTGTACCATCACAATGACCCACTGTCCCATCACTATGACACACTGTCACATCACAATGCCGCATTGTCCCAACCCACTGCCCCACTCTCCCATCACAATGTCCCATTATCACATCACAATGGCCTGTTGTCCCATCACAGTGCCCCAGTGATCCATCACAGTGACCCACTTTTCCATCAAATGCCCCACTCTCCCATCACAGTGCCCCACTTTCCCATCACAATGACCCACTGTCCCATCACAGCGCCCCATTGTCCCATCACAATGACCCATTTTCCCATCACAGTGCTCCCCTGACCCATCACAGTACCCCACTGTATCATTACAGTGCCACAATGTTTCAGTCTCTGATTTTAGTGCCCCACTATCCCATCACAATTGCCCACGGTTCCATCACAAGGCCCCACTCTCCCATCACAGTGCTCCACTGCCCGTCACAGTGTCCGACTGTCAGATCACAGTGCCCCACTGTCCCATCAGTGTGCCACTGTAAATCACAGTGTCCCACTCTCTCATCACAGTTCCCCACTGTCCCATGACAGTGCCACACTGCCCATCACAGTTCCCCACTGTCCCATCACGGTTCCTCACTGTTCATCACAGTGTCCTACTGTCCCATAACAGTGCTCCACTATCCCATAACAATGCCCCACTGTCCCATCACAGTGCCCCACTGTCCCATCACAGTGCCCCAATGTCCATCACAGTGCCACACTGTCCCATCACAGTGCTCCACTGTCCACCACAGTGCCCCACTGTACACCACAGTGCTCCACTTTCCCATGACAGTGCACCCCTGTGCCATCACAATGTCCTAGTCTCTCATCTTAGTGCCCCATTATCCCATCACCATGACCCACTGTCCCATCTCAGTGCCCCACTGTCCCATCACATAGCCCCACTGTCCATCACAGTGCCTCAATGTCCAATCACAGTGCCAAACTGTCCCATCACAGAGTTCCACAGTCCATCATAGTGCCCCACTGTCCCATCACAGTGCCCCCCTGTCCCAACACAATGTCCTACTCTCTGATCTTAGTGCCCCGCTATCCCATCACAATGACCCACTGTCCCATCACAGTGCCTCACTGTCCCATAAAAATTTCCCACACTACCATCACAATGGCCCATTTTCCCATCACTATGACACACTATTACATCACAATGCCCCATTGTCCAATCACAATGCCCCACTCTCCCATCACTATGTCCCATTGTCCCAACACAATTGGCCATTGTCCCATTACAGTACCCCACTGATTCATCACAATGACCCACTGTACCATCACAATGCCCCACTGACCCATTACAGTGTCCCACTGTCCCATCACAGTGCCACAAGGTCCTATCACAATGACCCACTGTCCCATCACAGTGGCCCATTGTCCCATCACAATGACCCACTGTCCCATCGCAGTGCTCCACTATCCCATAAAAATTCCCCACTGTACCATCACAATTCCCCATTGTCCCATCACTATGACACACTGTCACTTCACAATGCTCCATTGTCCCATCACAATGATCCACTCTCCAATCATAATACCCCATTGTCCCATCTCAATGCCTCATTGTCCTATCACAATGCCCCACTATCCCATCATAGTGTCCCATTGATACATTACAGTTCCCCAGTGTCCCATCATATTGCCCCACTGTCCCATCACAATGTCACTCTCTCTGATCTTAGTGCCCCACTGTCCCTTCACAATTCCCCACTGTACCATCACAATGTCCCATTGTCCCATCACTATGACACATTGTCATGTCACAATGCCCCATTGTCCCTTCACAGTGCCCCATTGATCCATCACAGTGACACACTGTTTCATCACTATGCCCCACTGTCCCATCACAGTGCCCCATTGTCCCATCATAATGCCCCATTGTCACGTCACAGTTCCCCACTATCTCATCAGGATGACCCATTGTACCATCACAATGCACAATTGTCCCATCACAATGACACATTGTTACATCACAATACCCCACTGTCCCATCACAATGACCCACTGTCCCATCATGGTGCCCCACTCTCCCATCACAATGCCTCATAGTCACCTCAAAATGGCCCACTGTCCCAACAAAATGACCCACTGTCCCATCACTGTTCCCCCCTTTCCCATCACAAGGTCCCTGTCTCTGATCTTAGTACCCCACTATCCCATCACAATGACCAACTGTCGCATCACAGTGCCCCACTGTCCCATCACAATTCCCCACTGTACCATCACAATGCCCCATTGTCCCATCACTATGACACACTGTCACGTCTCAATGCCCCATTGTCCCATCACACTGCCCTATTCTCCCATCACAATTCCCTATTGTCCCATCACAATACCCCATTGTCCTTTCACAGTGTCCCGTTGATCAATCACCGTGACCCACTGTCCCATCACTATGCCCCACTGTACAATCACAGTGCCCCATTGTCCCATCACAATGCCCCATTGTCCCATCACAGTGCCCCACTCTCTCATCACGATTACCCATTGTCCCATCAAAATAAACCATTGTCCCATCACAATGAACCATTGTTACATCACAATGCCCCACTGTCCCATCACAATGATCCACTGTTCTATCACAGTGCCCCACTCTCCCATCACAATGCCCCATAGTCACATCACAATGGTCCACTGTCCCAACACAATGACCCACTGTCCCATCACAGTGCCCCACTGTTCCATCACAATGACCCACTGTCCCATCACAATGACCCACAGTCCCATCACAGTGCCCCACTGTCCATCACAATTCCCCACAGTACCATCAGAATGAGACATTGTCACCTCACAATGCCCCATAGTCACATCACAATGCCCCATACTCCCATCTCAATGACACATGTCCCATCACAGTGCCCCACTGTCCTATCACAATGACCCACTCTCCCATCACAATGCCCCACTCTCCCATCACAATTCCCCCCTGTCCCATTACAGTGACACATTGTCACATCACAATGCCCCTTTGTCCCATCACTATGACACAGAGTCAAATCACAGTGCCCCACTCTCCCTTCACAATGCCCAATTGTCCAATCACAGTGCCCCATTGATCTATCACAGTGCCCCACTGTCCCATCACAATGATCCACTGTCCCATCACAGAGCCCAACTCTCCTATCACAATGCCCCATATTCACATCACAATGTCCCATTGTCCAATCACAATGCCCCACTGTCCCATTTCAGTGCCAAACTCTCCCATCACAATGATTCAGGGTCCATCACAGTGCCCGACTCTCCAATCACAGTGCCCTACTGTCCCATCACAGTGGCCCACTGTCCATCACAGTGCCACACTGTCCCATAACAGTGCTCCACTGTCCATCACAGTGCCCCACTGTCCCATCACAGTGTCGCACTATCCCATCACAGTGAACGACTGTCCATCACAATATGCCTCAGTGTCCCATCACAGTACCCCCCTGTCCCGTCACAGTGCCCCACTGTCCCATCACAATGTTCTACATTCTGATCTTAGTGCACCGCAATCCCATCACAATGACCCACTGTCCCATTACAGTGCCCCACTGTCCCATTACAATTCTTCACTGTTCCATTACAATTCCCCACTGTCCCATCACAATGCCCCATTGTCCCATGACTATGACACACTGTCACATCATAATGCCCCATTGTCCCATCCCAATGCCCCACTCTCCCATCACAATGCCCCATTGTCCCATCACAATGGCCCATTGTCCCACCACAGTGCCCCAGTGAACCATCACAGTGACCCACTTTCCCATCACAATGCCACACTGTCCCATCACAGTGCCCCACTATCCCATCACAGTGCCCCACTTTCCCACCACAATTACCCACTGTCCCATCACAGTGCCCCATTGTCCCATCACAATGACCCACTGTCCCATCACAGTGCCCCACGGTCCTATCACAATTCCCCACTGTCGCATCACGATGACACATTGTTACATCACAAAGCCCCTTTGCCCCATCACAGTGCCCCACTGTTCCATCACAATTCTCCACTGTACCATCACAATGCCCCATTGTCCCATCACTATGACACACTGTCACGTCACAATGCCCCATTGTCCCATCACACTGCCCTACTCTCCCATCACAATTCCCTATTGTCCCATCACAATGTCCCATTGTCCCTTCACAGTGCCAAATTAATCCATCACAGTGACCCACTGTCCTATCACTATGCCCCACTGTCCCATCACAGTGCTCCACTGTCCATCACAGTGCCCCACTGTCCCATCACAGTGTTGCACTGTCCCATCACAGTGACCGACTGTCCATCACAATGTGCGCCACTGTCCCATCACAGTGCCCGATGTCCCATCACAGTGCCCCAATGACCCATCACAATGTTCTACACTCTGATCTTAGTGCACCGCAATCCCATCACAATGACCCACTGTCCCATTACAGTGCCCCACTGTCCCATAACAATTCCCCACTGTACCATCACAATGCCCCTTTGTCCCATCCCAATGCCACACTCTCCCATCACAATGTCCCATTGTCCCATCACAATGGCCCACTGTCCCATCACAGTGCCTCAGTGATCCATCATAGTGACCCTCTTTCCCATCACAATTCCCCACTGTCCCCTCACAGTGCCCCACTATCCCATCAGAGTGCCCCATTGTCCCATCCCAGTGCCCCACTGTCCCATCACAATTCCCCACTGTCTCATCACAGAGCCCCATTGTCCCATCACAATGACACCTTGTCACATCACAAAGCCCCTTTGCCCCATCACAGTGCCCCACTATCCCATCAGAATTCCCACTGTGCCATCACAATGACCCATTGTCCCATCACACTGCCTTACTCTCCCATCACAATTCCCTATTGTCACATCACAATTACCCATTGTCCCTTCACAGTGCCCCATTGATCCATCACAGTGACCCACTGTCCCATCACTATGCCCCATTGTCCCATCACAGTGCCCCACTCTCTCATCACGATGACCAATTGTCCCATCACAATGAACCATTGTCCCATCATAATGACACATTGTTACACCACAATGTCCTTCTCTCCCATCACCATGATCCACTGTTCCATCACAGTGCCCTACTCTCCCATCACAATGCCCCATAGTCACATCACAATGGCCCACTGTCCCAACACTATGATCCACTGTCCCATCACAGTGCCCCACTGTCCCATCACAATGACCAACTGTCCCATCACAATGACCCACAGTCCCATCACAGTGCCACACTGTCCATCACATTTCCCCACTGTACCATCAGAATGAGACTTTGTCACATCACAATGCCCCACTTTCCCATCAAAATCACCCACTGTCCGATCACATGGCCCCACTCTCCCAACACAAGTCCACCCTCTCCCATCACAATGACACTTGTCACATCACAATGCCCTTTTCTCCCATCACAATGACACACAGTCAAATCACAATGCCTCACTGTCTCATTACAATGCCCCATTGTCCAATCACAGTGCCCCATTGATCCATCACAGTGCCACACTGTCCCGTCACAATGATCCACTCTCCCATCTCAGAGCTCAACTCTCCTATCACAATGGCAAATAGTCACATCACAGTGCCCCACTGTTCATCACAGTGCCACACTGTCCCATAACAGTGCTCCACTATCCATCACAGTGCCCCACTGTCCCATCACAGTGTTCCACTGTCCATCACAGTGCCCCACTGTCCCATCACAGTGTTGCACTGTCCCATCACAGTGACCGACTGTCCATCACAATGTGCCCACTGTACCATCGCAATGTTCTACACTCTTATCTTCGTGCACCGCAATCCTATCACAATGACCCACTGTCCCATTACAGTGCCCCATTGTTCCATTACAGTTCCCCACTGTACCATCACAATGCCCCATTGTCCCATCACTATGACACACTGCCACATCATAATGCCCCATTGTCCCATCCCAATGCCCCACTCTCCCATCACAATGCCCCATTGTCCCATCACAATGGCCCATTGTCCCAGCACAGTGCCCCAGTGATCCATCACAGTGACCCACTTTCCCATCACAATGCCACACTGTCCCATCACAGTGCCCCACTATCCCATCACAGTGCCCCACTTTCCCACCACAATGACCAACTGTCCCATCACAGTGCCTCATTGTCCCATCACAATGACCCACTGTCCCATCACAGTGCCCCATGGTCCCATCACAATTCCCTACTCTCCCATCACAATGACACATTGTCACATCACAAAGCTCCTTTGCCCCATCACAGTGCCCCACTGTCCCATCACAATTCCCCACTGTACCATCACAATGCCCCATTGTCCCATCACTATGAAACACTGTCGCGTCACAATGCCCCATTGTCCCATCACACTGCCCTACTCTCCCATCACAATTCCCTATTGTCCTATCACAATGTCCCATTGTCCTTTCACAGTGCCGCATTGATCCATCACAGTGACCCACTGTCCCATCACTATGCCCCACTCTCCAATCACAGTGCCCCATTGTCCCATCAAAATGCCCCATTGTCCCATCACAGTGTCCCAATCTCTCATCACGATGACCCATTGTCCCATCACAAAGAACCATTGTCCCATCACAATGACATATTGTTATATCACAATGCCCCACTGTCCCATCACAATGATCCACTGTTCTATCACAGTGCCCCACTCTCCCATCACAGTGCTCCACTGTCCATCACAGTTACCCACTGTCCCATCACAGTGTCGCACTGTCCCATCACAGTGACCAACTGTCCATCACAATGTGCCCCACTGTCCTATCACAGTGCCCGATGTCCCTTCACAGTGCCCCAATGACTCATCACAATGTTCTACAATCTGATCTTAGTGCACCGTAATCCCATCACAATGACACACTGTCCCATCACAGTGCCCCATGGTCCCATCACAATTCCCTACTCTCCCATCACAATGACACATTGTCACATCACAAAGCTCCTTTGCCCCATCACAGTGCCCCACTGTACAATCACAATTCCCCACTGTACCATCACAATGCCCCATTGTCCCATCCCAATGCCACACTCTCCCATCACAATGTCCCATTGTCCCATTACAATGGCCCACTGTCCCACCACAGTGCTCCAGTGATCCATCATAGTGACCCTCTTTCCCATCACAATTTCCCACTGTCCCATCACAGTGCCCCACTATCCCATCACAGTGCCCCATTGTCCCATCACAGTGCCCCACTGTCCCATCAGAAATCCCCACTGTACCATCACAATGCCCCATTGTCCCAACACAATGACCCACTGTCCCATTACAGTGCCCCACTGTTCCATAACAGTTCCCCACTGTACCATCACAATGCCCCATTTTCGCATCACTATGACACACTGTCACATCATAATGCCCCATTGTCCCATCCCAATGCCCCACTCTCCCATCACAATGCCCCATTGTCCCATCACAATGGCCCATTGTCCCACCACAGTGCCCCATTGATCCATCACAGTGACCCACTTTCCCATCACAATGCCACACTGTCGCATCACAGTGCCCCACTATCCCACCACAGTGCCCCACTTTCCCACCACAATGCCAAATTGTCCCATCACAGTGCCTGATGGTCCCATCAAAATGACCCACTGTCCCATCACAGTGCCCCACAGTCCCATCACAATTCCCCATTCTCCCATCAGAATGACACATTGTCACATCACAAAGCCCCTTTGCCCCATCACAGTGCACCACTGTCCCATCACAATTCCCCAATGTACCATCACAATGCCCCATTGTCCCATCACTATGACACACTGTCAAGTCACAATGCCCCATTGTCCCATCACACTGTCCTACTCTCCCATCACAATTCCCTATTGTCCCATCACAATGTCCCATTGTCCCTTCACAGTGCCCCATTGATCCATCACAGTGACCCACTGTCCCATCACTATGCCCCACTGTCCAATCACAGTGCCCCATTGTCCCATAACAATGCCCCATTGTCCCATCACAGTGCCCCACTCTCTCATCACGATGACCCATTGTCCCATCACAAAGAACCATTATCCCATCACAGTGCCCCATTGTCCCATAACAATGCCCCACTGTCCCATCACAATGATCCACTGTTCCATCACAGTGCCCCACAATCCCATCACAATGCCCCATAGTCACATCACAAAGACCCATACTCCCATCACAGTGCCCCACTGTCCATCACAATTCCCCACTGTACCATCAGAATGAGACATTGTCACATCACAATGCCCCATAGTCACATCACAATGCCCCAATCTCCCATCACAATTCCCCCCTGTCCCATCACAGTGACACATTGTCACATCACAATGTTCTTTTCTCCCATCACAATGACACACAGTCAAATCACAAAGCCCCTCTGTCCCATCACAATGGCCCATTGTCCAATCACAGTGCCCCATTGATCCATCACAGTGCCACACTGTCCCGTCACAATGATCCATTTTCCCATTACAGTGCCCCACTAATCCATCACAATGGCCCAGTGAACAATCATAATGCCCCATTGTCCAATCACAGT
Source organism: Apodemus sylvaticus (assembly GCF_947179515.1). Classification (NCBI taxonomy): domain Eukaryota; kingdom Metazoa; phylum Chordata; class Mammalia; order Rodentia; family Muridae; genus Apodemus; species Apodemus sylvaticus. Next base: position 63,835,053 of record NC_067490.1, read on the forward strand.
GCCACTTTATTCTATCACAGTGCCCCACTGTCCCATTACAATTCCCCATTGTCCCATCACAATGACACATTGTCCCATCACTATAACACACTGTCACATGACAATGCCCCTTTGTCCCATCACAATGACACACAGTCACATGACCATGCACCACTCTCCCATATCAATGATCCACTGTCCCATCACAGAGCCCAACTCTCCTATCACAATGCCCCATAGTCACCTCTCAATGACCCACTGTCCCATCACAATGCCCCACTGTCCCATTACAGTGCCAAACTCTCCCATCACAATGAGTCACTGTCCATCACAGTGCCCCACTGTCCATCACAGTGCCACACTGTCCCATCACAGTGCCCCACTGTCCCATCACAGTGTCGCACTGTCCCATCACAGTGACCGACTGTCCATCACAATGTGCCCCACTGTCACATCACAGTGACCCCTGTCACATCACAGTGCCACACTGTCCCATCACAATGTTCTACACTCTGATCTTAGTGTACTACAATCCCATCACAATGACCCACTGTCCCATTACAGTGCCAAAATCTCCCATCACAATGATCCGCTGTCCATCACAGTGCATCACTGTCCTATCACAGTGCCCCACTGTCCATCACAGTGCTCCACTGTCCCATCACAATGCCCCATTGTCCCTTCACAGTGCCCCATTGATCCATCACAGTGACCCACTGTCCCATCACTATGTCCCACTGTCCCATCACATTGCTCCACTATCTCATCTCGATGACCCATTGGCCCATCACAATGCACCATTGTCCCACCACAATGACACATTGTTACATCACAATGCCCCACTGATCCATCACAATGATCCACTGTCCCATCACTGTACCCCCCTCTCCCATCACAATGCCCACAATGTCTCATCACAATGGTCCACTGTCCCATCAAAATGACCCACTGTCCCATCACAGTGCCCCACTGTAACATCACATTGACACACTGTCCCATCACAATGACCCACAGTCCCATCACAGTGCCACACTGTCCATCACAATTCCCCACTGTACCATCACAATGACACATTGTCACATCACAATGCCCAATAGTCACATCACAATGCCCCACTGTTTCATCACAATGACCCCCTGTCCCGTTACAGTGCCCCACTGTCCTATCACAATGACCCATTCTCCCATCACAGTGCCCAACTTTCCCTTCACAATTCTTCCCTGTCCCACCACAATGACACATTGTCACATAACAATGCCCCTTTGTCCCATCACAATGACACACAGTCACATGACCATACACCACTCTTCCATCACAATGATCCACTGTCCCATCACAGAGCCCAACTCTCCTATCACAATGCCCCATAGTCACCTCACAATGCCCCACTGTCCTATCACAATGCCCCACTGTCCCATTACAGTGCCAAACTCTCCCATCACAATGAGCTACTGTCCATCACAGTGCCCCACTGTCCCAGAACAGTGCCCCACTATCCCATCACAGTGCCCCATTGTCCCATCAGAGTGCCCCACTGTCCCATCAGAATTCCCCACTGTACCATCACAATGCCCCAGTGTCCCAACACAATGACCCACTGTCCCATTACAGTGCCCCACTGTTCCATAACAGTTCCCCACTGTACCATCACAATGCCCCATTTTCACATCACTATGACACACTGTCACATCATAATGCCCCATTGTCCCATCCCAATGCCCCACTCTCCCATCACAATGCCCCATTGTCCCATCACAATGGCATATTGTCCCACCACAGTGCCCCATTGATCCATCACAGTGACCCACTTTCCTATCACAATGCCACACTGTCCCATCACAGTGCCCAACTTTCCCACCACAATGACCAACTGTCCCATCACAGTGCCCCAATGTCCCATCAGAGCACCCCACTGTCCCATCAGAATTCCCCACTGTACCATCACAATGCCCCATTGTCCCAACACAATGACCCACTGTCCCATTACAGTGCCCCACTGTTCCATAACAGTTCCCCACTGTACCATCACAATGCCCCATTTTCCCATCACTATGACACACTGTCACATCATAATGCCCCATTTTCCCATCCCAATGCCCCACTCTCCCATCACAATGCCCCATTGTCCCATCACAATGGCCCATTGTCCCACCACAGTGCCCCATTGATCCATCACAGTGACCCACTTTCCCATCACAATGCCACACTGTCCCATCACGGTGTCCAACTTTCTCACCACAATGACAAACTGTCCCATCACAGTGCCTCATTGTCCCATCACAGTGCCCCACAGTCCCATCACAATTCCCCATTCTCCCATCAGAATGACACATTGTCACATCACAAAGCCCCTTTGCCCCATCACAGTGCACCACTATCCCATCATAATTCCCCAATGTACCATCACAATGGCCCATTGTCCCATCACTATGACACACTGTCAAGTCACAATGCCCCATTGTCTCATCACACTGCCCTACTCTTCCATCACAATTCCCTATTGTCCCATCACAATGTCCCATTGTCCCTTCACAGTGCCCCATTGATCCATCACAGTGACCCACTGTCCCATCACTATGCCCTACTGTCCAATCACAGTGCCCCATTGTCCCATAGCTATGCCCCATTGTCCCATCACAGTGCCCCACTCTCTCATCACGATGACCCATTGTCCCATCACAAAGAACCATTGTCCCATCACAATGACATATTGTAATATCACAATGCCTCACTGTCCCATCACAATGATCCACTGTTCCATCACAGTGCCCCACAATCCCATCACAATGCCCCATAGTCACATCACAAAGACCCATACTCCCATCACAGTGCCCCACTGTCCATCACAATTCCCCACTGTACCATCAGGATGAGACATTGTCACATCACAATGCCCCATAGTCACATCACAATGCCCCAATCTCCCATCACAATTCCCCCCTGTCCCATCACAGTGACACATTGTCACATCACAATTCTCTTTTCTCCCATCACAATGACACACAGTCAAATCACAAAGCCCCACTGTCCCATCACAATGCCCCATTGTCCAATCACAGTGCCCTATTGATCCATCACAGTGCCACACTGTCCCGTCACAATGATCCATTGTCCCATTACAGTGCCCCACTAATCCATCACAATGGCCCAGTGAACAATCATAATGCCCCATTTTCCAATCACAGTGCCACTTTATTCCATCACAGTGCCCCACTGTCCCATTACAATTCCCCATTGTCCCATCACAATGACACATTGTCCCATCACTATAACACACTGTCACATAACAATGCCCCATTGTCCCATCACAATGCCCCACTCTCCCATCACAATGTCCAATTGTGCCATCACAATGGCCCATTGTCCCATCACATTGCCCCAGTGATCCATCACAGGGACCCACTTTTGCATCACAATGCCCCACTGTCCCATCACAAGTGCCCCACTATCCAATCACAGTGCCCCATTGTCCCATCACAATGATCCACTATCCCATCAGAGTGCCCCATTGTCCCATCACAATGATCCACTGTCCATCACAGTGCCCGACAGTCCCATTACAGTGTTGCACTTTCCCATCACAGTGACCGACTGTCCATTACAATGTGCCCCACTGTCACATCACAGTGCCCCCCAGTCACATCACAGTGCCCCACTATCCCATCACAATGTTCTACACTCTGATCTTAGTGCACCGCAATCCCATCACAATGACCCACTGTCCCATTAGAGTGCCCCACTGTCCCATAACAATTCCCCACTGTACCATCACAATGCCCCATTGTCCCATTACTATGACACACTGTCACATCACAATGCCCAATTGTCCCAGACGGGCACTGTGATGGGAGAGTGGGGCACTGTGATGGGACAGTGGGACACTGTGATAGACAGTGGAGCACTGTATTGGGAGAGTGGGGCACTGAGATGGGACAGGGAGGAATTGTGATAGGAGAGTGGGGCACTGTGATGGGACAGTGGGTCATTGAGATAGGATAGTGGGGCAGTGTGATGGGACATGGGTCATTGTGATGGGAGTGTGGGGCATTGTGATGTGACTATGGGGCATTGTGAGTTGACAATGTCTCATTCTGATGGTACTGTGGGGAATTGTGATGGACAGTGGGGCACTGTGATGGGACTGTGGGTCATTGTGATGGGGCAGTGGGTCATTGTGATGGAACAGTGGGGCACTGTGATGGGACAGTGGGTCATTGTGTTGGGACAATGGGGCATTGTGATGGTACAGTGGGGAATTCTGATGGGACAGTGGGGCACTGTGATGGGACAATGGGGCACTGTGATGGGATAGTGGGGGCACTGTGATGGGACAGTGGGGAATTGTGATGGGAAAGAGGGTCACTATGATTGATCACTGGGGCACTGTAATGGGACAGTGGGCCATTGTGATGGGACAGTGGGGTAATGTGATGGGACAGCCCCCCATCACAATGACACATGTCCCATTACAGTGCCCCACTGTCCTATCACAATGGGTCATTGTGCTGGGACAGTGGGTCATTGTGATGTGACTATGGGAAATGGTGATGGGAGAGAGGGACACTGTGATGGGGCAGTGGGGCACTGTGATGGGACAGTGGGTCGTTGTGATGGGACAGTGTGTCACTGTGATGGAACAGTGGGTCATCATTATGGGACAGTGGGTCACTGTGATGCGACCATGGGGCACTGTGTTGGACAGTGGGGCAATGTGATGGACATTGGGTCACTGTGATTGCCAGTGGGGCTCTGTGATGGGACAATGGGGCACTGTGATGGGACATTGAGGCACTGTGATGGGACAGTGCACCACCTTCTATCACAGTGGCCCATTGTCCCATCACACTGCCCCATTGTCGCTTCACAGTGTCCCATTGATCCATCACAGTGACCCACTGTCCCATCACTATGCCCCACTCTCCCATCACAGTGCTCCACTATCTCAACTCGATGACCCATTGGCCTATCACAATGTACCATTGTCCCATCACAATGATACATTGTTACATCACAATGCCCCACTGATCCATCATGACACACAGTCCCATCACAGTGCCCCACTGTCCATCACAATTCCCCACTGTACCATCACAATGACACATTGTCACATCACAATGCCAATAGTCACATCACAATGCCCCACTGTCTCATCACAATGACCCCCTGTCCCATCACAGTGCCCCACTGTCCTATCACAATGACCCATTCTCCCATCACAGTGCCCAACTTTCCCATCACAATTCTTCCCAGTCCCACCACATTGACACATTGTCACATAACAATGCCCCTTTGTCCCATCACAATGACACATAGTCACATGACCATTCACCACTCTCCCATCACAATGATCCGCTGTCCATCACAGTGCCCCACTGTCCTATCACAGTGCCCCACTGTACCATCACAGTGTCCCACTGTCCACCAGAGTTCCACACTGTCCCATCACAGTGTTCCACTGTCCATCACAGTGCTCCACTGTCCCATCACAATGCCCCTTTGTCCCTTCACAGTGCCCCATTGATCCATCACAGTGACCCACTGTCCCATCACTATGCCCCACTGTCCCATCACAGTACCCCAATGTCCCATCACTGTGCTCCACTATCTCATCTCGATTACCCATTGTCCCATCACAATGCACCATTGTCCCATCACAATGACACATTGTTACATCACAATGCCCCACTGATCCATAACAATGATCCACTCTCCTATCACAGTACCCCCCTCTCCCATCACAATGCCCAAAAGTCACATCACAATGGCCCGCTGTCCCATCAAAATGACCCACTGTCCCATCACAGTGCCCCACTGTACCATCACAATGACAGACTGTCCCATCATAATGACCCACAGTCCCATCACAGTGCCCCACTGTCCATCACAATTCCCCACTGTACCATCACAATGACACATTGTCACATCACAATTCCCAATAGTCACATGACAATGCCCCACTGTCTCATCACAATGACCCCCTGTCCCATCACAGTGCCCCACTGTCCTATCACAATGACCCATTCTCACATCACAGTGCCCAACTTTCCCATCACAATTCTTCCCAGTCCCACCACAATGACACATTGTCACATAACAATGCCCCTTTGTCCCATCACAATGACACACAGTCACATGACCATGCACCACTCTCCCATCACAATGATCCACTGTCCCATCACAGAGCCCAACTCTCCATCACAATGCCCCATAGTCACCTCACAATGCCCCATTGTCCCATTACAGTGCCAAACTCTCCCATCACAATGAGCCGCTGTCTATCACAGTGCCCCACTGTCCCATCACTGTGCTCCACTGTCCATCACAGTGCCCCACTGTCCCATAACAGTGCCCCACTGTCCATCACAGTGCCTCACTGTCCCATCACAGTGCTCCACTTTCCATCACAGTGCCCCACTGTCCCATCACAGTGTCGCACTGTCCCATCACAGTGACCGACTGTCCATCACAATGTGCCCCACTGTCACATCACAGTGACCCCTGTCACATCACACTGCCTCACTGTCCCATCACAATGTTCTACACTCTGATCTTAGTGTACCGCAATCCCATCACAATGACCCACTGTACCATTACAGTGCCAAACTCTCCCATCACAATGATCTACTGTCCATCACAGTGCACCACTGTCCTATCACAGTGCCCCACTGTCCACCAGAGTTCCACACTGTCCTATCACTGTGCTCCACTGTCCATCACAGTGCTCCACTGTCCCATCTCAATGCCCCATTGTCCCTTCACAGTGCCCCATTGATCCATCACAGTGACCCACTGTCCCATCACTATGTCCCACTGTCCCATCACAGTGCTCCACTATCTCACCTTGATGACCAATTGGCCCATCACAATACACCATTGTCCCATCACAATGACACATTGTTACATCACAATGCCCCACTGATCCATAACAAAGATCCACTGTCCCATCACTGTACCCCCCTCTCCCATCACAATGCCCTATAGTCTCATCACAATAGTCCACTGTCCCATCAAAATGACCCACTGTCCCATCACAGTGCCCCACTGTACCATCACAATGACACACTGTCCCATCATAATGACCCACAGTCCCATCACAGTGCCCCACTGTCCACACAATTCCCCACTGTACCATCACACTGACACATTGTCACATCACAATGCCCAATAGTCACATCACAATGCCCCACTGTCTCATCACAATGACCCCCTGTCCCATCACAGTGCCCCACTGTCCTATCACAATGACCCATTCTCCCATCACAGTGCCCATCTTTCCCATCACAATTCTTCCCAGTCCCACCACAATGACACATTGTCACATAACAATGTCCCTTTGTCACATCACAATGACACAGTCACATGACCATTCACCACTCTCCCATCACAATGATCCACTGTCCCATCACAGAGCCCAACTCTCCTATCACAATGCCCCATAGTCACCTCACAATGCCCCACTGTCCCATCACAGTGCCCCACTGTCCCATTACAATGCCAAACTGTCCCATCACAATGATCCGCTGTCCATCACAGTGCCCCACTGTCCTATCACAGTGCCCCACTGTACCATCACAGTGCCCCACTGTCCACCACAGTTCCACACTGTACCATCACAGTGTTCCACTGTCCATCACAGTGCTCCACTGTCCCATCACAATGCCCCTTTGTCCCTTCACAGTGCCCCATTGATCCATCACAGTGACCCACTGTCCCATCACTATGCCCCACTGTCCCATCACAGTACCCCAATGTCCCATCACAGTGCTCCACTATCTCATCTCGATGACCCATTGTCCCATCACAATGACACATTGTTACATCACAATGCCCCACTGATCCATAACAATGATCCACTCTCCTATCACAGTACCCCCCTCTCCCATCACAATGCCCAAAAGTCACATCACAATGGCCCGCTGTCCCATCAAAATGACCCACTGTCCCATCACAGTGCCCCACTGTACCATCACAATGACAGACTGTCCCATCATAATGACCCACAGTCCCATCACAGTGCCCCACTGTCCATCACAATTCCCCACTGTACCATCACAATGACACATTGTCACATCACAATGCCCAATAGTCACATCACAATGCCCCACTGTCTCATCACAGTGACCCCCTGTCCCAACACAGTGCCCCACTGTCCTATCACAATGACCCATTCTCCCATCACAGTGCCCAACTTTCCCATCACAATTCTTCCCAGTCCCACCACAATGACACATTGTCACATAACAATACCCCTTTGTCCCATCACAATGACACACAGTCACATGACCATGCACCACTCTCCCATCACAATGATCCACTGTCCCATCACAGAGCCCAACTCTCCTATCACAATGCCCCATAGTCACCTCACAATACCCCACTGTCCCATCACAATGCCCCACTGTCCCATTACAGTGCCAAACTCTCCCATCACAATGAGTCACTGTCCATCACAGTGCCCCACTGTCCCAGCACAGTGCCCCATTGTCCATCACAGTGCCACACTGTCCCATCACAGTGCCCCACTGTCCCATCACAGTGCCCCACTGTCCCATCACAGTGACCGACTGTCCATCACAATGTGTCCCACTGTCACATCACAGTGACACCTGTCACATTACAGTGCCACACTGTCCCATCACAATGTTCTACACTCTGATCTTAGTGTACCACAGTCCCATCACAATGACCCACTTTCCCATTACAGTGCCAAACTCTCCCATCACAATGATCCGCTGTCCATCACAGTGCACCACTGTCCTATCACAGTGCCCCACTGTCCACCACAGTTCCACACTGTCCCATCACAGTGCTCCACTGTCCATCACAGTGCTCCACTGTCCCATCACAATGCCCCATTGTCCCTTCACAATGCCCCATTGATCCATCACAGTACCCCAATGTCCCATCACAGTGCTCCACTATCTCAACTCGATGACCCATTGGCCCATCACAATGCACCATTGTCCCATCACAATGATACATTGTTACATCACAATGCCCCACTGATCCATCATAATGACCTACAGTCCCATCACTGTGCACCACTGTCCATCACAATTCCCCACTGTACCATCACAATGACACATTGTCTCATCAGAATGCCCAATAGTCACATCACAATGCCCCACTGTCTCATCACAATGACCCCCTGTCCCATCACAGTGCCCCACTGTCCTATCACAATGACCCTTTCTCCCATCACAGTGCCCAACTTTCCCATCACAATTCTTCCCTGTCCCACCACAATGACACATTGTCACATAACAATGCCCCTTTGTCCCATCACAATGACACACAGTCACATGATCATGGACCACTCTCCCATCACAATGATCCACTTTCTCATCACAGAGCCCAACTCTCCTATCACAATGCCCCATAGTCACCTCACAATGCCCCACTGTCCCATCACAATGCCCCACTGTCCCATTACAGTTCCAAACTCTCCCATCACAATGAGCCGCTGTCTATCACAGTGCCCCACTGTTCCAGCACAGTGCCCCACTGTCCATCACAGTGCCACACTGTCCCAACACTGTGCTCCACTGTCCATCACAGTGCCCCACTGTCCCATCACAGTGACCCACTGTCCATCACAGTGCCTCACTGTCACATCACAGTGACCCCTGTCACATCACACTGCCTCACTGTCCCATCACAATGTTCTACACTCTGATCTTAGTGTACCGCAATCCCATCACAATGACCTACTGTACCATTACAGTGCCAAACTCTCCCATCACAATGATCTACTGTCCATCACAGTGCACCACTGTCCTATCACAGTGCCCCACTGTCCACCACAGTTCCACACTGTCCTATCACTGTGCTCCACTGTCCATCACAGTGCTCCACTGTCCCATCACAATGCCCCATTGTCCCTTCACAGTGCCCCATTGATCCATCACAGTGACCCACTATCCCATCACTATGTCCCACTGTCCCATCATAGTGCTCCACTATCTCACCTTGATGACCCATTGGCCCATCACAATGGACCATTGTCCCATCACAATGACATATTGTTACATCACAATGCCCCACTGATCCATCACAATGATCCACTGTCCCATCACTGTACCCACCTCTCCCATCACAATGCCCTATAGTCTCATCACAGTAGTCCACTGTTCCATCAAAATGACCCACTGTCCCATTACAGTGCCCTACTGTACCATCACAATGACACACTGTCCCATCACAATGACCCACAGTCCCATCACAGTGCCCCACTGTCCACACAATTCCCCACTGTACCATCACAATGATACATTGTCACATCACAATGCCCAATAGTCACATCACAATGCCCCACTGTCTCATCACATTGTCACATAACAATGTCCCTTTGTCCCATCACAATGACACACAGTCACATGACCATGCACCACTCTCCCATCACAATGATCCACTGTCCCAACACAGAGCCCAACTCTCCTATCACAGTGCCCCATAGTCACCTCACAATGCCCCACTGTCCCATCTCAATGCCCCACTGTCCCATTACAGTTCCAAACTCTCCCATCACAATGAGCCACTGTCCGTCACAGTGCCCCACTGTCCCAGCACAGTGCCCCACTGTCCATCACAGTGCCACACTGTCCCAACACTGTGCTCCACTGTCCATCACAGTGCCCCACTGTCCCATCACAGTGTCGCACTGTCCCATCACAGTGCCCCACTGTCCTATCACAGTGCCCCACTGTACCATCACAGTGCCCCACTGTCCACCACAGTTCCACACTGTACCATCACAGTGTTCCACTGTCCATCACAGTGCTCCACTGTCCCATCACAATGCCCCTTTGTCCCTTCACAGTGCCCCATTGATCCATCACAGTGACCCACTGTCCCATCACTATGCCCCACTGTCCCATCACAGTACCCCAATGTCCCATCACAGTGCTCCACTATCTCATCTCGATGACCCATTGCCCCATCACAATGCACCATTGTCCCATCACAATGACACATTGTTACATCACAATGCCCCACTGATCCATAACAATGATCCACTCTCCTATCACAGTACCCCCCTCTCCCATCACAATGCCCAAAAGTCACATCACAATGGCCCGCTGTCCCATCAAAATGACCCACTGTCCCATCACAGTGCCCCACTGTACCATCACAATGACAGACTGTCCCATCATAATGACCCACAGTCCCATCACAGTGCCCCACTGTCCATCACAATTCCCCACTGTACCATCACAATGACACATTGTCACATCACAATGCCCAATAGTCACATCACAATGCCCCACTGTCTCATCACAATGACCCCCTGTCCCAACACAGTGCCCCACTGTCCTATCACAATGACCCATTCTCCCATCACAGTGCCCAACTTTCCCATCACAATTTTTCCCAGTCCCACCACAATGACACATTGTCACATAACAATACCCCTTTGTCCCATCACAATTACACACAGTCACATGACCATGCACCACTCTCCCATCACAATGATCCACTGTCCCATCACAGAGCCCAACTCTCCTATCACAATGCCCCATAGTCACCTCACAATACCCCACTGTCCCATCACAATGCCCTACTGTCCCATTACAGTGCCAAACTCTCCCATCACAATGAGTCACTGTCCATCACAGTGCCCCACTGTCCCAGCACAGTGCCCCACTGTCCATCACAGTGCCACACTGTCCCATCACAGTGCCCCACTGTCCCATCACAGTGCCCCACTGTCCCATCACAGTGACCGACTGTCCATCACAATGTGTCCCACTGTCACATCACAGTGACACCTGTCACATTACAGTGCCACACTGTCCCATCACAATGTTCTACACTCTGATCTTAGTGTACCACAGTCCCATCACAATGACCCACTTTCCCATTACAGTGCCAAACTCTCCCATCACAGTGCTCCACTGTCCATCACAGTGCTCCACTGTCCCATCACAATGCCCCATTGTCCCTTCACAATGCCCCATTGATCCATCACAGTACCCCAATGTCCCATCACAGTGCTCCACTATCTCAACTCGATGACCCATTGGCCCATCACAATGCACCATTGTCCCATCACAATGATACATTGTTACATCACAATGCCCCACTGATCCATCATAATGACCCACTGTCCCATCACAGTGCACCACTGTCCATCACAATTCCCCACTGTACCATCACAATGACACATTGTCTCATCACAATGCCCAATAGTCACATCACAATGCCCCACTGTCTCATCACAATGACCCCCTGTCCCATCACAGTGCCCCACTGTCCTATCACAATGACCCATTCTCCCATCACAGTGCCCAACTTTCCCATCACAATTCTTCCCTGTCCCACCACAATGACACATTGTCACATAACAATGCCCCTTTGTCCCATCACAATGACACACAGTCACATGATCATGGACCACTCTCCCATCACAATGATCCACTGTCTTATCACAGAGCCCAACTCTCCTATCACAATGCCCCATAGTCACCTCACAATGCCCCACTGTCCCATCACAATGCCCCACTGTCCCATTACAGTGCCAAACTCTCCCATCACAATGAGCCGCTGTCTATCACAGTGCCCCACTGTTCCAGCACAGTGCCCCACTGTCCATCACAGTGCCACACTGTCCCAACACTGTGCTCCACTGTCCATCACAGTGCCCCACTGTCCCATCACAGTGCCCCACTGTCCATCACAGTGCCTCACTGTCACATCACAGTGACCCCTGTCACATCACACTGCCTCACTGTCCCATCACAATGTTCTACACTCTGATCTTAGTGTACCGCAATCCCATCACAATGACCCACTGTACCATTACAGTGCCAAACTCTCCCATCACAATGATCTACTGTCCATCACAGTGCACCACTGTGCTATCACAGTGCCCCACTGTCCACCACAGTTCCACACTGTCCTATCACTGTGCTCCACTGTCCATCACAGTGCTCCACTGTCCCATCACAATGCCCCATTGTCCCTTCACAGTGCCCCATTGATCCATCACAGTAACCCACTGTCCCATCACTATGTCCCACTGTCCCATCATAGTGCTCCACTATCTCACCTTGATGACCCATTGGCCCATCACAATGCACCATTGTCCCATCACAATGATATATTGTTACATCACAATGCCCCACTGTTCCATCAAAATGACCCACTGTCCCATCACAGTGCCCTACTGTACCATCACAATGACACACTGTCCCATCACAATGACCCACAGTCCCATCACAGTGCCCTACTGTCCACACAATTCCCCACTGTACCATCACAATGACACATTGTCACATCACAATGCCCAATAGTCACATCACAATGCCCTACTGTCTCATCACAATGACCCCCTGTCCCATCACAGTGCCCCACTGTCCTATCACAATGACCCATTCTCCCATCACAGTGCCCAACTTTCCCATCACAATTCTTCCCTGTCCCACCACAATGACACATTGTCACATAACAATGTCCCTTTGTCCCATCACAATGACACACAGTCACATGACCATGCACCACTCTTCCATCACAATGATCCACTGTCCCATCACAGAGCCCAACTCTCCTATCACAATGCCCCATAGTCACCTCACAATAACCCACTGTCCTATCACAATGTCCCACTGTCCCATTACAGTGCCAAACTCTCCCATTACAATGAGCTACTCTCCATCACAGTGCTCCACTGTCCCATCACACTGCCCCATTGTCCCTTCACAATGCCCCATTGATCCATCACAGTGACCCACTGTCCCATCACTATGCCCCACTGTCCCATCACAGTACCCCAATATCCCATCACAGTGCTCCACTATCTCATCTCGATGACCCATTGTCCCATCACAATGCACCATTGTCCCATCACAATGACATATTGTTACATCACAATGCCCCACTGATCCATAACAAACATCCACTGTCCCATCACAGTACCCCCCTCTCCCATCACAATGCCCCATAGTCACATCACAATGGCCCACTGTCCCATCAAAAAGACCCACTGTCCCATCACAGTGCCCCACTGTACCATCACAATGACACACTGTCCCATCACAATGACCCACAGTCCCATCACAGTGCCCCACTGTCCACACAATTCCCCACTGTACCATCACAATGACACATTGTCACATCACAATGCCCAATAGTCACATCACAATGCCCCACTGTCTCATCACAATGACCCCCTGTCCCATCACAGTGCCCCACTGTCCTATCACAATGACCCATTCTCCCATCACAGTGCCCAACTTTCCCATCACAATTCTTCCCTGTCCCACCACAATGACACATTGTCACATAACAATGCCCCTTTGTCCCATCACAATGACACACAGTCACATGACCATGCACCACTCTCCCATCACAATGATCCACTGTCCCAACACAGAGCCCAACTCTCCTATCACAGTGCCCCATAGTCACCTCACAATGCCCCACTGTCCCATCTCAATGCCCCACTGTCCCATTACAGTGCCAAACTCTCCCCTCACAATGAGCCACTGTCCATCACAGTGCCCCACTGTCCCAGCACAGTGCCCCACTGTCCATCACAGTGCCACACTGTCCAAATACAGGGCTCCACTGTCCATCACGGTGCCCCACTGTCCCATCACATTGTCGCACTGTCCCATCACAGTGACCAACTATCCATCACAATGTGCCCCACTGTCACATCACAGTGACCCCTGTCACATCACAGTGACCCACTGTCCCATCTCAATGACACATTGTCACATCACAAAGCCCCTTTGTCCCATCACAATGACACTCTGTCCCATCGCAAGGACAACCTGTCACATTACAGTGCCCCACAGTCCCATATCAGTGCTCTACTCTCCCATCACAATGCCCCACTGTTTCATCACAGTGCTCCACTGTACCATCATATAGTCCCACTGTCCCATCACAATGTCCCACTCTCCCACTACAGTGCCCCACTCTCCCATCACAGAGCAACACCATCCCAAAGCAATTCCCCAATGCCCCATCACAATGATACATTGTCACATCACAATACCCCATTGTTTTATCACAATGACACACTATCACATCACAATACCCCATTGTCCCATCTCAATGCCCCACTCTCCCAACACAATGCACAAATGTCCCCTCATAATGCCCCATTGTCCCAACACAGAGCTCCACTCTCCCATTACAGTGCACCACTGTCCCTTCACAGTGCCCCACTGTCCCATCACTGCACTGCACTGTTCCATCACAGTGACACATTGTCCCATCACAGTGTCCCACTGTCCATCACAATGTGCCCCACTATCCCATCACAGTGGCCCCCTATCCCATCACAGTGCCCCACTGTCCCATCACAATCTCCCACTCTCTGATCTTAGTGCCCCACTATCCCATCACAATGCCCCATAGTCATATCACAATGCCCCACTGTCCCAGCACAATGACCCACTGTCCCAACACAGTGCCCCACTGTGCCATCACAATGACCCACTGTCCCATCATTGTGCCCCACTGTCACATCACAATGCCCCTTTGTCCCATCACAATGACACACTGTCCCATCACAGTGCCCCAAAGTCCCATCACAGTGTTCCACTCTCCCATCCCAATGCGCCACTGTTCCATCACAGTGCTCCACTGTCGAAACATAAAGCCCCACTGTCAATCACTGTGTACCACTGTCCCATCACAGTGCCATACTCTCCCATTACAGAGCATGACTGCCCCAACACAATTCCCCAACGCCCCATCATAATGACACATTGGCACAAAAGAATGCCCAATTGTTCCATCACAATGACACACTGTCATATCACAAAGCACCATTGTCCCATCACAATGCCCCACTCTCCCAACACAATGCCCCCATGTCCCATCATAATGCCCCATTGTCCCAATACAGAGCTCCACTCTTCCATCACCGTGCCCCATTGCCCCATCACAGTTCCCCACTGTCCCATCACAGCGCTGCACTGTCTCATCACAGTGACCCATTGTCCCAGCACAGTGTCCCACTGTCCATCACAATGTGCCCCACTATCCCATCACAGTGGCCCCCTGTCCAATCACAGTGCCCCACTGTCCCATCACAATCTCCCACTCTTTGATCTTAGTGCCCCACTATCCCATCACAATGAGCCACTGTCCCATCACAGTGTCCCACTGTCCATCACATGGTGTCATATTGTCCCATCACACTGCTCCTGTCCTATCACAGTGACCCACTGTCCCATCACAACGCCCCACTTTCCCATTACAGTGCTCCACCTTCTCATCACACAGCCACACTGTCCATCACAGTGTCCCCTTTCCCATTACAGTGCAGCCTGTCCTATCACAATTCCACACTGTCCCATGCCAATGACACATTGTCAGATCACAATGCCCCATTGTCCCATCACTATGAAACAGTGTCACTTCACAATGCCCCATTATCCCATCACAATGCCCCACTCTCCCTTCACAATGCCACATTGTCCCATCACAATGCTCCATTGTCCCAGTACAGTGCTCTATTCTCTTATCACACAGTCCCACTTTCAATCACAGTGCTCCACTGTCTTATCACACAGTCCCACTTTCAACCACCATGCCACACTGTCCATCACAGTGCCCCACTGTCCCATCACAGTGCCCCACTGTCCCATCACAGTGCCACACTGTCCCATCACAATGCCCCACTGTCCCATCACAAGGTCCTACTCTCTGATCTTAGTGCCCCACTATCCCATCACAATGACCCACTGTCCCATCACAGTGCCCCACTGTCCCATCACAAATCCCCACTGTACAATCACAGTGGCCCATTGTCCCATCACTATGACACACTGTCCCTTCACAATGCCCCATTGTCCCATCACAATGCCCAACTGTCCCTTCACAATGTCCCATTGTCCCATCACAGTTCCCAATTGATACATCACAGTGACCCACTGTCCCATCACAATGCCCCACTGTCCCATCACAGTATCCCACTGTCCCATCACAGTGCCCCACTGTCTATCACCGTGGCTCACTGTCCCATCACACTGTCCCACTGTCCTTCAGAGTGCTCCACTGTCCATCACAGTGCCACATTGTCCCATCACACATACCCACTGTCCATCTCAGTGCTCCATTGTCCCATCACAGTGTCACACTGTCCCACCACAATGCTCCACTCTCCCATCACAATGCCCCACTGTCCCATCACAGTGCTCCACTGTCCCATCACAGTGCCCCACTTTGCCATCACAGAGCACCACTGTCCCAACTCAATTCCCCAATGACCCATCACAATGACACTTTGTCACATCACAATGCCCCATTGTCCCATCACAATGCCCCAATCTCCCATCACAATGCCGCATTGTCCCATCATAATGGCCAATTGTCCCAACCCAGAGCCCCACTGTCCCACCACAGTGCCCCACTGTCCCATCACAATGCCCCACTGTCCATCACAATGTGCCCCACTGTCACATCACAGTGCCCTACTGTCCATCCCCGTGGCCCACTCTCCCATCACACTGCCCCACTGTCTCATTACATTGTCCCACTCTCTGATCTTAGTTCCCAACTATCCCATCACAATGACCCACTGTCCCATCACAGTGACCCACTGTCCCATCACAAATCCCCACTGTCCCATTACAGCATCCCACTGTCCCCTCATAGTGCCACACTGTCCCATCACAGTGCCACACTGTCCATCACAGTGCCCAACTATCCCATCACAGTGCCCCACTCTCCCATCACAATCTCCCACTCTCTGATATTAGTGCCCCACTATCCCATCACAATGAGCCACTGTCCTATCACAGTGTCCCACTGTCCATCACAATATGCCATATTGTCCCATCATACTGCCCCTGTCCCATCACAGTGGTACACTGTCCAATCACAATGCCCCACTTTCCCATTACAGTGCTCCACCTTCCCATCACACAGCCACACTGTCCATCACAGTGTCCCACTTTCCCATCACAGTGCAGCCTGTCCCATAACAATTCCACACTGTCCCATGGCAATGACACATTGTCAGATCACAATGCCCCATTGTCCCATCACTATGACACACTGTCATATCACAATGCCCCATTATCCTGTCATAATGCCCCACTCTCCCTTCAGAATGCCACATTGTCCCATCACAATGTCCCGTGGTCCCAGTACAGTGCTCCACTATTCTATCACACAGTCTCACTTTCAATCACAGTGCTCCACTGTCCCATCACAATGCCCTACTGTCCCATCACAGTGCCCCACTTTCCCATCACAGTGCCCCACTGTCCCATCACAAGGTCCCACTCTCTGATTTTAGTGCCCCACTATCCCATCACAATGACCCACTGTCCCATCACATTGCCCCCCTGTCCCATCACAAATCCCCACTGTACAATCACAGTGCCCCATTGTCCCATCACTATGACACACTGTCCCATAACAATGCCCTTTGTCCCATCACAATGTCCCACTTTCACTTCACAATGCCCTTTCATCCCATCACAATGCCCCATTGTCCCATCACAGTTCCCCATTGATACATCACAGTGACCCACTGTCCCATCACAATGCCCACTGTCCCATCACAGTATCCCACTGATCCATCACAGTATCCCACTGTCCCATCACACATACCCACTGTCCATCACAGTTCTCCACTGTCCCATCCCATTGCCCAACTGTCCCATCACAGTGCTCCACTCTCCCATCACAGTGCCCCACTGTCCCAAATCAGTGCTCCAATGTCCCATCATACAGCCCCACTGTCCATCACAGTATCTTACTGTCCCATCACAGTGCTCCACTTTGCCATCACAGAGCACCACTGTCCCAACTCAATTCCCCAATGCCCCATCACAATGACACTTTGTCACATCACAATGCCCCATTTTCCTATGACAATGACACACTGTCACATCACAATGCTCCATTGTTCCATCACAATGCCCCACTCTCCCATCACAATGCCCCATTGTCCCATCAAAATGGCCAATTGTCCCAACGCAGAGCCCCACTGTCCCATCACAGTGCCCCACTATCCCATAATAATGTGCCCGACTGTCCCATCAAAGTGTCCCACTGTCCCATTACAATGTCCCACTCTCTAATCTTAGTGCCCCACTATCCCATCACAATGACCCACTGTCCCATCACACTGCTCCACTGTCCCATCACAAATCCCCACTGTACCATCAAAATGCCCCATTGTCCCATCACTATGACACACTGTCACATCACAATGCCCCATTGTCCCAACACAATGCCCCACTCTCCCTTCACAATGCCCCATTGTCCCATCACAATGCCCCATTTTCCCATCACAGTTCCCCATTGATACATCACAGTGACACACTGTCCCATCATAATGCCCAACTGTCACATCACAGTGCCCCATTGTCCCATCACAGTTCCCCATTGATATATCACAATGCCCCACTCTCCCATTACACTGCCCCACTGTCCATCACAGTGTCACACTGTCCATCACAGTTCATATTGTTCCATCACACAGCCCCACTGTCCCATCATAATGACACATTGTCACATCACAATGCCCATTTGTCCCATCACAATGACACACTGTCCCATCACAATGACCCACTTTCTCATCACATTGCCCCACTGTCCATCACAATTCCCCACTGTACCATCACAATGACACACTGTCCCATCATAATGCCCCATTGTCCCATCACAATGCCCCACTGTCCCATCACAATGCCAAATTGTCCCATCACAATGCCCCATTATCATATCACAGTGTCCCACTGTCCCATCACAGTGCTTCACTGTCTCATCACAATGCACCACTCTCCAATCCCACAGCCCTCTGTCCTTCACAGTGACCCAATGTCCACCACAGTGACCCACTGTCCCATCACAGTGCCTCACTGTCCATCACAGTGCCCCACTGCCCCATCAAAATTGCCCACTGTTTCATCAAAATGACACATTGTCACTTCACAATGCCTGTTTGTCCCATCACAATGATACACTGTAACATCACAATGCACCACTGTCCCATCACAGTGCTTCACTGTCCCATCACAATGCACCACTCTCCCATCCCACAGCCCTCTGTCCTTCACAGTGACCCAATGTCCACCACAGTGACCCACTGTTCCATCACAGTGCCTCACTGTCCATCACAGTGCCCCACTGCCCCATCAAAATTGCCCACTGTTTCATCAAAATGACACATTGTCACTTCACAATGCCTGTTTGTCCCATCACAATGATACACTGTAACATCACAATGCACCACTGTCCCGTCACAGTGCCCCACTGTCCCATAACAGTGCCCCACTGTCCATCACAGTGCCCCACTTTCACATCAGATTGCCCCACTGTCCCATCACAGTGC
The DNA here is from genome assembly GCF_947179515.1 of Apodemus sylvaticus. Classification (NCBI taxonomy): domain Eukaryota; kingdom Metazoa; phylum Chordata; class Mammalia; order Rodentia; family Muridae; genus Apodemus; species Apodemus sylvaticus. The sequence continues at coordinate 63,855,337 of NC_067490.1, forward strand.
CCCACTGTCCCATCATAGTGTCCCACTGTCCATCACAATGTGCCATACTGTCCCATCACATTGCCCCTGTCCCATCACAGTGCCCCACTGTCCCATCAGTATGCCCCACTTTCCCATTACCATGCTCCACCTTCCCATCACACAGCCACACTGTCCATCACAGTGTCCAACTGTCCCATCACAGTGCCCCATGTTCCCATCACAATTCCCCACTGTCCCATGGCAATGACACATTGTCAGAACACAATGCCCCATTGTCCCATCACTATGATACACTGTCACATCACAATGCACCCCACACTTTGTCACATCACAATGTCCCATTGTCCCATCACAATGCCCCATTGACCCATCACAATGCCCCACTGTCACTTCACAATGCCCCATTGTCCCTTCACAATGTCCTATTGTCCCATCACAATGCCCCATTGTCCCACCACAGTTCCCCATTGATGCATCACAGTAACCCACTGTCCCATCACAATAACCCACTGTCCCATCACTGTATCCCACTGTCCCATAACCGTGGCCCACTGTCCATAAGAGTCCTCCACTGTCCAACACAGTGCCCCATTGTCCCATCACACAGCCCCACTGTCCATCACAGTGGCCCACTGTCCCATCACAGTGCCCCATTGTCCCATCATACAGTCCCACTGTCCATCACAGTGGCCCACTGTCCCATCACAGTGCCCCACTGTCCCATCACACAGCCCCACTGTCCATCAAAGTGACCCAATTTCCATCACATAGCCCCACTCTCCCATCACAATTCCCCTCTGTCCAATCACAATGAGCCACTGTCCCATCACAGTGTCCCACTGTCCACCACAATGTGCCATATTGTCCCTTCACACTGCCCCTGTCCCATCACAGTTACCCACTGTCCCATCACAACACCCCACTTTCCCATTACAGTGCTCCACCTTCTCATCACACAGCTACACTGTCCATCACAGTGTCCCACTTTCCCATCACATTGCAGCCTGTCCTATCACAATTCCGCACTGTCCCATGGCAATGACACATTGTCAGATCACAATGCCCCATTGTCCCATCACTATGACACACTGTCACATCACAATGCCCCATTATCCCATCACAATGCCCCACTATCCCTTCACAATGCCACATTGTCCCATCACAATGCCCCATTGTCCCAGTACAGTACTCCACTCTCTTATCAAACAGTCCCACTTTCAATCACAGTGCCCCACTGTCCATCACAATGCCCCACTGTCCCATCACAATGCCCTACTGTCCATCACAGTGCCTCACAGTCCCATCACAGTGCCCCACTGTCCCATCACCAATCCCCACTGTACAATCACAGTGCCCCATTGTCCCATTACTGTAACACACTGTCACAACCCAATGCACCATTGTCCCATCACAGTGCCCCACTGTCCCATCACAGTGCCTCAATGTCTGATCAAGTGCCCCACTGTCCCATCACAGAGCCCCACTGTCGATCACAGTGACCCACTGCCCATTACAGGGCGCCACTGTCCCATCACAATTCCCCAATGTCCCATCACAATGAGCCACTGTCCCATCACAGTGTCCCACTGTCCATCTCAATGTGCCATATTGTCCCATCACACTGCCTCTGTCCCATCACAGTGACCCACTGTCCCATTTCAACGCCCCACTTTCCCATTACAGTGCTCCACCTTCTCATCACACAGCCACACAGTCCATCACAGTGTCCCACTTTCCCATCACATTGCAGCCTGTCCTATCACAATTCTGCACTGTCCCATGGCAATGACACATTGTCAGATCACAATGCCCCATTGTCCCATCACTATGACACACTGTCACATCACAATGCCCCATTATCGCATCAAATGCCCGACTCTCCCTTCACAATGCCACATTGTCCCATCACAATGCCCTATTGTCCCAGTACAGTGCTCCACAGTCTTATCACACAGTCCCACTTTCAATCACAGTGTCCCACTGTCCATCACAGTGCCCCACTGTCCCATCACAATGCCCCACTGTCCCATTACAAGGTCCCACTCTCTGATCTTAGTGCCCCACTATCCCATCACAATGACCCACTGTCCCATCACAGTGCCCCATTGTCCCATCACAAATCCCCACTGTACAATCACAGTGCTCCATTGTCCCATCACTATGACACACTGTCCCTTCACAATGCCCCATTGTCCCATCACAATGCCCATTGTCCCATCACAGTTCCCAATTGATACATCACAGTGACCCACTGTCCCAACACAATGCCCCACTGTCCCATCACATTATCCCACTGACCCATCACAGTGCCCCACTGTCCATCACCGTGACCCACTGTCCATCACCGTGACACACTGTCCCATAACAATTCCCCACTCTCCATTATAATGACAAATTGTCATATCACAATGCCAATTTGCCACATCACAATGATACAATGTCCCATCGCAATGACCCACTGTCCTATCACAGTGCCCCAAAGTCCCATCACAGTGCTCCACTGTCCCATCACAATGCCCCACTGTTTCATCACAGTGCTCCACTGTCCCATCACAATACCCCACTGTCCATCATAGTGTCCCACTGTCCCATCACAGTGCCCCACTGTCCCATCACAGAGCACCACTGTCCCAACACAATTCCCCAATGCCCAATCACAATGAAACATTGTCACATCACAATGCCCCATTGTTCCATCACAATGACACACTGTCACATCACAATGCCCCACTGTCCCATCACAATGACATATTGTCCCACATTGCCACATTGTCCCATCACAGTCTCCCACTGTCCCATCACAGTGCCTCAATGTAACATCACAGTGCCTCACTGTCCCATTACACAGCCCCACTGTCCATCACAGTGACCCAATGTCCAACACATTGCCCCACTGTCAATCACAGTGCCCCACTGTCCGATCACAATTCCCCACTGTCCCATCACAATGACACATTGTCTCATCAAAATGCCCCTTTGTCCCATCACAATGACATACTGTCACATCAAAATGCCCCATTGTCCCATCACAATGGACCACTCTGCCATCACAATGTCCAACTGTCCCATCACAATGACCCACGGTCCCATCACAGTGCCCCACTGTCCCATCACAGATCCCCATTGTACCATCAAAATGAAAAACTGTAACATCGCAATGCCCAATTGTCCCATCACAATGCCCCACTCTCCCATCACAATGTCCCACTGTCCCATCACAATGCCCCACTGTCCCATCACAGTTCACCAATGTCCCAGCACAGTGCCCCACTGTCCCTTCACAATGACCCACTGTCCCATCACCGTGCCCCTCTTTCCCATCACAGTTCCCCACTGTCCCATCACAGTGACACATTGTCACATCACAATGACACAATGTCACATCGCAATGACCAACTGTCCCATCACAGTGCCACACAGTCCCATCACAGTGCTCTACTCTCCCATCAAAATGTCCCACTGTTTCATCACAGTGCTCCACTGTTCCATCATACAGCCCCACTATTCATCACCGTGTCCCACTGTCCCATCACAGTGCCCCACTGTCCCATGACAGAGCACCACAATCCCAACAAAATTGTCCAATGCCCCATCACCATGACACATTGTCACATCACAATGCCCCATTGTTCCATCACAACAACACACTGTCACATCACAATTCCCCATTGTCCCATCACATTGCCCCACACTCCCAACATAATGCCCCAATGTCCCCTCATAATGCCCCATTGTCCCAACACAGAGCTCCACTCTCCCATCACAGTGCATCACTGTCCCATCACAGTGCCCCACTGTCCCATCACAGCACTGCACTGTCGCATCACAGTGACACATTTCCCATCACAGTGCCCCACTGTCCATCACAATATGCCCCACTATCCCATCACAATCTCCCACTCTATGATCTTAGTGCCCCACTATCCCATCACAATGAGCCACTGTTTCATTACAGTACCCCACTGTCCCATCACAATTCCCCATTGTCCCATCACTATGACACATTGTCATATCACAATGCCCCACTTTCCCATCACAGTCACCCACTGTCCCATCACAGTGCCCCACTGTCCCATCACAATGACCCACTGTCCCATCACCGTGCCCCACTGTCACATCACATTTACCCACTGTCCCATCACAATTACACATTGTCACATCACAATGCCCCTTTGTCTCATCACAATGACACACCTCCCTTCACAATGATGCACTGTCCCATCACATTGCCACACTGTCCATCACAATTCCTCACTGTACCATCACATTGACAAATTGTCACATCACAATGTCACATTCTCCCATCACAGTGACACACTGTCACTTCACAATGCCTCAATGTTCCATCACAATGCCCCACTGTCCCATCACAATGCCACTTTATCCCATCACAATTCAACATTGTCCCATCACAGTGCCCCACTGTCCCATCACAGTGCCTCAATGTCCCATCAGAGTGCCCCACTGTCCCATCACAAGGTCCCACTCTCTGATCTTAGTGCCCCTCTATCTCATCAAAATGACCCACTGTCCTATCACAGTGCCCCACTGTCCCATCACAAATCCCCACTGTACAATCAAAATGCCCCATTGTCCCATCACTGTGACATACTGTCACATCACAATGCCCCATTGTCCCATCACAATGCCCCACTGTCCCTTCACAATGCCCCATTGTCCCATCACAATGCCCCATTGTCCCACCACAGTTCCCCATTGATACATCACAGTGACACACTGTCCCATCACAATTCCCCACTGTCCCATCACTGTATCCCACTGTCCCATCACCATGGCCCATTGTCCCAACACACAGCCCCACTGTCCCATCACAGTGCTCCACTGTCCCATCATACAGCCACACTGTCCGTCACAGTGTCCCACTGTCCCAAGACAGTGCCCCACTGTGCCATCACAGAGCACCACTGTCCCAACTCAATTCCCCACTGCCCCATCACAATGACAATTTGTCACATCACAATGCCCCATTGTCCCATCACAATGCCCCACTCTCCCAACACAATGCCACAAGATCAAATCATAATGCACCATTGTCCCAACACAGAGCTCCACTCTCCAATGACAGTGCCCCACTGTCCCATCAGAGTGCCCCACTGTCCCATCAGAGCACTGCACCCTTCCATCACAGTGGCCCCTGTCACATCACAGTGCCCCACTGTCCCATCACAATCTCCCACTCTCTGATCTTAGTTCCCCACTATCCCATCACAATGAGCCACTGTCCCATCACTGTGCCCCACTATCCCATCACAATTCCCCACTGTACCATCACAATGCCCCATTGTCCCATCATTATGTCACACTGTCACATCACAATGGCCACTGTCCCATCACAATGAGCCACTGTCTCATCACAGTGCCCCACTCTCCCATCACAATGACCCACTGTCCCATCACAGTGCCCCACTCTCCCATAACAATTCCCCACTGTCCCATCACAATTACACATTGTCACATCACAATGCCCCTTTGCCCCATCACAATGAAAAACTGTACCATCACAATGACCCACTGTCCCATCACATTGCCAAACTGTCCATCACAATTTCCCACTGTACCATCACAATGACACATTGTCACATCACAATGCCACATTCCCCCATCACAATGACACACTGTCACTTCACAATGACACAATGTATCATCACAATGCCCCACTGTCCCATCACAAAGCCACATTTTCCTATCACAGTGCCACATTGTCCCATCACAGTGTCCCACTTTCCCATCACTGTGCCTCAATGTCCGATCAAGCGCCCCACTGTCCCCTCACAGAGCCCCACTGTCCATCACAGTGACACAATGTCCATCACACTGCCCCACTGTCCATCACAGGGCCCCACTGTCCCATCACAATTCCCAACTGTCACATCAAAATGACGCATTGTCTTTTCACAATGCCCCACTCTCCCATCACAATGTCCCACTGTCCCATCACAATGAACCACTGTCCCATCACAGTGCACCACTGTATATCACAATGCCCCATAGTTATATCACAAAGCCCCACTGTCCCAGCACAATGCCCCACTGTCACATCACAATGACACACTGTCCCATCGCAATGACCCACTGTCCCATCACAGTGCCCCACAGTCCCATCACAGTGCTCCACTCTCCCATCACAATGCCCCACTGTTTCATCACAGTGCTCCACTGTCGAATCATAAAGCCCCACTATCCATCACTGTTTACCACTGTCCCATCACAATGCCACACTGTCCCATTACAGAGCACCACTCTCCCAACACAATTCCCCAATGCCCCATTACAATGACACATTGTCACAAAACAATGCCCCATTGTTCCATCACAATGACACACTGTCATATCACAATGCCCCATTGTCCCATCACAATGCCCCACTCTCCCAACACAGAGCTCCACTCTTCCAACACAGTGCCCCATTGTCCCATCACAGTGTCCGACTGTCCCATCACAGCGCTGCACTGTCCCATCACAGTAACCCATTGTCCCATCATAGTGCCCCACTGTCCATCACAATGTGCCCCACTATCCCATCACAGTGGCCCCCGTCCCATCACAGTGTCCCACTGTCCCATCACAAACTCCCACTCTCTGAACTTAGTGCCCCACTATCCCATCACAATGAGCCACTGTTCCATCACAGTGTCCCACTGTCCATCACAATGTGCCATATTGTCCCATCACACTGCCCCTGTCCCATCACAGTGACCCACTGTCCCATCACAATGCCCCACTTTCCCATTACACTTTTCCACCTTCTCATCACACAGCCACACTGTCCATCACACTGTCCCATTTTCCCATCACAGTGCAGCCTGTCCTATCACAATTCTGCACTGTGATTGAAAGTGGGGCTGTGTGGTAAGACAGTGGAGCACTGTAATGGGACAATGGGGCATTGTGATGGGATAATGTGGCATTGTGAAGGGAGAGTGGGGCATTGTGATGGGATAATGGAGCATTGTGATGTGACAGTGTATCATAGTGATGGGACAATGGGGCATTGTGGTCTGACAATGTGTCATTGCCAGGGACAGTGGGGAATTGTGATTGGACAGTAGGCACTGTGATGGAAAAATGGGGCACTGTGATGGGACAGAGGGACACTGTGAGGGACTGTGTGGCTGTGTGATGGGAAGGTGGAGCACTGTAATGGGAAAGTGGGGCATTTTGATGGCATAGTGGGACACTGTTTAATGGACATTGGGGCACTGTGATGGGACAGTGGGGCTCTGTGATGGGAAAGTGGGGCACTGTGAGGTACAGTGTGGCACTGTGATGGGACAGTGGGGCACTGTGATGGGACAGTGGGGCACTATGATGGGGCACTGGAGCACTGTGATGGACAGTGTTGCTGTGTGATAGGATTGTGGGGCACTGGGTTGGGACAGTTGAGCACTGTGAAGGGATAGTGTGGCACTGTGAGGGGACAGTGGGGCATTGTGATGGGACAGTGGGACATTGTGATGGAAGAGTGGGGCCTTATGATGGGACAATGGGGCATTTTGATGCGACAGTGTGTAATTGTGATGGGAAATGGGGCATTGTGATATGATGGTGTGTCATTGTGATGGTACAGTGTCACATCCACCTTCGCCAGCAAAGATTATGCGACACAAGGAGTTTCTTCCTTAAAATGGTTTTATTTGTAAAACCTTGACTTGAACTTAATACTTCTATTGGCGGCCCTGGGCTCTCTCCCAGCCTCCCGTTATAAGCCCTAGCTAGCCTCATTTGCCCAGGGAGATAACCAGCTGTATTCACATAGGTGAACTCATTGAGTTCTTCATTAGCACGTGAGATAAGGAATGCATCACACTGCGCATGTGTTCCAGTGATTTAGTGCCAGGGAGCAGCATGTGGCCAGCGCCATCTTGTAACAGAGAAGAACAAAGGGTGGCTCACTACATATCACCCTTTTTTGTTTTAATAGAAGCTGTCCCATGTCAGTGTTAATCGGGTCACTGGCATCCTGCTAACCAATGACCCCTGACTTAGGTCATCTCTGCCACACTTAGTCTAACCCGTCAAAGGGTTACCCTATCGCCCACCGGGCCCCATGTCTTAGGTTGATCTAAGTGCTGAGAAGTTGCCCGTCTTTGGATGTCATTGGATTCCAGACAGTATAGTATGTACAGTACTATATGCTCAGTGTACCCTGGAGCAAAGGCTTCTAAGATTTTAGAGAGGCCAGCCACACAGAGACGTCTTCCTGAGCGTCCAAAGCTGCAAGAGCCTGATAAACTACAGCTCTATGAGCTACATGATCTTGTCTAATATGGCAGAAGCACCAAAGGAAGATGAAGGCTGCTAGGCACATAAGGGCAGCTATAGCTAACAACCCAGCACACTCTTTGATCCAAGAAAAGGCACTGGAGATCCACGAGGTCAGTTCCTCCACGGTGATTGGCTTCAGTCTTGTGGCATTAAGCGAAGCTATCTGAAATACAAGCTGTTTGCTTAATAATTCTCCCTCAAGAGACCAATTTCCTCTAAGGAATTCACTGATATTGTACTGACTTTCTTTTAGAGCTGTCATATTTACCTGAAGGGGAGTAATACATAATCCTGGGGTATGTTTAACGCAAGATACCTGCACCATTGTTACAAGTGCATCAATTTCTTCTTGTTGAATATCTACTCTCTGATTCAAAAGTCGTATTCCAGCTTCTAAATGGGAATTATATTGATTTTGGGTCTGTAAGGCTCGTTCAGACTGCTCAACTATACTATTCACTACCTTTGCAGTCTGCACTTGAGACGCCATGGCAACTGCAGCAGTAGCAGCGGCTGCTGCAGATATAGTAATGGCTGTAATAATGGCAGCAGTAATACCAAAATCTCTCTTGACATGGAACAATTGTCCTACAGGAAAAGTTTCTGGGTCTTCTATAACTGAAATGGGCACAAACATGGGTAGATGAACTACCAAGGCAGTATCGTTGCCGCCATCCCAACATTCTGATAGATAGCATTGTGTGTGGGTACTATTACAATCTAGGTGATCACTAGACACATCGGTACTAATAAGGAAGAAAAAGGGTGGTTTGAAGAAGTCTGACTGCCCTTCTGTTAAGGTTTCTAACAGCAGATATATTAAAAAGAAAAAATTCTTGAGGTAAAAGCATTTTTGCAAATTGACAAGATCTAATCATACCATGGCCATGTATTCTGCGCTCCTGTTTGTTTCCCCTTTTTTATTATTAAACACGCTATCAGGTGAGAGTATTTAAGGCTGTCAGCCAGGCCTGGGGGAACTGTCCAACTTTAATAGCTGTGAGTGCCTGTACTATCATTGAGGCCTGTCTCTGTAGGACAAACCTATCATACACATACACCACAGGCAAGCAAATGCTATTAAAATCATGAGAACAGCAAGGACTCTAAGTCCCGCCCACTCCTTCAGATGATACACCGCTGGACTGATCTATGATGACAGTCCTTCAGCCAAAGACACATCCACTGGAGTGGAATTCACAGTCATGATAGCCATATGGAGTTGGTCCATCAGGGCGTCAAATTCACCAGTCCAATTTCCTAAAAGTTACTTAGACATTTGTTTAGACAAATTAGTAGCTCTTGTAAAACTTTCATAATGAATGTTGGTAGTGCATAAACTAGAATACTTCCACTGACATCCCACTTGGGCTAGCTGCCACAAGGTCTTAATTTTTTCCTGTACTAAATAAATTCTTTGGTTTATGACCATTAAGCCTCCTTTCAGTTGACCATAAAGGCTCACTTGCACATCAATTGCATGAGCAACGGTAGATGACAGATTACTCAGGGCATGAGCCCTTTGGCAAATTGTAAAAGGATTAAAAGCATAATCCATAAGTTGATCATTGTCAGCTCTGCTAACTGAGCTGAGCCCATGTGTTTTTATAGCCACCTGTTGATTATGAACACGATATCTAGCTCTTCCTTCAGAAAAGCCATTCATGAAAATGATGTCCCAAGATGAATCATAGCTATATGCACATATATTGATTTTTTAAATTAGAAATATGCGTATCAACCATCTGCAAAAGCTAATTAAATCCTTTAAAATCCACATCATAATGCGGTACATCAAGAACAAATCTTTATAATTTGATGTATACAAAAATGTAAAATTGTTTTTTAAGCCATTACCTTTTTGATGATATGAATAATAAACGTGCTTGTATTTCTGGATGTTTCTATATACCCTCTTTGGGATACACACTTTATGTGTCTTGTCCCAAAGGGTCCTGTCCAGGCACCTTTTTAAAGATTAAATTATAGATAAGTATATTGTAACTGTCTTCAGACACACCAGAAGAGGGCAAATTCTATGCCGTCCTTAGGGGTGCAAGAGCCGAGCAGTCCAGTGCTTGTAAGATTATTATAACATGGATACCCAGATCTCTGGGGAGGCGCCTTGATTAATAGCCGCAAGTGCTTGAGCAATCATAACCTTGTCACATTTTTGCTGAGATCTGATTTTGCAGACCAGCCAAAGCGTGAACACGCATCCACACCTTAAGACTGCACCAAATAGACTCACCCCCACCCACTCCTTAAAGTAAGAAAAAGCTGAAGTGGTCCAGGAAGAAAGTCCCTCTGTCCACTCTAGTCGAATTGATAGCCAACACTGCTGCCCGCAAGGATTTGAGTGTTTCATCGAAGCCTTGAGACCAATTTCGTGCAAGATATAATGACAATTGCCTAGACAAATTGGCCGCGTGGGTAAAATTTTCATATTGTACACTGGTAATGCAGAGCGCATCCAGTTTTCTTTCACATCCCAATTGAGCAAGATGAAAAAGAATATTTAGTCTTTCTTCCACCAGATCGAGACATTGGTTACCAATCATTAACCCGCCCTTTAGCTGAACACTAGCAGAAGTATGGACATTGACAGCATCTGCCACTTTGGCCGACAATTGGTTCAGGGTCCTGTCTGTTTGAACTTTGGTTGCCATAGCAATCCCAGCAGTTGTAGCATCAACTGCACTATCGGAGATGGCCACAACAATAGCTGCAGTGATACCGAAATCTCTTTTCTGTCTGAGCAGGGATAGGGTAGAAGGGACTTCCAAGGGAACAGGAATCCACCGCGGAACCCTGGCTACCATGCACGGGTAGCCCACTCTGAATCCCAACACTGTGACATCCAACAAGAGTCATTGGAACACTTCTCAAATGATTTATTTGAGAGAATAAACAAGAAAGGGGGATAGACGCATACCGGGATAGATGGGTAGTCAATTTGATTCACCAGGGTTTTATTGAATCTAGTGATTTCTATGGTAGAATTAGTATATATTTGTGTAATTCTATCCTCTTCCAGAATAGCAGCACTTAATCCCAGGAACTGAAAAAATTTTGAAGCCCCAGTAAAAGAGGCCTTTCCAGCAGCTCCTCCTCAGATAAAAGCCAAGGAATTAAGATCTGAACAGCTGCCATTAACTCCACAAAGTACCCACTTACGGAACGGGTGCATTCTAATGTCCTGTATAAAGAGTCCCTGCTTCATAGCAAATTCTTCCTCTTGGTCTACCATCATATTGGGGGAAAAGGAAAAGGTTTTAGCTTGGTCTGCCCAATGAGTAATAGAGGATTGACAATCAGACCAGGGTGGAATTATCCCTTCGCCCTCCCAACGACAATGGGGAGCTATCCTGGGTTGACGAGGACACTCCTTGTTTAGAAAATTGGGCGATAGAAATGTGCCATTAATCCAGATTGCTTCTTGCCAGAAGGCCCATTTTGTAACTGTTTTATCTGGGTTAGAGGTATCCCGGGTCAGCTTCAGCCAGCCTCCATTCTGCTTGTCAAACATTACCAAGGCCCGGCCTGTGAGCTTGATGCATTCTCCTACCCCCATCAAATTCAAAACAGAGAGAACCTCGCTATAGTAGAGAGCGACTCTCCCCTAAAGGTGCTCGGGTGGGATCATACAGCAAGTATGGCAATTCTAAGGTTTTGTTAGTTGTAAAAAACTTTGGGAAAACAACTGCATCATGACGGACAGGTATTGGCTTTGGGAAGGCCGACAAGATAGCCCATCTGTATTCTCCCAATATACTAGGAACCGAAATACAAAGAGGCAGCACAAGGGCCAGGAGAAGTTTCTGTGGGATCCGTCCAGGTGTCATCTTCAGGTGTCAGAATTCTCCACGTCAGTCGCTCCAGCAGCCAGAATGGGTTATCTTCCCCCTATGGGAAAACACAAACAGCTCCCTTGGATCTTATTAAAATAGGATCCAGGCCTTTCCATTGACCAGTGAACACATCTTTCCATTTGACCATTTCTTTTGGCCTATCAGGTTATGAACAGTGTCGGTCATCAGCAGTATGGCGCTGGTCATCATTTGTCCCAAACAAAACCTGCATCTGAGAGGCAGTGTAGGGAACGATCAGTAATGTAGGATTTTTCCCCAAAAATTGTAGACATTGTTGTATCCCTAGAAGGGCCAGTTTAGCAGTTGCAGTAGGATAACGATCAATAGATTTTGTTGGTAAGGCTCTAGGATGCACCCACAACAGGGGACCTTCCTGCCAAAGCAGGCCTGTAGGATGCAAAAAGGTATACAAAATGTATAAAGCAATTTTCTCTCTTTCTTTGTAGTGAAACAATACTGTGTCTTGTAACCCTTGTTCTATTCTTTTGAGGGCTACTCTAGACTCTTGTGTAAATATTTGGGGTGAATCTAAGGCCAAATTTTAATGCCTTTATAATTTCTATATAGCCTTATTAATGATTTATGGATCTAAGTTTAAAACTTTGTTTTGAACCACATCTGTATGAATCCGTTAAAAATGTTCTTTTGGCCATAACTCTCTAGGTGATGTCTGTAAGATAAGGCCAGACCTATACCCATGAATCTTGCAAGGAGTAGCCTGTAACCAGACCCCACTGTATGAAGGTCAAATAACAAAAGGAACCTGTAATATCAAAACATAACTGCATTTTTTGAAAGCAAAACCCAGTTCTAAACAATCTTTTCTCCTTAAAATAATAGCAAACACATTATTTTCATATTGCAAAGTTTGTCTATCAGCTTGAATGTTTGATTGTATGACAATGTAACTTATTGAAGAGACATTACTTTAACTCTTATTTTTTATAAGTCTGAGTTCTAGGGTAAGAATCACATAAAACGTTATGTCAATTTAGGAATGCCTTAGAGACCTGTATTTCTTGGCTTCTGTCATGCCACGTGTTGCTTAAGATAGCTTTAACCCTAAATTGTTAGTTTTAAACTTACCTTTTATTACCCTCTTTATATTTTTTAAATCATGTCCATAACTTATGAGTCAATACCCTATAGTCAAGGCATGTAAAACATTTATACCTTTAAGGCCAATTAGAAATAAAGATGAAGCAATTACACAAATTTCATTAATTTAAACCAAGTACATATATATTTTTCTAGCTGTAATTTTAGGGGAATAAAACACCTTGAACCCAAATATCACCATGGTAGAAATTTATTCCAGGAGAATTAACCATTAAGTTTGAGGCTGTTGGTCTCTTAAAAGTAGCTTTTTTTTTCCTCCAGCTATGTTTAACTCATAGTTAAGAATGTGAAGCACCTTTAATCATCTTCTTCTGTGTAAATTGCATACTGGCAGGACTGCCAGCAGATCACGCCTTTTTTACCATTTTATTTTCTCTTTTTAACACATAAAATAAACACAACAATCATTCAGCCACTCAAACAATAGACAACATGAATTGACACACATATAGACAAGTTTGGTGCACCAAAGATACGCAACAGACAGAAATGGAACTTGATGTCCCCAAAAGATCCAAATACCTTAACCAGAACTAAGAATATCTCCATAAGAATTCAGAGAGAAAATAGGAGGTCTCCCATTTTCTCCTGTTTCTTGGAGAGTTTTGAAATTATCTTTTAACCATTATTATTATTATTACTATTATTACTATTATTAGTAGTATAATTATTATTATACTATTTGATACCATGTCCTGTACATGGAAAAACTGCTTTTCAGAAACCTGCTTTTTCTCTTGTTTAAGAGTTAACTCCTTATCTTCTTTTTTCTTCTGCGAGTTCTGCCAGAGAAGGAAGGAAAGAAATAGAGGCAGCCCTTGATAGTTATTGTATAGTGTCTTGCTTTTTTAACCCATATTAAGTTTATAAAAAGAGAAAAAGGTTTAAAAAGTGTGAGACATGATAGCTTGGTCATTACCAAGTAGAGAGGTAGGAGGGGGAGGAGAGCCCAGGAATTTATTTGTCCAGTCGTTTTAACTGCCTCTGACTTATAAAGAATAATTTTTTCTCCAAAGAATTTAGCTCGGGTAGGCTGCATAAATTCCTCAGATGTGATCCAGCCTTCCGTGGAAGATTTAAAGTACTTTTTTTTTAAATTTTTTTTTAAAATCTCGTAGCTCCATTAAGAAGTCTATAAAAGCAAGGTCTTCCTCCCTGCGGGAGCTCTGGAATAGTTTCCTCCAGCGAGAGGTTTCGCCCATGCCGGCCCGCCCCCGCCCCCAAACTTCTGGGCAAAAGTAACGCCCACGAAGTGCGGGAGGGGAAGAGGGGAAGGGTGCTCTGAGGGAATGCCTTCTTGGTAAGGAGGCGGGGCTGGCGTAGAAGAATCGCACTCTGCTGCTTGGCTGGAATGTGCCCTTTGTCTTTGAATTTCTTTTTTCTCTTTAGTACTGTCTCTTCTAACTTGCTAACAAGGGCCTGAATTTCGTCTTCGCTATGGGAATCGTTGGATTCTGTTTGCTCTAAGTCCCTGAGGCTAGGATATAATGACCCTCTCCTACCTCCTTTTTCAATTTCAGCTTTTTCTGACCTTTCTTCTTTTATCATTTCCAAAGCATTTCTCCCGTTTTCAAGGGCCTTGTAACATCTGTGATCTTCTAGACAGCTCCTCACCAATTTCCAAACGGGCTTTACCCCTGGTTTCAGGGTGCCCTGTTCCCAGGCAAAATCTAAGTCTTTGCCTAACTTGTCCCAAGAAGGTACCGTAAGGTTCCCTGAGACTGCAAACCAAGGAGCTACTGTATCACATTCATTCAGGAATCTCTCCAGGGTGGATTTCTTAAGTTTTAAATTTTTAGAAAGCAACAGCTCTTGCAGAGCCAGAAAAATTGGATGAGACTGGGAAGTCCCCATCCTAACTAAATTTTTATTATTACTTCTACCGTGTAATTAGAGGCAGAATCTAAACTGCTCTTAATTAACCAGGCAGAGTAATATGGTGCCTGTCACTTTAAAAACAGGCATGAGAACTTCTTACTTAAAATTCCCACGGTTCTTAACCTCGGAGAGTTCGTTCTTAGCTGATTACTATGCATATCCTCTTTTCTTTTGTTCCACTGAGCTCGAACTCTTCCTGCTCTGTTTAATTTGCAGGGCAGAGCTAACTAGCCACCATCTCCTCTGTCCATTTATCCTACAGACGGGAGACCCGTGGCCTATATTACCGATTATTTTTTTCTTTTATAATATAAGACTTGTCCCAAATACCTGGAACTTCTTAGCCTCTTAATACCGAGAGCTGTACCTCCCTTATTCCGGGAACTTTTAACTGGTCCCAAACACCAGGAACTTCTTAGCCTCTTAATACCGAGAGCTGTACCTCCCTTATTCCGGGAATTTTTAATTTAATTAACTCCTGGTTACTCACCAACGCGCTGAACCCCGACCATTAAAGGTTCTGAAGACTCCAAACAGTACGGGCCACCAATTATGTCACGTCCACCTTCGCCAGCGAAGATTACTCGACACAAGGAGTTTCTTCCTTAAAATGGTTTTATTCGGGAAACCTTGACTTGAACTTATTACTTCTATTGGCGGCCCTGGGCTCTCTCCCATCCTCTGGTTATAAGCCCTAGCTGGCCTCATTTGCCCAGGGAGATAACCAGCCGTATTCTCATAGGTGAACTCAGTGAGTTCTTCATTAGCATGTAAGTGAGATAAGGAATGCAGGATACTGCGTATGTGTTCCAGTGATTTACTACCAGGGAGCAGCATGTGGCCAGCGCCATCTTGTAACAGAGAAGAACAAAGGGTGGCTCACTACAGTACAGTGGGGAATTGTGATGGAAAGTGGGGCACTGTGATGGGACAGTGGGTCATTGTGATGGGACAGTGGGTCACTGTGATGGACAGTGGGGCAATGTGATGGGACAGTGGGGCACTGTGATGGAGTGGGGCTGTGTGATGGAACAATGGGGCACTGTGATTGGACATTGAGGCTCTGTTATGGGACAGTGGGACACTGTGATGGGACAATGTGGCATTGTGATGGGACAGTGGGGCATTGTGATGAGACAGTGGGGCATGGTGATGGGAGAGTGGGTCATTGTGATGGGACAGTGGGGCACTGTGATGTGACAAAGAGTCATTGTGAAGGGGCATTGGGGAATTGAGTTGGGACAGTGGTGCTCTGTGTTGGCACAGTGGGGCACTGTGATGGGACAGTGAGTCACTGTGATGGACAGTGGGGCTGTATGATGGGACTGTGGAGCACTGTGATGGGACAGTGGGGGATTGTGATGGGAGAGTGCAGCATTGTGTTGGGACAGTGGGTCACTGTGATGGGACAGTGGATCACTGTGATGGAGAGTGGGGCTGTGTGATGGTACAATGGGGCACTGTGATGGAGAGTGGAGCACTCTGATGGTCAGTGGGACAGTGTGATGGGACAGTGGGCCATGGTGCTGGACAGTGGGGCACTGTGATGGGACAGTTGGATACTGTGATGGGACAGTGGGGCATTGTGATAAGACAGTCTGTCTCTGTGATGTATCAATGGGGCATTGTGATGGGACAATGGGTCATTGTGAAGGGACAGTAGGCCATTGTGATGGGACAATGGGGCATTTTGATTGTACAGTTGGGATTTGTGATGGGACAGTGGGACACTGTGATGGAACAGTGGGTCATTGTGATAGGACAGTGGGGCACTGTGATGTGACAGTGGGACACTGTGATGGAGAGTAGGGCATTGTGATGGGACATTGGGGTACTGTGATGGGACAGTGGGGCACTGTGATTGAAAGTGGGGCTGTGTGGTAAGACAGTGGAGCACTGTAATGGGACAATGGGGCATTGTGATGGGATAATGTGGCATTGTGAAGGGAGAGTGGGGCATTGTGATGGGATAGTGGGGCATTGTGATGTGGCAGTGTATCATAGTGATGGGACAATGGGGCATTGTGATCTGACAATGTGTGCCAGGGACAGTGCGGAATTGTGATTGGACAATAGGCACTGTGATGGAAAAATGGGGCACTGTGATGGGACAGTGGGACACTGTGAGGGACAGTGTGGCTGTGTGATGGGAAGGTGGAGCACTGTAATGGGAAAGTGGGGCGTTGTGATTGCACAGTGGGGCACTGTGATGGGACAGTGGCAGTGTGATGGGACAGTATGGCACATTTTGATGGACAGTGGGACACTGTGATGGGACATTGGGGCACTGTGATGGGAAAGTGGGGCACTGTGAGGTACAGTGGGGCACTGTGATGGGACAGTGGGGCACTGTGATGGGGCACTGGGGCACTCTGATGGACAGTGGTGCTGTGTGATGGGATTGTGGGGCACTGGGTTGGGACAGTTGAGCACTGTGAAGGGATAGTGCGGCACTGTGAGGGGACAGTGGGGCATTGTGATGGGACAGTGGGACATTGTGATGGGAGAGTGGGGCCTTGTGATGGGACAATGGTGCATTTTGATGTGACAGTGTGTAATTGTGATGGGAAATGGGGCATTGTGATGTGACAGTGTGTCATTGTGATGGTACAGTGGGGAACTGTGATGGACAGTGGGGCACTGTGATGGGACAGTGGGTCATTGTGATGGGACTGTGGGAAATTGTGATGGGACAGTGGGGCACTGTGATGGACTGTGGGGTAATGTGATGGGACAGTGGGTCTGTGTGATGGGACAGTGGGACACTGTGATGGGACAATGTGACATTGTGATAGAACAGTGGGGCATTGTGATGAGACAGTGGGGCATGGTGATGGGAGAGTGGGTCATTGTGATGGGACAGGGGGTCATTGTGATGGGACAGTGGGGCACTGTGATGAGACAGTGGGTCATTGTGATGGGACAATGGGCCATTGTGATGTGACTATGGGGCATTGTGATGGGATAGTGGGTTACTGTGATGGCACAGTGGATCATTGTGATGGATCAGTGGGGCATTGTGATGTAACAATGTGTCATTATGATGGGACAATGGTGCGTTGTGATGGAACAATGGGTCATCGAGATGAAATAATGGAGCCCTGTGATAGGTCAGTGGGGCATAGTGATGGGACAGTGGGTCACTGTGATTGATCAGTGGGGCACTGTGAAGGGACAATGGGGCATTGTGATGGGGCAATAGGGAATATTTATGGGAGAGTAAGGCAGTGGGATGGGACAATGGGGCATTGTGACGTGACAGTATGTCATAGTGATGGGACAATGGAGCCTTGTGATGGTACAGTGGGGAATTGTGATGGGACAGTGGGGCACTAAGATTAGAGAGTGGGACTTTGTAATGGGACAGGTAGCACTGTGATGGGAGAGTGTGTCATAGTGACAAGACAATGGGGTATTGTGTATAGTCGGGAATTGTTATGAGACAGTGGGGCACTGTGATGGGACTGTGGGTCACTGTGATGGGACAGTGGGCCACTGTGATGCGATAGTGGGGCACTGTGATTGGACAGTGGGGCATTGTGACTGGACAGTGGGTCACTGTGATGGATCACTGGGGCACTGTGATGGGACAATGGGCCATTTCGATGGGACAATAGAACATTGTGATGGGAGAGTGGGGCACTATGATGGGACAATGGGACTTTGCGATGTTATAGTGTGTCATAGTGATGGGACAAAGTATTGTGATGGGACAGTGGGGCACTGTGATGGGACAGTGGGTCATTGTGATGGGATAGGGGGGCACTAAGATCAGAGAGTGGGATATCATGATGTGACAGAGGGGCACTGTGTTGGGACAGGGCTCACTGTGATGAGATAGTGGGGCACATTGTGATGGAGAGTGGGGCACTGTGATGGGACAGTTGGGTACTCTGATGGAACAGTGGGGCGCTGTGATGTGACAGTGGGGCACTGTAGTGGGACAGGGGGGCACTGTGATGGGACAGTGGGGCACATTGTGATGGACAGTGGGACATTGTGATGTGACAGTGGGGCACTGTGATGGACAGTGTGGCTGTGTGATTGGACAATGGGGCACTTTGATGGACAGTGTGGCACTGTGATGGACAGTGGGGCAGTGTGATAGGACAGTGGGCCACTGTGATTGACAGTGGGGCACTGAGATGTGACAGTGGGGTACTGTGATGGGACAGTGGGGCAAAGTGATGGGACAGTGGGTCACTGTGATAGATCAATGGGGCAATGTAATGGGACAATGGTTCATTGTGATGGGACAATTAGGCATTGTGATGAGAGAGTGGGGCATTGTGATGCAACAGTGGGGCACTGTGATGAGACAGTGGGTCATTGTGATGGGATAGTGGGGCACTAAGATCAGAGAGTGGGACATTGTGATAGGAGAGTGGGCACTGTGATGGGACAGTTTGGCACTGTGATGAACAGTGGGGCACTGTGATGGACAGTGTGACACTGTGATGGGACAGTTGGGCACTGTGATGGGACAGTTCGGCACTGTGATGGACAGTGGAGCACTGTGATGGACAGTGGGGTACTGTGATGGGACGGTTGGGCACTGTGATGGACAGTGAGGCACTGTGATGGACAGTGGGGCACTGTGATTTGACAATGGGGCATTGTTATGGGACAATGTTTCATTGTGATGGTACAGTGGGCAATTGTGTTGGAACATTTGGCACTGTTATGGGACACTGGATCAATGTGATGGGACAGTGGGGCACTGTGATGGGACAGTGGATTATTGTGATAAAAAGTGGGGCACTGTGATGGACAGTGGGAAACTGTGATATGACAGTGGGGTACTCAGTGGGACAGTGGGGCACTGTGATGGGACAGTGGGTCACTTTGATGTATCAATGGGGTACTTTGATGGGACAATGTGGCATAGTGATGGGACAATGGGGCATTGTGATTGGAGAGTGGTGCATTGTGATGGTACAATGGAGCATTGTGATGTGACAGAGTGTAATAGTAATGGGACAATGGGGCATTGTGATGTGAGAATGTATCATTGTGATGGGGCATTGGGGAATTGCTTTGGGATAGTGGTGCTCTGTGATAGAACAGTGGGGCACTGTGATGAGCCAGTGGGACACTGTGATGAACAGTGGGGCTGTATGATGGGACAGTGGAGCACTGTGATAAAACAGTGGGGCATTGTGATGGGAGAGTAGAGCACTGTTATGGGACTGTGGGGCACTGTGATGGGACAGTTGGTCATTGCTATGGGACAGTGTGGCTCTGTGATGGTACATTGAGGCACTGTGATGGGACAGTGTGTCATTGTGATGGGACAATGGGGCATTGTGATGTGACAGTGTGTCATTGTGATAGTACAGTATGTCATTGTGATGCACAGTGGGGCAATGTGATGGGACAGTAGGTCATTGTAATGGGGCAGTATGTCATTGTGACGGGACAAAGGAGTATTTTGATGTGACAGTGTGTCATTGTGATGGGACAGTGGGTCACTGTGATGTATCAATGGGGCACTATGATGGGACAATGTGGCATAGTGATGGGACAATGGGGCATTGTGATGGTACAGTGGGGAATTGTGATGGGACAGTGGGGCACTAAGATTAGAGAGTGGGACTCTAAGATTAGAGTGATGGGACAGGAGGGCACTGTGATGGGACAGTAGGTCACATTGTGATGGACAGTGGGGCACTGTGATGGACAGAGGGGCAGTGTGATGTGACAATGTGCCACTGTGATGGACAGTAGGGCAGTGTAATGTGACAGTAGGGTACTGTGATGGGACAGTGGGGCATTGTGATGGGACAATGGAGCATTGTGATGTGACAGTGTGTCATAGTGATGGGACAATGGGGCATTGTGATGATACAGTAGGGAATTGTGATGGGACAATAGGACACTGTAATGGGACAGTGGGTCATTGTGATGGGGTAGTGGGGCACTAATATCAGAGAGTGGGACATTGAGAAGGACAGTGGGGCACTATGATGGGATAGTGGGTCACTGTGGTGGGACAGTGGGGCAGTGTGATAGAACAGTCGGGCGCTGTTATGGGACAGTGGGGCAGTGTGATAGAACAGTCGGGCGCTGTCATGGGACAGTGGGGCACTGCTAATTGACAGTGGTACAGTGTGATGGGACAGTGTGGCACTGTGATGGGACAGTGGGACACTGTGATGGGAAAATGGGGCATTGTGATGGGACAGTGTGGCATTGTGATGGGAGAGTGGGGCATTGTGATGGGACAATGTGACATTGTGATGTGACAATGTGTTTTTGAGATGTGACAATGGGGCATTGTGATCGGACAGTGGGGCACTGTGATGGGACATGGGGGGCACTGGGATGGGACAGTGGGGCTCTGTGATGGACAGTGGAGCACTGTTATGGGACAGTGTGGCACTGTGATGGTTAGTGGATCATTGTGATGGGAGAGTTTGGCAGTGTATTGGGACAGTGGGTCATTGTGATGGGACAGTGGGGGGCACTGTGATGGGACAGGGGGTCGCTGTGATGGACAGTGGAGCACTGTTATGGGACAGTGTGGCACTGTGATGGTTAGTGGATCATTGTGATGGGAGAGTTTGGCAGTGTATTGGGACAGTGTGTCATTGTGATGGGACAGTGGGGAATTGTGATGTGACTATGGGGCATTGTGATAGGAGAGTTGAGCTCTGTAATGGGACAGTGGATCATTGTGGTGGGACAGTGGGGCATTGTGATGTGACTATGTTTCATTGTGATGGGACAAAGGGGCATTGTGATGTGACAATGTGTCATTGTGATGGGAGAGCGGGGAATTGTGATGGGACAGTGGGGCACTGTGATGGGAGAGTGGGTCATTGTGATAGGACAGTGGGGCACTGTGATGGGACAGTGTGTCATTGTGATGGAAGAGTGGGGCATTGTGATGTGACTATGGGTTATTGTGATGTGACAATATGTCATTGTGATGGTACAGTGGGGAATTGTGATGGACAGTGGTGCACTGTGATGGGACAGTGGATTATTGTGATGGGACAGTGGGTCATTGTGATGGGGCAGTGGGGCACTGTGATGGGACAGTGAGTCATTGTGATGGGACAGTGGGCCATTGTGATGTGACTATGGGGCATTGTGATGGGAGAGTGGGGCACTGTGATGGGACAATGGAACATTGTGATGAATCAGTGGGGCATTGTGATGTAACAATGTGTCATTGTGATGGAACAATGGTGCATTGTGATGGGACAATGGGGCACTGTGATGGGACAGTGGGGCACTGTGATGGGACAGTGGGGAATTGTGATGGTACAGTGGGGCACTGTGATGGGACAGTGGGGCACTGTGATGGGACAGTGGGGTATAATGATGTGACAGTGAGTCACTATGATGGATCAATGGGGCACTGTTAAGTGACAATTGGGCATTGTGGTGGGACAATAGGAAATATTTATATGAGAGTAGGGCAGTGTGATGGGACAATGGGGCATTGTGACATGAGAGTGTGTCATAGTGATGGGACAATGGGGAATTGTGATGGTACAGTGGGCAATTGTGATGGGACAATGGGGCTCTAAGATTGGAGTGTGGGACTTTGTGATGGGATGGGGGCACTGTGATGGGAGAGTGGGGCACATTGTGATGGACAGTGGGGCACTGTGATGGACAGTGGGGCAGTGTGATGGGACTGTGGAACACTGTGATGGTACAGTGGGACATTGTGATGGGAGAGTGGTGCACTGTGATGGGAGAGTGGGGCACTGTGATGGGAGAGTGGGGCACTGTGATAGAAGGTGGGGCACTGTGATGTGACAGTAGGGTACTGTTATGGGATAGTGGGGAATTGTGATGGGACAGGGGGCACTCGGATGGACAGTGTGGGACTGTTATGGGACAGTGGGGCACTGTGATGGGACAGTGGGACACTGTGATGGACAGTGGAGCACTGTGATGGGAGAGTGGGACACTGTGATGTATAGTGGGGCTGTGTGATGGGAGAGTGGAGCACTGTGATGGTACAGTGGGACATTGTGATGGGAGAGTGGGGCACTGTGATAGATCACTGGGGCACTGTGATGGGACAATGGGCCATTGAGATGGGAAATTAGGGCATTGTGATGGGAGAGTGGGGCCTTGTGATGGGACAATGGGGCATTGCGATGTGATAGTGTGTCATAGTGATGGGACAATGCATTGTGATTGTACAGTGGGGAAATGTTATGGGACAATGGGGCGCTGTGATGGGACAGTGGGTCATTGTGATGGGATAGGGGGGCACTAAGATCAGAGAGTGGGACATTGTGATGAGACAGTAAGGCACTGTGATCAGACAGCCAATGTGATGGACAGTGGGGCGCTTTGATGGGACAGTATGTCACTGTGATAGGACAGTGGAGCACTGTGATGGTACAGTGGGGTACTGTGATAGGACAGTGGGGCTGTGTGAAGGGACAATGGGGCACTGTGATGCACAGTGGGGCACTCTGATGGACAGTGGGGCAGTGTGATGGGACAGTGGGCCACTGTGATGGACAGTTGGCACTGTGATGTGACAGTGGGGTACTGTGATGGGACAGTGGGGCAATGTGTTGGGACAGTGGGTCACTGTGATGGATCAATGGGGCATTGTGATGTGACAGTGTGTTGTAGTGATGGGACAATGGGGTATTGTGATGGTACAGTGGGTCATTGTGATGGGACAGTGGGGCACTGTGATGGGACAATGGAGCATTGTGATGGGGCAATTGGGCATTGTGATGGGAGAGTGAGGCTTTGTGATGGGACAATGGGGCATTGTGATGTGACAGTGTGTCATAGTGATGGGACAATGAGGCAGTGTGATGGTACAGTGGCGAATTGTGATAGGACATTTGGGCACTGTAATGAGACAGTGGGTCACTGTGATGGGATAGTGGGGCACTAAGATCAGAGAGTGGGACATTGTGATGGGACAGTGGGGCACTGTTATGGGACTGGGGCACATTTTGATGGACAGTGGGGCACTGGGATTGGGCAGTGGGGCACTCTGATGGGACAGTGGGGTGCTGTGATGGGAAAGTGGGGCACTGTGATGGGACAGTGGGGTATTGTGATGGGACAGTGAGGCACTGTAATGGGACAGTGGGGAACTGCGATAGAACAGTGGGGCACTGTGATGGGACCGTGGGGCAATGTGATGGGAGAGTGTCGCACTCTGATGGACAGTGGGGCACTGTGATGTGACAGTGGCGCACTGTGATGGGACAGTGGGACACTCTGATTGGACAATGGGACATTGTGATGGTACAATGTAGCTTTGTGTTGGGACAGTGGAGCATTGTGATGGGACAACGCTGCATTGTGATTTGACAGTATTTCATTGTGATAGGACAAAGGGCCATTATGATGTGACAATGTGTCATTGTGATGGTAGAGTGGGGAATTGTGATAGACAGTGGGGCACTGTGATAGGACTGTGGGACATTGTGATGGTCCAGTGTGTCATTGTGTTGGGACAGTGGGACACTGTGATAGGACAGTGGGTCATTGTGATGGGACAGTGGGGCATTGTGATGGGACTATGGGGCATTGTGATGGGAGAGTGGGGCACTGTGATGGGACAGTGGATCATTGTGATGGGACAGTGGGGCATTGTGAAGTGACAATGTGTCATTGTGATGGGACAATGGTGCATTGTGATGGGACAATGGGGAATTGTGTTGGGACAATGTGGCACTGTGATGGGACAGTGGGGCATAGTGATAGGACAGTGCGACAATGTGATGCATCAATGGGGCACTGTGAAGGGACAATGGGGCATTGTGATGGGATAATAGGGAATTGTGATGGGAGAGTCGGGCACTGTGATGGGACAATGGGGCATTGTGTTGGGACAATGTGGCACTGTGATGGGACAGTGGGGCATAGTGATAGGACAGTGGGACAATGTGATGCATCAATGGGGCACTGTGAAGGGACAATGGGGCATTGTGATGGGACAATAGGGAATTGTGATGGGAGAGTCGGGCACTGTGATGGGACAATGGGGCATTGTGTTGGGACAATGTGGCACTGTGATAGGACAGTGGGTCAATGTGATGGATCAATAAGGCACTGTGAATGGACAATGGAGCATTGTGATGGGACAATAGGGAATAGTGATAGAAGAGTAGGGCAGTGTGATGGAACAATGGGGCATTGTGACATGACAGTGTGTCATAGTGATGGAACAAGGGGCATTGTGATGGTACAGTGGGGAATTGTGATGGGACAGTGTGACACTGTGATGGGACAGTGGGTCATTGTGATGGGATAGTGGGGCACTAAGATCAGAGAGAGGGACATTGTGATTGGACAGTGGGGCACTGCGATGGGACAGTGGGGAACTGTGATGTATCAATGGGGCACTATGATGGGACAAAGGGGCATTGTGATGGGACAATGGGGCACTGTGATTGGAGAGTGGAGCATTGTGATGGGACAATGGAGCATTGTGATGTGACAGTGTGTCCTAGTGATGGGACAATGGGGCACTGTGATGGGACAGTGTTTCATTGTGATAGGAAAGTGGGGCACTGTGATGGGACAGTGGGGCACTGTGATGGATCCGTGGGGCACTGTGATGGGACAATGGGCCATTGTGTTGGGACACTGGGACATTGTGATGGGAGAGTGGGGCATTTTGATATGACAATGGGGCATTGTGATGTGACAGTGTGTCATCATGATGGGAAAATGGGCCATTGTGATGGTAGTGTGGGGAATTGTTATGGGACAGTGGGGCACTATGATGGGACAGTGAGTCATTGTGATGGGATAGCGGGGCACTAACTTCAGAGAGTAGGACATTGTGATGGGACAGGGGGGCACTGTGATGGGACAGTGGCACACTGTGATTGGACAGTGGGGCACTTTGATGGACAGTTGAGCACAGTGATCGGACAGTGAGGCACTGTGATGGACAGTGGGGCACTGTGATGGGACAGTGGGGCACTGTCATGGAACAATGGCGCACTGTGATGGACAGTGGGGCTATGTGATGGGACAGTGGGGCACTGTGATGGGACAGTTGTGTCCTGTGTTGGGACAGTGGGGCACTGTGATGGGACAGTGGGACATTGTGATGTACAGTGGATCACTGTGATGGGAGAGTGGGGCAACGTGAAGAACAGTGGGGCTGTTTGATAGGACATTGGAGCACTGTGAATGGACAGTGGGGCACTGTGATGGGACAGTGGGGTACTGTGATGGGACAGTGGGGCACTGTGATGGGAGAGTGGGGCACTGTGATGGACAGTGGGGCACTATGATGGACAGTGGGGCTGTGTGATGGGACAGTGGGGCACTGTGATGGGACCATGGAGCATTGTGATGGGACAATTGGGCATTGTGATGGGAGAGTGGGCCATTGTGATGGGACAATGTGGCATTGTGATGTGAAAGTGTATCTTAGTGATGGGACAAAGGGGCATTGTGATGGGCCATTGGAGCACTGTTATGGGACAGTGGGGCACTGTGATGAATAGTGAGGCACTGTGATGGGACAGTGCGGTACTGTGATGGGACAGTGTGGCACTGTGATGGACAGTGTGGCACTGTGATGGGACAGTGGGGCACTGTGATGGGAGAGTGGGGGACATTGTGAAGGACAGTGCAGCACTATGATGGGCATTAGGGCTGTGTAATGGGACACTCGAGCACTGTGATAGGACAGTGGGGCACTATGATGGACAGTGGGGCTGTGTGATGGGACAGTGGAACACTGTGATGGGACAATTGAGGACTGTGATGGGACAATTGGGCATTGTGAGGGGAGAGTGGGGCATTGTTATAGGACAATGGGGCATTGTGATGTGACAATGTATCATAGTGATGGGACAATGGGGTATTGTGATGGTACAGTGAGGAATTGTGATAGAACATAGGGGCACTGTGATGAGACAGTGGGGCAGAGTAATAGAACAGTAGGGTGCTGTGATGGGACAGTAGGGCAAATTGTTATGGACAGTGGGGCACTTTGATGGACAATGGGGCAGTTTGATGGGACAGTGGGCCATGGTGATGGACAGTGGGACTCTGTGATGTGGCAGTGGGGTACTCAATGGGACAATGGGGCATTGTTATGGGACAGTGGGTAACTTTGAGGTATCAATGGAGCACTATGATGGGACAATGTGGCATTGTGATGGGAAAATGGGGCATTGTGATTGGAGAGTGGTGCATTGGGATGGTTCAATGGAGCATTGTGATATGACAGTATGACATAGTGATGGGACAATGGGGCATTGTGATGGTACAGTGGGGAATTGTTATGGGACAGTAGGGCACTGTGATGGGGCAAAGTGTCTGTGTGATGTGACAATGTGTCATTGTGATGGGACAGAGGGGAATTGTGATGGGATAGTGGGGCACTGTGATGGGACAGTGGGTCATTGTGATGGGATAGTGGGGCTTTGTTATGGGACAGTGGGTAATTGTGATGAGACAGTAGGGCACTGTAATGAGTCATTGTGTTGGCATAATAGGCCACTAATATCAGAGAGTGGGACATTGAGAAGGGACAGTGGGGCACTGTGATGGGACACGGGGGCACTTTGATGGGACAGTGGGGCACTGCGATAGAACAGTGGGACACTGTGATGGGACAGTATGACACTGTGATGGGACAGTGGGACATTGTTATGGGACAATGGGGCATTGTGATGGGACAATGTGGTATTGTGATTGGAGAGTGGGGCATTGTGATGGGATAATGGAGCGAGCATTTTGATGTGACAGTGTGTCATAGTGATGGAACAATGGGGCATTGTGATGGTACAGTGGGGAATTGTTATGGGACAGTGGGACACTGTGATGGGGCAAAGGGGCTTTGTGATGTGACAATGTGTCATTGTGATGGGACAGTGGGACACTGTGATGGGACAGTGGATCAT
Source organism: Apodemus sylvaticus (assembly GCF_947179515.1). Taxonomy (NCBI): domain Eukaryota; kingdom Metazoa; phylum Chordata; class Mammalia; order Rodentia; family Muridae; genus Apodemus; species Apodemus sylvaticus. The sequence goes on from NC_067490.1 coordinate 63,883,346, forward strand.
TGTGAATTGGAAAATGGACCACTGTGATGGGATAGTGGGGCACTGTGATGGGACAGTGGGGCATTGTGATGCAAAAGTGGGTCCCTGTGATGGATCACTGGGGCAATGTGATGGGACAATGGGCCATTTTGATTGCACAATGGGACATTGTGATGGGAGAGTGGGGCATTGAGATGGGACAATTGGGCATTGTGATGTGACAGTGTGTTATAGTGATGGGACAATGCAGCATTGTGATGGTACAGTGGGGAATTGTTATGGGACAGTGGGGCACTGTAATGGGACAGTGGGTCATTGTGATGGGAATGCGGTGCACTAAGATCAGAGGGTAGAACACTGTGATGGGACAGTGGGGCACTGTGATGTGACTGGGGGGAACTGTGATGTGACAGTGGGGCACATTGTGATGGACAGTCGGTCACTGTGATGGGACAGTGCGACACTGTGATGGGACAGTGGGGCACTGTGATGGACAGTGGAGCACAGTGATGGGACATTGGGGCACTGTGATGGACAGTGGAGCACTGTGATGGAACAGTGTGACACTGTGATAGACAGCAGGGCACTGTGATGGGAGAGTGGGGCACTATGATGGACAGTGGGGCTGTGTGATGGGACAATGGAGCATTGTAATGGGACAATTGGGCATTGTGATGGGAGAGTGGGGCATTGTGATGGGACTATGGGGCATTGTGATGTGACAGTGTATCGTAGTGATGGGACAATGGAGCATTTTGATGGTGCAGTGGGGAATTGTGATAGGACATTGGGGCACTGTGATGAGACAGTCGGGCAGTGTGATAGAACAGTCGGGTGCTGTGATGGGACAGTGGGTCAAATTGTTATGGACAGTGGGGCACTGTGATGGACAATGGGGCAGTGTGATGGGACAGTGGGCCACAGTGATGGACAGTGGGACTCTGTGATGTGGCAGTGGGGTACTCAATGGGACAGTGGGGCATTGTTATGGGACAGTGGGTCACTTTGAGTTATCAATGGGGCACTATGATGGGACAATATGGCATTGTGATGGGAAAATGGGGCATTGTGATTGGAGAGTGGTGCATTGTGATGGTTCAATGGAGCATTGTGATGTGACAGTGTGACATAGTGATGGGACAATGGGGCATTGTGATGGTACAGTGGGGAATTGTTATGGGACAGTGGGGCACTGTGATGGGGCAAAGTGTCTGTGTGATGTGACAATGTGTCATTGTGATGGGACAGTGGGGAATTGTGATGAGATAGTGGGGCACTGTGATGGGACAGTGGGTCATTGTGATGGGATAGTGGGGCTTTGTTATGGGACAGTGGGTAATTGTGTTGGGACAGTAGGGCACTGTAATGAGTCATTGTGATGGGATAGTGGGCCACTAATATCAGAGAGTGGGACATTGAGAAGGTACAGTGGGGCACTGTGATGGGACAGTGGGGCACTGTGATGGGACAGTATGGCACTGTGATGGGACAGTGGGACACTGTTATGGGACAATGGGGCATTGTGATGGGACAATGTGGCATTGTGATTGGAGAGTGGGCCATTGTGATGGGACAATGGAGCATTTTGATGTGACAGTGTGTCATAGTGATGGGACAATGGGGCATTGTGATGGTACAGTGAGGAATTGTTATGGGACAGTGGGGCACTGTGATGGGGCATAGGGGCTTTGTGATGTGACAATGTGTCATTGTGATGGGACAATGCGGAATTGCGATGGAACACTGGGGCACTGTGATGGGACAGTGGGTCATTGTGATGGGACAATGGGGCACAGTGATGGGATAGTGGGGCACTGTAATGGGACAGTGGGGCATTGTGATGCAAAAGTGGGTCTCTGTGATGGATCACTGGGGCAGTGTGATGGGACAATGGGCCATTGTGATGGGACAATAGGACATTGTGATGGGAGACTGGGGCATTGTTATGGGACAGTGGGATACTGTGATGGGACAAAGGGGCTTTTTGATGCGACAATGTGTCATTGTGATGGGACAATGGGGAATTGTGATGGGACAGTGGGGCACTGTGATGTGACCGTAGGTCATTGTGATGGCACAATGGCTACTGTGATGGGACAGTGGGGTATTGTGATGGGAAAGTGGGTCACTGTGATGGATCACTGGGGCACTGTGATGGGACAATGGGCCATTGTGATGGGACAATGGGACATTGTGATGGGAGAGTGGGGCATTGTGATGGGACAATTGGGCATTGTGATGTGACAGTGTGTCATAGTGATGGGACAATGGGGCATTGTGATGGTACAGTGGGGAATTGTTATGGGACAGTGGGGAACTGTAATGGGACAGTGGATCATTGTGATGGGATTGCGGTGCACTAAGATCAGAATGTAAAACATTGTGATTAGACAGTGGGGCACTGTGATGTGACTGGGGGGGCAATGTGATGTGACAGTGGGGCACATTGTGATGGACAGTCGGTCACTGTGATGGGACAGTGCGACACTGTGATGGGACAGTGGAGCACTGTGATGGACAGTGGAGCACTGCGATAGGACAGTGTGGCACTCTGATGGACAGTGGGGCACTTTGATGGTACAGTTTGGCACTGTGATGGGACAGTTTGGCACTGTGATGAGACAGTGGGTCATTGTGATGGGACAGTGGGGCATTGTGATGGGAGAGTGGGTCATTGTGACTGGACAGTGGGACACTGTGATGGGAGAGTTGGTCATTGTGATGGGACAGTGGGGCATTGTGATGTGATTATGGGGCATTGTGATGGGAGAGGGGGGCATTGGGATGGGACAGTGGATCTTTGTGATGGGACATTGGGGCATTGTGATGTGCCAATGTGTCATTGTGATGTGACAATGGGGCATTGTTAAGGGACAATGGGGCATTGGAATGGGTGAATAGGGCACTGTAATGGGACAATTGGGCATTTTGATCGACAATGGGGCACTGTGATGGGACAGTGGGGCATTGTGATGGGACAGTGGGTCACTGTGATGGATCAATGGGGCACTGTGATGAGACAATGGGGCATTGTGAAGGTGCAATGGGGAATTTTGAAGAGAGTAGGACACTGTGATGGGACAATGGGGCATTGTGGCGTTACAGTGTGTCATAGTGATGGGACAATGGGAGATTGTGATGGTACAGTGGGGAATTGTTTTGGGACAGTGGGGCACTGTGATGGGTCAGTGGGTCATTGTGATGGGACAGTGGGGCACTGTGATGGAACAATGGAGCATTGTGATGGGACAATTGGGCATTTTGATGGGAGAGTGGGGCTTTGTAATGGGACAATGGGGCATTGTGATGTGACAGTGTGTCATAGTGTTGGGACAATGAGGCAGTGTGATGGTACAGTGGCGAATTGTGAAGGGACATTGGGGTACTGTAATGAGACAGTGGGTCACTGTGATGGGATAGTGGGGCACTAAGATCAGAGAGTGGGACATTTTGATGGGGCAGTTGGGCACTGTTATGGGACGGGGGCACTGTGATAGGACAGAGGGGCACATTTTGATGGACAGTCGGGCACTGTGATTGGGCAGTGGGGCACTCTGATGGGACAGTGGGGTGCTGTGATGGGAAAGTGGGGCACTGTGATGGGACAGTGGGGCAATGTGATGGGACAGTGGTGCTCTGTGACAGGACAATGGGGCACTGTGATAGACAGTGGGGCACTGTGATGGGACAGTGGGGCACTGTGAGGGACATTGGGTCACTGTGTTGGACAAAGGGGCTTTCTGTTGGGACAGTGGGGCATTATAATGGGACAATGGCGCATTGTAATTTGACACTATTTCCAGGTGATATGACAATGGGCCATTGTGATGTGACAATGTGTCATTGTGATGGTAGAGTGGGGAATTGTGATGGACAGTGGGGCACTGTGATAGGACTGTGGGTCATTGTGATGGTCCAGTGTGTCATTGTGTTGGGACAGTGGGGCACTGTGATAGGACAGTGGGTAATTGTGATGGGACAGTGGGCCATTGTGATGTGACTATGGGGCATTGTGATGGGAGAGTGGGACACTGTGATGGGACAATGTGTCATTGTGATGGGACAATGGTGCATTGTGATGGGACAATGGGAAATTGTGTTGGGACAATGTGGCACTCTGATGGGGCAGTGGGGCATAGTGATAGGACAGTGGGGCAATGTGATGGATCAATGGGGCACTGTGAAGGGACAATGGGGCATTGTGATGGGACAATAGGGAATTGTGATGGGAGAGTCAGGCACTGTGATGGGACAATGGGACATTGTGTTGGGACAATGTGGCACTGTGATGGGACAATGGATCAATAGGGCACTGTGAATGAACAATGGAGCATTGTAATGGGACAATAGGGAATAGTGATAGAAGAGTAGGGCAGTGTGATGGAACAATCGGGCATTGTGACATGACAGTGTGTCATAGTGATGGAACAAGGGGCATGGTGATGGTACAGTGGGGAATTGTGATGGGACAGTGGGGCACTGTGATGGGACAGTGGGTCATTGTGATGGGATAGTGGGGCACAAAGATCAGAGAGAGGGACATTGTGATTGTACAGTAGGGTATTGTGATGGTACAGTGGGGAATTGAGATGGGACTGTGGGGCTCTGTGATGGTACAGTGGATCATTGTGATGAGACAGTGGGGAACTGTGATGGGACAGTGGGGCATTGTAATGTGTCAGTGTGTCATTGTGATGGGACAAAGGGGCATTTTGATATGACAATGTGTCATTGTAATGGGAGAGTGGAGAATTGTGATCTGACAGTGTGTAATTGTGATGGGACAAAGGGGCATTGTGATGTCACAATGTGTCATTGTGATGGGAGAGTGGGGAATAGAGATGCGACAGTGGGGCACAGTGATGGGAGAGTGGGTCATTTTGATAGGACAGTGGGGCACTATGATAGGACAGTGGGGCACTATGATGGGCAGTGGGGCTGTGTGATGTGACAGTGGGGCATTGTGATGGGACAATGGGCTACTGTGATGGACAGTGGGCACTGTGATGTGACAGTGGGGTACTGTGATGGGACAGTGAGACATTGTGATGGGAGTGTGGGTCACTGTGATGGATCAATGGGGTACTGTGATGGTTCAGTGGGGCACTGCTAAATGACTGTGGTGCACTGTAATGGGACAGTGGGACTCTGAAGGGACAGTGAGGCACAGTGATGGGACAGTGGGGCAAATTGTGATAGACAGTGGGTCACTGTGATGGACAGTGTGGCAGTGTGCTCTATCAGTGGGGCACTGTTATGGGACAATGGCGCATTGTGATGGGACAATGGGGCATTGTGATGGTACAGTGGGGAATTGTTATCAGAGAGTGGGACACTGTGATGGGGCAAAGGGGCTTTGTGATGTGACAATGTATCATTGTAATGGGACAGTGTGGAATTGTGATGGGATAGTGGGGAACTGTGATGGGACCGTGGAGAACTGTGAAGGGAGATTGGACTACTGTGATGGACAGTGGGGCTGTGTGATGGGACAATGGAGCACTGTGATGGCACAGTAGGGCACTGTGATTGGACAGTGGGGCACTGTAATGGTATAGTGTGGCACTGTGATGGGACAGTGGGGCTGTGTTAAGGGACAATGGGTCACTGTGATGGACAGTGGGGCACTGTGAATGGAAAGTGGGGCACTATTATGGGACAGTGTGGCACTGTGATGAACAGTGAGGCACTCTGATGGGAGAGTGGGGTACTGTGATGGGAGAGTGAGGCACTGTAATGGACAGTGTGGGACTGTCATGGGACAGTGGGACACTGTGATGGGACAGTGGGGCACTGTGATGGGACAGTGGGGCACTGTGATGGACAATGTGGCACTGTGATGGGACAGTGGTGCACTGTGATGGGACAGTGGGGCACTGTGATGGACAGTGGAGCACTGTGAAGGGAGAGTAGGGTACTGTGATGGACAGTGTGGCTCTCTGATGGGACTGTGGAGCACTGTTATGGGACAGTAGGGCAATGTGATGGGACAGTGGAGCACTGTGATGGTATAGCAGGGTACTGTGATGGGACAGTGGGGCTGTGTGAAGGGACAATGGGGCACAGTGATGGACAGTGGTGTACAGTAAGGGACAGTGTGGCACTGTGATGGAGAGTGGGGCAGTGTGATGGGAGATTGGGCCACTGTGATGTGACAGTGGGGTACTGTGATGGGACACTGGGGCATTGTGATGGGACAGTGGGTCACTCTGATGGATCATTGGGCCTTTGTGATGTGACAATGGGGCATGGTGATGGGACAATGGGGCATTGTGATGTGAAAGTGTGTCATAGTGATCAGACAATGGGGTACTGTGATGGTACAGTGGGTAATTGTGATGGGACAGTGGCACACTGTGATGGGACAGTGGGGGACTTTGTGATGGACAGTGGTGCACTGTGATGGGAAAGTGGGGCAATGTGATGGGACAGTGGTGCTCTGTGATGGGACAGTTGGGCACTGTGATGGACAGTGGGGCATTGTGATGGAACAGTGGAGCAGTGTAATGGACAGTGTTGCACTGTGATGGAAAATGGGGCAGTCTCATGGGAGAGTAGGGCACTGTGATGGACAGTGGGAAAATGTAATGGGAGAGTGGGGCACTGTGATTGACAGTAGAGCACAGAGATGGGACAGTGGGGCACTGTGATGGGATAGCAGTGCACTGTTATATGATAATGGGCACTGGGATGGGACAGTGGGGCAATTTGATGGGACAATGGGGCACTGTGATTGGACAGTGGGACACTGTGATGGGACATCGGGACACTGTGATGGGATAGTGGGGCACTGTGATCAGACAGCAGGGTACTGTGATGGACAGTGAGGCACTGTGATGGGACAGGGGGGTACTGGGATGGACAGTGGGGCAAGGTGATGGGACAGTGGAGCTCTATGATAGCACAGTGGGGCACTATGATGGATAGTGGGGCTGTGTGATTGGACAGTGGGGCACTGTGATTGGACAGTGGGGCACTGTGATGGGACAGTGGGGCACTGTGATTGGACAGTGGGGCACTGTGATGGGACAGTGGAGCTCTATGATAGCACAGTGGGGCACTATGATGGATAGTGGGGCAGTGTGATGGGACAGTGGGGCACTGTGATGGGACAATGGAGCATTGTGATGGGACAATGGGGCATTGTGATATGACAGTGTGTCATAGTGATGGGACAATGAGGCAGTGTGATGGTACAGTGGGGAATTGTGATGGGACATTGGGGCACTGTAATGAGACAGTGAGTCACTGTGATGGAATAGTGGGGCACTAAGATCAGAGAGTGGGACATTGTATTGGGACAGTGGGGCACTGTGATGGGACAGGGGGCACTGTGATGGGACAGAGGGGCACATTTTGATGGACAGTGGGGCACTGTGATTGGGCAGTGAGGCACTCTGATGGGACAGTGTGGTGCTTTGATGGGAAAGTGGGGCACTGTGATGGGACAGTGGGGCACTGTGATGGGACAGTGGGGCACATTGTGATGGACAGTGGGGCACTGTGATGGGACAGAGGATCACTGTGCTGGGAAAGAGCGGCTCTGTTATGGGATAGTGGGACACTGTGATGGGACAGTGGGGCGCTGTAATGGGACAGTCGTTCACTGTGATGGGACAGTGTCGAACTGTGATCGGACAGTAGGGCACATTGTGATGGACAGTGGGGCTCTGTGATGGGATAGGGGGCACTGTGATGGGCAGTGGGGCACTGTGATGGGACAGTGAGGCACTGTGATGGGACAGTGGGGCACTGTGATCAGACAGTGAGGCACTATGATGGGACAGTGGGACACTCTGATGGTACAATGAGACATTGTGATGGGACAATGTGGGATTGTGATGGGACAGTGGGGCATTGGGATGGGACAATGGGGCATTGTGTTTTGAGAGTGTTTCATTGTGATAGGACAATGGGCCATTGTGATGTGACAAAGTGTCATTGTGATGGTACAGTGGGGAATTGTGATGGACAGTGGGGCGCCGTGATGGGACTGTGGGTCATTGTGATGGGACAGTGGGTCGTTGTGATGGGACAGTGGGGCACTCTGATGGGACAATTGGTCATTATGATGGGACAGTGGGGCATTGTGATGTGACTATGGGGCATTGTGATGGGAGAGTGGGGCACTGTGATGGGACAGTGGATCATTGTGATGGTACAGTGGGGAATTGTGATGGACAGTGGGGCACTGTGATGGGACTGTGGGTCATTGTGATGGGACAGTGGGTCATTGTGATGGGACAGTGGGACACTGTGATGGGACAATTGGTCATTGTGATGGGACAGTGGGGCATTGTGATGTGACTATGGGGCATTGTGATGGGAGAGTGGGGCACTGTGATGGGACAGTGGATCATTGTGATGGGACAGTGGGGCATTGTGAAGTAACAATGTGTCATTGTGATGGGACAATGGGGCATTTTGATGTGACAATGGGGAATTGTGTTGGGACAATGTGGCACTGTGATGGGACAGTGGAGCATAGTGATAGGACAATGTGATGGAGCAATGGGGAACTGTGAATGGACAAAGGGGCATTGTGATGGACAATAGGGAATTGTGATAGGAGAGTCGGGCACTGTGATGGGACAATAGGGCATTGTGTTGTGACAATGTGGCACTGTGATGGGACAGTGGGGCATAATGATAGGACAGTGGGTCAATGTGATGGATCAATGGGGCACTGTGAAGGGACAATGGAGCACTGTGATGGGATAATAGGGAATTGTGATGGGAGAGTAGGGCAGTGTGATGGGACAGTGAGGCATTGTGACGTAACAGTGTGTCATAGTGATGGAACAATGGGGCATTGTGATGGTACAGTGGGGAATTGTGATGGGACAGTGGGACACTGTGATTGGATAGTGGGTCATTGTGATGGGACAGTGGAGGCACTGTGATGGGACAGTGGGGCACTGTGATGAGACAGGGGGGCATTGTGTTGGGACAATGGGACAATTTGATGAGAGAGTGGGGCATTGTGATTGGACAATGGGGCATTGTGATGTGACAGTGTGTCATAGTGATGGGAAAATGGGCCATTGTGATGGTAGTGTGGGGAATTGTTATGGGACAGTGGGGCACTCTGATGGGACAGTGGCTCATTGTGAAGGGATAGCGGGGCACTAACATCAGAGAGTAGGACATTGTGATGGGACAGGGGGGGCACTGTGATGGGACAATGGGACACTGTGATGGACTATGGATCACTGTGATGGACAGTGGGGCACTTTGATGGACAGTGGAGCACTGTGATGGGACAGTGAGGCACTGTGATGGGACAGTGGGTCATTGTGATGGAACAGTGGGTCACTGTGATGGATCATGGGGAAACTGTGATGTGACAATGAGTCATTGTAATGGGACAATGGGGCATTGTGATGGGTGATGGGGCATTGTGATGGGACAACGGGGCACTGTGGTGGGACAGTGGGGCATTGCGGTGGGACAGTGGGTCACTGTGATGGTTCAATGGGAGACTGTGATGGGACAATGTGGCATTGTGATGGGACAATGGGGAATTTTTATGGAATATTAGGGCAGTTTGCTGGGACAATGATGCATTGTTATGTGACAGTGTGTCATAGTGATGGGACTTTGGGTCATTGTGATGGTACAGTGGGGAATTGTGATGGGACAGTGGGTCATTGTAATGGGATAGAGTGTCACTAAGATCAGAGAGTAGGACTTTGTGATGGGACAGTGGGGCACTGTGATAGGACAGGGGGGCACTGTGATGGGACAGTGGGGCACATATTGCTGGACAGTAGTGGGGCACTGTGATGGACAGTGGGGCAGTGTGATGGGACAATGGGCCACTGTGATGGACAGTTGGGCACTGTGATGTGACAATAGGGTACTGTGATGGGACAGTGGGGCATTGTGATGGGACAGTGGATCACTGTGATGGATCAGTGGGGCACTGTGATGGGACAATGGTGCATTGTGAAGGGAGAGTGAGGCCTTGTGATTGGATAATGGGGCATTGTGATGGTATAGTGGGGAATTGTGATGGGATAGTAGGGCAATGTAATGGGATAGGGGGTCATTTTGATGGGATAGTGGGGCACTAATATCAGAGAGTGGGACATTGTAAAGGGACAGTGGGGCACTGTGATGGGAAAGGGGGGCACTGTGATGGGACAGTGTGGCACATTGTGATGGGACAGTGGGCCACTGTGATGGGACAGTGGGGCACTGCAATAGAACAGTCGGGCGTTGTTATGGGTCAGTGGGGCACTGCTAATTGACAGTGGGGCGCTGTAATGGGACAGTGGGGAACTGTGAAGGGATAGTGGGACTCTGTGATGGGACAATGGGGCACTGCAATAGAACAGTGGAGTAATGTGATGGGACAGTGCACAGTGTGATAGAACAGTCAGACGCTGTGATGGGACAGTGGGGTACTCCTATATGACAGTGGGGCACTATGATGGGACAGTTGAGGCAAATTGTGATGGACAGTGGGGCACTGTGATGGACAGTTGGGCAGTGTGATGGGACAGTGGGTCACTGTGATGGATCAATGGGGCACTATGATGGGACAATGGGCCATTGTGATAGGAGAGTAGGGCACTGTGATGGGACAGAGGGCCATTGTGATGTACAGTGGAGCACTGTGATGGGAGAGTGGGGCACTGTGAAGGACAGTAGGGCTGTGTGATGGGGCAGTGAACCACTGTGATGGGACAGTAGGGCACTGTGATGGTACAGTGGAACACTGTGATGGCACAGTGGGGCACTGTGATGGCAGAGTGGGATACTGTAATGGACAGTGGGACCGTGTGATGGGACAGTAGGCCACTTTGATGGACATTGGGGCACTGTGAAGTGACAGTGGGGTACTGTGATGGGACAGTGGGACATTGTGATGGGACAGTGGGTCACTGTGATTGATCAATGGGGCATTGTGATGGGACAATGGGGCATTGTGATGGGAAATGGGTCATTGTGATGGGAGAGTGGGGCATTGTGATGGGACAGTGGAGCATTGTGATGGGAAATGGGGCATTGTGATGGGAGAGTAGGACATTGTGATGGGACAGGGGGCACTGTGAAGGGACAGTGGGGCACTGTGATGGACAGTGGGGCACTGTGATGGGATAGTGGGTCACTGTGATGGATCAATGTGGCATTGTGAGGTGACAATGGGGCATTGTGATGTGACAGTGTGTCATAGTGATAGGACAATGGGGAATTGTGATGGTACAGTGGGGAATTGTGATGGGACAGTGGGGCACTGTGATGGAACACTGAGTCATTGTGATGAGATAGTGGTATACTATGATCAGAGAGTGGGACATTGTGATGGAACAGTGGGGCACTGTGATGGGACAGGGGGGCACATTGTGATAGACAGTGGGGCACTCTGATGGGACAGGGGGGCACTGTGATGGGACAGTGGTGCACATTGTGATAGAGTGTGGGGCACTGTGATGGGACAGTGGGGCCCTGTGATGGACAGTGTGATACTGTGATGGACAGTGGGACACTGTGATGGAAAGTGGGACACTGTGATGAGACAGTGGGGTACTGTGATGGGACAGTGGGTATTCTGATGGGACAGTGGGTCACTGTGATGGATCAATGGGTCACTGTGATGGGACAACGGGTCATTGTGATGTGACAATTAGGCATTGTATTGGGAGAGTGGGGCATTGTGATGGTACAGTGGGGAATTGTAATGGGACAGTGGGGCACTGTGTTGAGACAGTGAGTCATTGTGATGGGATAGTGAAGCACTAACATCAGAGAGTGGGACATTGTGATGGGACAGTGTGGCACTGTGATAGGACAGGGGGGCACTGTGATGGGACAGTGGGGCACATTTTGATGGAGAGTGGGGCACTGTGATGGGACAGTTGGACACTGTGATGGAACAGTGTGGCTCTGTGATGAGACAGTGGGGCACTGTGATGGGACTGGGGGCACTGTGATGGGACAGTGGGGCACATTGTGATGGACAGTGGGGCACTGTGATGTAACAGTGGGGTACTGTGATGGACAGTGGTGCTGTGTGATGTAACAATGGGGCACTGTGATGGACAGTGTGGCACTGTGATGGGCAGTGTGGCAGTGTGATGGGACAGTGGGCCACTGTGACTGACAGTGGGGCACTGTGATGTGACAGTGGGGTACTGTGATGGGACCGTGGGGCAAAGTTATGGTACAGTGGGTGACTGTGATGGATCAATGGGGCACAGTGATGGGACAATGGGTCATTGTGATGGCACAATTAGGCATTGTGATTGGAGAGTGGGGCATTGTGATAGGAAAGTGGGGCACTATGATGGACAGTGGGGCTGTGTAATGGGACAGTGAGCCACTGTGATAGGACAATGGAGCATTGTGATGGGACAATTGGGCATTGTGATGGGGTAGTGGGGCATTGTGATGTGACAATGGGGCATTGTGATGTGACAGTGTGTCATAGTGATGGGACAATGGGGCACTGTGATGGCAGAGTGGGGAATTGTGATGAGACATTGGCGCACTGTAATGAGAGAGTGAGTCATTGTGATGGGATAGTGGGGCACTAAGATCAGAGAGTGGGACATTGTGATGGGACAGTGGGGCACTGTGATGTGACAGGGGACACTGTGATGGGACAGAGGGGCACATTTTGATGGACAGTGGGTCACTGTGATTGGGCAGTGGGGCACTCTGATGGGACAGTGTGGTGCTGTGATGGGAAAGTGGGGCACTGTGATGGGACAGTGGGGTAATGTGATGGGACAGTGAGGCACTGTAATGGGACAGTGGGGCACTGTGATGGATCATAGGGTCACTGTGATTTGACAATGGATCATTGTGATGGGACAATTAGACATTGTGATGGGAGAATGGGGCATTGTGATGGGACAATGGGGCATTGTAATATGAGAGTGTATCATAGTGATGGGGCCATGGGGCATTGTGATGGTACAGTGGGGAATTGTGATGGGACATTGGCGCACTGTGATGAGACAGTGGGTCATTGTGATGGGATAGTGGGGCACTAACATCAGAGAGTGTGACATTGTGATGGGACAGTGTGGCACTGTGATGGGACAGGGGGGCATTGTGATGGGTCAGTGGGGCACATTGTGATGGAGAGTGGGGCACTGTGAAGGGACAGTTGGGTACTCTGATGGAACAGTGTGGCGCTGTGATGGGACAGTGGGGCACTGTGATGGGACGGGGAGCACTGTGATGTGACAGTTGGGCACATTGTGATGGACAGTGGGGCACTGTGATGTAACAGTGGGTCACTGTGATGGACAGTGGAGCTGTGTGATGGGACAATGGGGCACTGTGATGGACAGTGTGGCACTGTGATGGACAGTGGGGCAGTGTGATGGGACAGTGGGCCACTGTGACTGACAATTTGGCACTGTGATGGGACAGTGGGGCAACGTTATGGGACAGTGGGTCACTGTGATGGATCAAGGGGGCACTGTGATCAGACAATGGGTCATTGTGATGAGACAATTAGGCATTGTGATGGGAGAGTGGGGCATTGTGATGGGACAATGGGGCATTGTGATGTGACAGTGTGTCATAGTGATGGGACAATTGGGCATTGTGATGGTACAGTGGGGAATTGTGATGGGACAGTGGGGCACTGTGATGAGACAGTCTTTCATTGTGATAGGATAATGGGGCACTAAGATCAGAGAGTAGGACATAGTGGTGGGACAGTGGGGCAATGTGATGGGACAGGGAGGTAATGTGATGGGACAGTGCGGCACATTGTGATGGACAGTGGGGCACTTTTATGAGACAGGGTGTCACTGTGATGGGACAATGGGGCTATGTTATGGGAGGGTCTCAGTAATAGTCATGGTATGAATAGGATTTGATTCCAAAACTAAAACCTTAAATTTTTTTTGTTTAAAAATAAAAACATTTGGAAATGGCATTTACCTTGCAATCAAAAACAGAAGTGTGACTCCTGAATCTCAGTCTTAAGGCATCAGACAATGAATTTGCTGGCAATTAATGTGCTGATGAATTGTGAGGGTGAGCTGAGGCTGTGGGGGAAGATGATCTGGATGGGTCCACAATGGATGGGTAAGGGGATGGCCTTGGAGAATTCTGAGACAGGCAGGACATTTTCCATGATTGTCAAGGGATTTTGTTTGTTTGTTTGTTTGTTTGTTTGTTCGTTCGTTTGTTTGTTTGTTTTGGATAGGTTTTCATCATTAGTCCTAGCTGTCCCTAGATCTTGTTCTGTACACCAGGTTGGCCTCTGCCTGCAGCTGCCTCCCACCAAGTGCTGGGATTAAAGGTCTGTACCACCACTGCTTGGCTGTCCAGGTTCTTTTGAAATATGGCTGGACATAGATTAACAGTGAGAGCCATCTGATTCCAAATCCTCATGGCAACTGCTAAGTGCCAAACCTGTTCTTGCTGTCTTACTGTGTAGTTGAAGCAGTAGGGAAACATGAGGAGTTTCGAAGTGTGGAAAGTTCAGCAGCCAAACTGTTAGCTCAGTAGCAAAACATTTGGCCCGTTTTTTAAAATGTGTTTGTAGTTATTACTGAATAGTCCCTCTGAGAAAGGAATCCAAGCCCCATGTCCAGAGGAAACTGCTTTGAAGTAATGTGCTGTAATTTCTAAATGTTGCCTGCAACCTCTTTTCTCAAACTGAAGTCCTTTGAGTAGCACACATGTAGAGTGTGATGTTTATTAACTTGAGTGTATTGAGACAGGATATTGCTGTGTAGTCTTGGGCTGCCCTAGAACTCACTATGTCTTCTAGGTTGATTGTATCTCACTGCTGTTTCCTGGTTGACAAGTGCCCAGTGATGTGTGTGTGGTAGTGGCAGTGTATGTGTTCCTCACCTGGCTAGTCCTATGCTTTAAAAGAAGCTCTTCAGAGCCTGGGGAGGAATGAGGTGTGTCCAGACCTCAGAGTAGGTAACAAACTCATCAGCAAGTGCTAACTAAAGCAGGGACATTTTACTCCCATTCTTTAATAAACTTAAGAATTTCTTTAGGTGAAGTTTGTGTTTGAGCTTGGGAAAACTTATGTTGTGAATCATATTTACTCTTCTATTGTATGTGAACTGGACCCCATAATAATGAATAGATTTTTCCCATCTTGGAATTCATGTTTAGGCATGTCCTTTTTTCCTCAATCACTCCAAGAATTTTATCATAAATTGGTGATGGATATTACCAGAGAATTTTACATCATCTCATGAGATGATCAATTCTTGGTTTTTCTTACACTTTAATTCCATTATATTGTCAGCCTATGTGGTCACTGAACCAACAGGATTTCTCCATAAAAAGTGGAAGTTCATACATGCTACAGACACAGGATCCTGTTATTAAGGATACTGTTGGGGGCACCAAGACTTTGGAGAATATCTCTGGGTGACCAGTGTTTTTGGAGTCGTGGAGGAATGCAATGTGGCCTCTGGTCCAGCAGAGAGTCTCTGCACAAGTTAATGGCTGGTATAAGGTGACAAGGATGTGAGGGATGAATGTGGGTGTTGTCAGGGTGGGACTCCGAGAGAGTATTGAATGTGCATGTGTAGAAAACCTACCCAGTCATCTGGCTTGCAAGGAGTATGTTTGCAAATTCATGCTTGCTATAGATGTGGGCAGAGACACAGGTTTGCAGTGGAATTCACAAATAAGGAGTGGGTTTGTTTGAGGACAGAGAGTGGGTGATATCCATGACTAAGCAGCTTACTTTGGTGGGCATAGCCTGTGGTGGGGAAAGGAAAGTCTGTCCAAGGTAACTGATTGTGGTAGGTCAATTTTTTTCATTCCTTGCCAAAGTAGTATTAATTAGCAGGTATATTTTGTTGTGGCATATGCTGAGGTATACTTGGAGGGATTCAGTTAATTCCTTTACATGGAAATTTGGTCTTGGGTTATACTCCATTTTCTATGGGATTCTTATTCTCACAGACATATTTCCATCTATGATTAGCAATATTTGTGTCCTCTCAATCTTTTTTATAGGACAGAATATTTTATTTAGGGCATGGAGAGTGGAGTTGAGTGGGCAGTAATGAAAGAGAAAGGTAGGAAGACAGAGAGAGAAGAGAGAGAGAGAGAGAGAGAGAGAGAGAGAGAGAGAGAGAGAGAGAGAGAGAGAGGGAGAGGGAGAGGGAGAGGGAGAGGGAGAGGGAGAGGGAGAGGGAGAGGGAGAGGGAGAGGGAGAGGGAGAGGGAGAGGGAGAGGAGAAACAGAGACTGGCCATGAATACTTAGAGAGGTGGTGGAGGGGAGAATGGGGAGAGAAGGGACAGAGGGGGGAGAAAGAAAGAGAGAAAGAGAGTAATACAGTACAGTGCAATATGAAAATTTTCTGTGAAAATGAAAGTAATGACATACAAAGTTCCTAACTAAAAGAAATTAAAAAGTGTTCAGGGACAAAGGTGACATGTTGCTATGTTACCTGTGTGTGGTGCTCATACTGCTTTTGTTAGGAAATTAAATGAATCCTCGCCCTCAAGTTTAGGACAGAGATTCCTGGAATAAACTTTTGTGAGTTGAGCCTGATTTATTAAATGTTTCCTGACCATGATCAGTGAGATTTTGGATGGTGCTCCGGTCTCTTGAGATTACTGTCGTGTGTGTGTGTGTGTGTGTGTGTGTGTGTGTGTGTGCGTGTGCGTGTGTGTGTATGTAGGGGGCAGATTGAAAATAGGGAGCAGCAGCCTCAGCAGCAGGGACCTTCAATAAATGTCCAAATATTTTAATTATGTGTAGAAGAGACTGAAAAGCAAGAGCAGCCTTCTCAGAAGCTGGTCATTTTCAAACAATGCCTTTAGCTTCGTAGCTGAGAACTGTTTTGTGTTAAAGGATTTATGTGGTGAGCAGTGTGCATCCCTGTTGAATTAGGGAGGCAGAAGAAGGTGCAAGCAACTCTTGATATAGCCCTGGATGTGAAGACTACATATCTCACAATACTCTGCAGTACTTCACACTGGTGATATCATAGGGATGCTGGCAGGGGCGAGGAGGGTTAAACTATAGTGGGTTAGGTAGTGTTAATGCAGTTCAGTATCATTAGAGTCAAGGTTGCTATGCTTCTTGAAATTGTAGTACCCATTCCTGTTCCTGAGTCCATGGAGTCACTTCAAGCAGGCAGTGTCCTGAGACTGAGGGGACGCAAGAGGGGTGAGACTGCAAAGATGGTCATCCAAATCTCCATTTGGCAAGTATCCCCATAAGGAATACTTTCCCTTATCACACACTGAGGGTCTGTGTCACTACACTGATCGTTGGTGTCCACTACACAGGACGAAAATGCTACCTTGCTTGTGGGTGGAGCACCTCTGAGGTCATTGGTGTACCTAGATAGGTTATGGAGAATGGATGCACTTCCTTCCAAAATCTTCCTCTGAATCTGTTCTGCTTTGTCAGGCCTTTGGCTTCTGAGCTCCTAGTCTGTGCTGGATATAGTGCTGTTGAAATGTGTCAGGCACTGGGACTCAAAGTAAACAAACAGGATTCCTACTATTTTTTCTGTTTTTTTTTTTTTTTTTTTTTTTTTTGAGATGGGTTTTTGAGACAGGGTTTCTCTGTTTAGCCATGGCTGTCCTGGGTCTCACTCTGTAGACCAGGGTGGCCTCGAACTCAGAAATCCCCCTGTCTCTGCCTCTGGGGTTACTGGCATGTGCCACCACCACTCGTATTTGTTTTTCTTTTGTTTGTTTTGTTGGTTAGTTGGTGTACGGTCTCACTATGTAGGTGTGTGCCACTATTGCCAGGCAGGATTCCTGTTCTTAACGAGGTGGTAAAACAAACTTCTGATTTTGTTAAGCAATATCTACAACTCTAATAATGGATCATTTGTGGAATTGCCAGACAACCTCTTTCAAAACTGAATCAGGGAAAGCCAAGCAATCGAGCTCTTCACAGGTGTGTTCAGGAGAAGCGACTCCAAGGAATGTAGTAACTTACTTGCACAAATAAACCTTCATTCTGTTGGAGTGGTGATGAAATCTTATCTTATGTAGCTGCGTTTAAGGCTCATTCCCTATTCACTTTCATTGTGGGATGATCTAAGGGTAAATCCCATCAGGATTACTAGTTTTATGCTAATTTCATTTTGTTTATTGAGATAGGTTCTCTGTGTAACAGAGCCCTGGGTGCTCTAGACCTTGTCAGGAGCCGTAATAGGACAAGATAAATACTACGAGGTAATCATCCAGAAATGGCCTGCTTCGGATTTAAGGGATACATTTTAGGAAAGATTCCTGTTATTAATATGCTTTTCCTCATATATATATATATATATATATATATATATATATATATATATGTATATATATAATATTTAATAATATATAAAATATTATTTATATAATTTAAATAAATATATATTACTAAGTAGTAGCACACCCCTTTGGAGCAGATCTCTACTGATCCACGAAGAATTACTGTCATGTAGTGATGCTATATAGACAAATTGGTTACTTCTTAAGTCTTAACAATGATTCTACTAGAATTCCTAAGATTATTTGTGGTTATTAAGCTCTTTTATAGCGGGAGTGCTATTAGGTCCTTTTCTGATACTCAAAACTGAAATGAGAACTCTGCCAGTCTCTCAAGTGTCACTAGTTAATTGATTTTTGATGATAACCAGACTTTCTTCTACTCAGAGCACATTTGAAGAGGTTGTAAAACCATTAACCAAAGTTCATAAAAAAGGAGCTAAGGGTATGTTATAGGTGCTAAGACAAAAGATAAAATATTGACTAGGTTTATCTCGACAGAACCTTACTAAAACTTAGTTATGATTTTTAAATGTTCATTGAATCTGTGGAGCCTCCACAGATGATAGCTGTTTAGCTAAATTATTACTTGTAATGGATATGCATGTAAACATTCTCTGCTGTAAACTGTTTCAATTATTTTTTTTCTATTTCAATTCTTAATTTGAGATTTTTTTTTGTGAACTTGTGAGGAACTTCTTAACATATGATCAAGTATTCTGAAAGATGTAGATAAGTACTAAGAACAAAGAGATGAGAAACCGAATAGAATTTCTCTCCTACTCCACTTAGACTAAAAATATTTGTCTTTCCTCACTTAGAGTAGAATTGTTTTCCCTTTATCCACTTAGGATCTTTTTGCTTTTCCTCTAAGATAGCATATACAGGAAACATTTTACAACTTAGGAATACATGCTTTAGTAAATTTTCTAAGTGTCACTTTTCCTTCCTGTAACATCCAACTAGCAGACTATCATAGTTCCTGCTGACATAAAACAAAGATCACATTGCTTAATCCTTGCCTGTTAGACTACAGGTGTCAATCACCTAAGATAGGAGACTTTGACCCTCAGAAAGAACAAGAAAGTTTTTAGGATGATTTAGTGGTTGTATCGGCATTTCAGTACAGTCAGGGTGCTAGAAAGCCCAGAGACCTCCAGACTCTAAAGCTATCACCAGAATCCTACTCTGACCCTGTCACTACCTCTAGGCTGGGAAGCTCTCAGCAGGACCTGGACTTGCCTTGTAGTCCAGGTTGACCTCGAACTCACATAGATCCCCTGCTGTACTTTCAAAGTGCTAGAATTAAAGGCATGCACCACCACAGGCCTAGTTCTTAGGTGGTTTGGTGGTTTGTTGCTTTTAAAAGGTATTATTATTATTATTATTATTATTATTATTTCTATTATTATTATTTTATGTTCATTGGTGTTTGATCAGATCCTCTGACATTGGACCTACACTTTGACAACAGGGTTTCTCTGTGTAGCCCTGGCTGTCCTGGAACTTACTTTGTAGTCCAGGCTGGCCTCAATCACAGAGATCATTAGACCTCTGCCTCCTGAGTTTTGGGATTAAAGACAAACACCACCACTGCCTGGCTGTTAGTATTTTTTAAAAAAGAAGCAAAATTTCCCTTCCCAGGTAAATTCTACATTTGAAATCTATATGACCTGAAGGCAAAGTGGAGTATACAAATTAAATTCTCCAATCAAAAAGAAAAACAAAAACTTTTATTAAAAACTTAACTTCTTAGGATGGATAACTTGTGACCTTTTCATATGTAGGCTTAATTCACAGTGCCAATGTAAGCACAGTGAACTTGGAGAAATCCTGTGTTTCAGTGGAATGGACTGAAGGAGGTAACACAAAATGCCAAGAGGCATGTCAACTGAGAACGCTTGTGTGTCATTTCACACAGTACTCTGCAGAGCATCTGTGTGGAACTGGTGACAGACTAGGCTGATGCTGTGTGCTCCTCTCCAGTCTTAAGAAATGGTTCTCCTTGTATAGATTGAGATTTCCTTTAGTCAAGTGTCCTAAATTTAAGCAATTATCCACTTCTGGTTTGTTTGTGGAGAGCAAAATTGCAGAGAAACTTAACCATGTCTCTGCTCATTCGCCTTAGTTTGTGTCCTGAGTACACACTACAGTGTCAGCTTGGGTAACACATTCTGTAACCCAGGAAAGGAAACAAAGGTGTGGCCTTGACGTGCCAAGTCATAAAGCCAAGGGTAATGGATGCCGCAGGTGAGCTGCTTAAGAGCCGCTCCAGGGAGGGACTTGGAAGGACTGTGAGGGTTTAGCTGAAGCAGTGCAGTAGCCACAGCTTGAGGTCTGAATGGCAGTGCTGGCCATAGGCCGAGCAGACTCAGCATGCGCTGACAG
This sequence comes from Apodemus sylvaticus, assembly GCF_947179515.1. Classification (NCBI taxonomy): domain Eukaryota; kingdom Metazoa; phylum Chordata; class Mammalia; order Rodentia; family Muridae; genus Apodemus; species Apodemus sylvaticus. The sequence continues at coordinate 63,903,939 of NC_067490.1, forward strand.
CAGCAAAACTGACTGGAAAGAGATGGGAGGAAGGCACTGTGAAAATGTCTTCTCTCTGGCCTGTGCATATAAAATCCCAGATTTCTCATCTGTCTCCGCCTCTCCTTTGTATGTGCTCAGGCATGTTTCCATCTATGAAGTGAAGATGACAGTGTATACCTCAGAATGTTGTGAGGATTTAACCACAAAGTCCTTCTGGACTGATTCCAGAATGATAGACTGTGTTGAGACCTGGGAGTATAGGTGACTATGGTGCAGTCTCTCCCATGGAGTTCCAGGTGGTGACACAGTCAGGCCTTCAATGGTGGTGCATTTCCTTAATCTCAGTGCCCTGCAGCTAGAGGCAGACAGATTTCTATGTTCTTGAGTCTATCCCGGCCTACACAGTGAAAGTCTTGTCAAAAACAACAACAACAACAACAAAAACTCATGTTTAACTCTTTTTTTTTCCTTTAAAATATTTGTGCTTGGTGTGGTAGCACATGCCATTAATACCAGCATTCAGGAGACAGAGACAGTGAGTTCTATGCCAGCCTGATCTACAAAGTGAATACCAGGACAGTTAGAGATACATATCAAGTCAAAAAATGTTGTATGTGTGTGTGTAAGGAAGAAGCCATGTGCTTAAGAGTGTCATGCGTGAAGTACTGTGGTATATATGTGCTTCAGAGTATCATGTGGTAAGGTTCCAAGACAACATTGGTGAGGTGTATATTTTTAATGTATGCATTTATGCATTTATGCATTTATGTATTTATGCATCCATGTATTTATGCATTTGTGTATTTGTGTATTTATGCATTCATGCATTTATGTATGCATGCATTTATGTATGTATGCATTTATGCATTTTTGTACTTATGCACTTACACACTGATGTACTCATATATTCATATATTCATAATTCATGCATTCATGCATTCATGTACTCATGTACTTATGTCTTTACAATGATACAGAGCTATGCTTTTCTCAATCAGAGCGTGGGGGCTTCAGGTCCATCAGACCTTAATATTGGTGGTGACTCAATGCTGACACTTTGAGCAGCTTGTTACAAACCTGTGTTTGGTTATGAGCATGTGCCATGTAGCTGGTTGTACATCACTAGTTGTCTCCTTTGTTATAGTTTGGAGACAGATTTCTAAACAAACCTGATGAAGGAACTGGTGAATTTTAACATCCTAGTGTCTAAACTGCCTGCTTAGCACACTATCCGTGAGGTGTTTGTGAGGGAGTCGTCCATACGCTAAATGCTACTTACTGTCACTATTTCCGATGCTTGGTAAGTCCTTTACATCACAAATTCTACTCTTTTACATCTCAGTGCCAATATAAGAGAAGCCTTTTAACAGCTCTGCAAAATTAATTGCACGTGGATCTTACTTCTAAGTGGTGAATGCTAAGGGCAGAACTTGTAGAAGATTCCAGAGAAACTAGGGCTATTTAAGTTTGGCATCCTGCCCATGACATTTCCTCAAGTAAGCTCCTGGTCCAAGTATATTGAGCAGAGTCAGCCCTGATAGGGAACTTATTGAAAGGTCACAGCCTGATCTAGCAAGGGAGGAGCACCACAAGGAACCTCACAGGTGCAAACATCTGGATTCACCTGGCCAACACTTCCCATGCAACTCTAGGGAGGACCAACCACCACTGCTCCCACTGCTCATATGTCTGCTCCTCCTTACTATGGGCAGCGACTCTGTGCTCAACAGGTCTCAAAAATGGAACTTACTTGAGGTTCCCTCACAGCATCTCAATTTTATTAGGATGATTTTCCATGTAAATCTCCAATTTTATCAAAAAAATTCTAATTCTATCTTTATTTAATTTAGAAATATTTTTAAGTCTATACATTTAGAGGTATCCCTTTACTTGTAAATCTTCAATTTTCACACTTTATTCTATGCATTTCTTCAATTTGATCAGGAATATATTCCATGAAAAGCATCCCTTTCATCCCCAATGTTTTCTATGTCCTTGCTCATTTAGTAAAGAGAAAATTGTCTATGTTATTTTTAACATTATTTTCCAACAAATTTCAATTTTAATCCATTTTTTAATATATTTCTTCAATTTTATCAGAAACGTTTTACATGTAAACTCTCAATTTTATCAGAAAATGTTTCAATTTAATTTTTCAGTCATTTTAGGCATGTTAATGTCTACCATTTATCTGTATTATTTTTCAATTATAACCTTCAATATTTCAAGTTCTACTTAAGTTTTTCACAAATATTTTCAGTAAATATTTTTATCACCTTTATTAATTAGTTTAGAAATATTTTATATGTCTAACAATTTTTCTGTATTATTTTTTGATATCTTAAATTTTAATACATTTCCTGTACATTACTCCAATTGTACTAGAAATATTTTCCATCAAAATCTACAATTTTATCAAAAATTTTACTAGGTTCTTGGACAATGTTCTAGGTATATTTTCTATGTTTACTGCTTTACTTTTATCATTTTCCAACTAATTCTTCAATTTTAACAAAGACACATATATGTATATTTCTTCAATTTACTACAAGTATTAGTTAAGAGAAACATTATTTTATCAGAAAATATTTCTATACAATTTTTCAATTATTTAGAGATGTTTTACATACATAATATTATCTGAATAATTTCCTTTGAAAATCTCAAATTTAACACTAAATTTTCTATATATTGCTTCAATTTTGTCAGAAATATTTTCCAAGAAAATCATCAATTTTATCAGAAAATGTTTGTCGGTACTTGATTTAATAAAGATAATTTATTTTTTCACCATTATTATTTTCAAACAGATTCTTCCATTTTAACTTTATTTTTTAATTTATTCCTAAAATTGAATTTGCCTACACATTTAGTTTTCATTGTCAACTTCTTATGTGTATTCATTTTCAATGACAAATCTCATTTTGAAATAATTTTTTGTATATTTCTTGAAATTTATAAGAAATAATTCCACGCCTGTCCAGGCAATCAATTTGATTCCCTGGACAGGCGTGGAATTGTTGGGCAGGGAATGGTGGGATGGGACTGCATTCGCATGTGCATTCAGATGAAAATTGTTCTTCATGCTGCAGGTGTCTGTGAGCTCTGGAGTCACTCTGCACCATCCTCCTGTTGTCTCTGCAGACAAGGTCTGTGAGTTTGGAGAGGCTGGGCAAGGCGCGGGCTTCCCGTTCTGGAATGTTTGCAGCAGGGTGGAGTGCAAACCCTCTCTGTGCTCTGGGTGGGGACAGTGGCCCCCTTACACGACCCTCCTGTGGGAATGGAAGCCAAGCCTGACCGCCATGGATCGCTGGGATGTGTGCCCGGCCCTTGCTTCTGTGTGTGAGCTGCTGAGACAGGAAGGGAATTCACAGGACAGTAAACTGAATCCGGTTCCTTCACGTGACAGGCTGGGCTGTGAAATGACAAAGACCTGTTAGAGTTTACAGAGGTCTGGGCTGGCGCTTTCCCAAGGAACATAAATGATCAAGTTGGAGCTGGCTGGGGTCAAGGGCTGTGGGATGGGCGTGGCTAGGTCCCAGGCTAACTTGTTTTTGTGTTCTTTTTGTCAATTTTTTCTGTTGTAGTTTTTTATATTGCTCTACTTCAGATGTTTAGGGTTTTGATTATTGTGCAGCAAATGGAGTTTTCTCCAATCTGTTTGGCATTTTGGATGCTTCTTTTACACTAACAGGCACCTTCTTTAGTTTAGGAAAGTTTTCATTTATGATTTTATTGGAAATGTTTTCTAGACATTTATGCTGATTTATCTTCTCTTTCGCCCTCACCCTTTCTTTCTCCTTCTGAAGTGTTCACTGTAACTGTGCAGCTTGAATGGTTCTCTGTGTCCTGCTCTGAGTTCTGTTGTTGGGTGCTGTGAGGGGACCTCAGGAAAGCTCTGAAATAAAGACAAGATGAGCACAGGATATCTGCCCACAATGGAGAGGAACATGCGGCTAGTCTGTGTGCACTGGGGTGGTGGATCCTCTTTGGGAATGGATAGGATGCATCAGCCAGATGTGACCTCCTGTGAGTTTTCTAGTGGTGCTTCTTACTTGGTATTTCAGGCCATGACCTCTTAATAACTTCAGTATCATGGATGATTCTAATTCTGTCCAAAACATCTGGAACAGTTGCTTTCTTGTAGAAGCATGGGTGGTTTCTGTGACTATGCAGCACCTGTGTCCAATCTATTTTTTTCTTTTTATAATAAACATTAAGAAGGCAGGGTCAGGTTTAGAGACATGGCTCAGAGGATAAGATCTCTGGGTATTCTTACACAGGCCATGAATTCAATTCTTAGCAACCATATGGTGGCTCACAATCATATATAATGGAATCTGGTGCCCTCTTCTGTTCTGCAGGAATACATGCAGGGAGAACATTGTATAAGTAATGAATTAATTCCTTAAAAATAGGATGGGTATGAAGGCTATTGGTGAAGGTGCAATCTCAGTTGCACTTGATGGCCCAGGACTTAAAGGGTCATGCATAGGAGTTGAGGCTTGGCACCATGAAAAGAGCCCGTGAAAGGCTATTGGTGAAACCTAGTTACGGCAGAAAACAGCAGTGTTTCGGAGATGCCAGTGCCATAAGATGACCACCAAGAACAGCAGCTGCAGTGGAAAACAGGCAGAGGGAACCCAGAAGACAAGTTGTGTGCTACAAAGGGCAGAGCTGGAGAAATGACCCAAGCCCTCAGAGGAGCCTGGAAGTTCTTCAGTTGGATCTAAGACATTGAACTATTTAAGTTTGCGTTTTGCTTTTGATTGTGATTGTGCCCTGATATTTTTCCCACTTAAAGGAAGAAAGTATTTTAGTGGAGTCTACAGTTAAGTGACTTTGAATTTCTAAAAGACTTTGAATTTATAAGATTTTGGACCATTTAAAGGAATTGAATTTTTAATATATAAAGATTGTGGAACTTTTAAAGTTATTAAGATCTTGGGGATGAATAAGAAAATAAGGGTTGAGGTTTAATAGTGATGTGGTCTGCGTGTCAAACCAACAAGGGGTCAATTGTACTGGCTGGATTTGTGTGTCCACTGGACACAGGCTGGCTATATTACAGAGGAAGGAGCTTCATTTGTGGAAGTGCCCCCATGAGATCCAGCTGTGGAGTATTTTCTCAAATAGTGATCAAGATTGGAGGATCCCTTGTGGGAGGTGCCATCTATGGGCTGGTAATCTTGGGTTCTATAAGAGAGCAGGCTGAGTAAGCCAGGGGAACTAAGGCAGTAAGGAACATCCCTGCATGGCCTCTGCATCAGCTCCTGCTTCCTGACCTCCTTGAGTTCCAGTCCTGACTTTTTTTTTTTTTTGGTTTTGGTTTTTTCGAGACAGGGTTTCTCTGTGTAGCCCTGGCTGTCCTGGAACTCTCTCTGTAGACCAGGCTGATCTCGAAATCAGAAATCCGCCTGCCTCTACCTCCCAGAGTGCTGGGATTAGAGGTGTGCACCACCAACACCTTGCAACAGACCTGACTTTTTTAATGATGAACAGCAGAATGGAAGTGTAAGCTGAATAAACTCTTTCCTACCCAACTTGCTTCTTGTTCAAGATGTTTGTGCAGGAATAGAAACCCTGATTAAGACAAGGGGTAATGAAAATGAGTAGCAGTTGAGCCTTGTCAGTATTAGAGGCCAGGAAAGGTCATTGGAGAGGTGAAGACTCAGAGGCAGTTGAAAAATCAGGACTGTAGAGATTTTGAAATGAATCTGGGTCTTGCAGAGCTCTCTCTCTCTCTCTCTCTCTCTCTCTCTCTCTCTCTCTCTCTCTCTCTCTCTCTCTCTCTCTCTCTCTGTGTGTGTGTGTGTGTGTGTGTGTGTGTGTGTGTGTGTGTGTGTGTGTATTGTGGGGACATGCTAGTCCTGATCTGATAACCCTTTTTTTGTTGTTTGTTTTCTATTGTCTTATCCTGGATGTTCACCATTTTTATGTCTGCATGTATTTGTCCTTTTCATCCCCTAATTGCTTTTGGACCAAATGGAAACACAGTTTTGCCATTGGGAAGGCCGTGGTGAATCTTAGCGGATTGTTGAAGAGCGTCATTGCTTTCCTTTAAAAACAAAACATAACAAAACTAGAATTGCCCAACTGTTGAGTCCTGAATTCAAAAGAGTGAAAAAATGTATATCAGCACTTTATCATCATCATCATCATCATCATCATCATCATCATCATTAATTAGAATTTTCTAGAATTTTTTTTTATGTGTAGCCCTGGCTGTTCTGGAACTGTTGAGTCCAGCTCACACATCTTAATCATGGGTTCTCTGGAAGGAAAGATGGGTAAAGGAACAGGCTGCAAGAGAAATTACATGGAGAAACACAAAACACATGGCTTTTGGTGCAAGTCTCCATCTTTAATGATAATCCCTCTCTCCCAAGAAACAAAGGCAGACCAAGCCCCTCCCCTGAAGGCTGGAAACCGGTTCTTCTTGTGCTCAGGAGCTGGGTGGTCAGGTTGCTGGCTGCTATTCTTGAGAGCAGTGGGCAGGGGGAGGTCACAATTCCTCCTTTTTTTTAATTTTAAGAAAAACCAGTGGATAACTATATTCATCAAAAGACGATCGGTGTTGACCAGTAAGGGAAAGCAGAGACGTCAACCCCCTTAAATATTAATTGATGTCCTTTTCAGGGGAGGGGAAATAAACTGCCTTATTATTTTAGAGGACAGTCTCTCAACGTCGACCCCTATGCAGCCAGGCTTACTTTCAGGGAAACTCAGAAGCAGGACATTTCCTTTTTCCCTTGCCGTGCCTCACCTCGCACCTCATAATTGGTGCCCATGTTTGTTTTAATTAACAAACATGCATAGATCTGAGTTCTATGCAGTTCCATTTGTGGAGATCCACGGGTAAAGTAAATGCCCTGTGAATATGAGTTGGTTGGCTCTCAACTTCAAGTCCTGGAAGCCATTGCTGTAGCAGCCCACCTTCAAGAATTGTATCTGAAAAATATCTGCTTGAAACACAAAATAAGAGATTAAAAGGAAAAACTGCTTGGACTGTTTCTCTGGAGGGTTTATGCTATTTAATTTGGTTGTAAATTAGTAGCTCAGGAATAAAACCTGGATTGCAAATTAATGGCTAGAGGAAAAGCAGCCTACCTTCCCAATATGGGAGAAGTAGCCTTAAGAACATTATTGAATTAGTCATACTTACCAACTGATTTAGGGTCTCTATTTACCTACCATATCAATCTTTATGGGAGCCATCGTGCTCCATTTTCTTTTTGAAAGAAAATATAAATAGAACATCTTTTCTATAATAAAACAGGGTCTGGACCGTTCCATGTATTGGTTAACGAGTCCCGCCATTTAACCATGGCAATCCCTTTGTATAAAAACTTGTGAATAATGATTGATTACATTTAGAGTCTTCTCTCAAATGTAGAGAAGTGAAAAGAAATCTTTTTTTCCAATTTTTGCATAGCGAATTACATCCATTTGTCAAAAATGATAGGGTAAAAGGCCACATAGATAAACCCGTAAATGGGGAGCTGGAGATAAGGAAAGGCGTTAGGACATTGTTTTACAATAGTGAAAACAAAGATCTTGATGGCATATTAAAATTAAACATGCCATAGGTTTCCAATAAAGGACAAATTTTGCAACATACAAGCTAATTGTAAAAAGATTAAAAGCATTATTTATAGGTTGAAAAACATTTAATATCATTGTCAGCTCTGCTATTTATATTTGATTACAAATACGATATCTAGCTCTTCCTTCAGAAGAGCCATGTATGAAAATCAAGAGTATATTTATGCAGAGGCTATAAAGATCATATTAGGAAATACAACTTCATGTATATCTAAGAAACATTATTAATCTGTCTTGAGGAAAACAGCCATGCCAATAAGTGAATTCTTCCATCTCATCTAGGCATTGGCATGCCTAGTGATAGGATGCCATATACATTTATCAAGGTTTCCTTGGCATCCAAATTTTAAAATTTTCTTAAAAAATATATGCCTTAAAATATATATGCATAATTCAAATGGAATGCATGGGGATACCATTTCCCCTCCATTTTTCTTTTTTAAGAAGATATTGTTTTGTTTTGTAAAAATATTTTACCTCATCTTTTGAGGATAATAAAGATAAAATTATCAAAGATATCTCAAATGAATACCCTTTATTTATTAAATGGCCAGTTTTAGTGTTTGTTCCAATCTAAGTTGGAACACCAAGCATATACCATAACATATGTAATACCTATGTAACTATAGAAAACAAATATAGCATTCTCAGTTACCTATTGCTAGAGTGGTTGCAACTAGAATGCCCTAAAATGAATCATAGTTATATGCACATATTTTGATTTTTTAAATTAGAAATATGAGAATCAATTATCTGTAAAAGTTAATTAAGTTCTGTAGAATCAACACCATTATGTGGTAGAAATAGAAATTGAGGACATCAAGAACAAACCTTTATAATTTGATGTATATAAAATATAAAATTATTTTTAAGCCATTATCTTTTTGATGGATATAAACAATACGCTTGTATATTTGACTGTTTCTATATAGTCGTCTGGGATATAAACTTTATGTGCTCTGACCCAAGGGGTCGTGTCCAGGCACCTTTTAAAAGATTAAATTATAAATAAGTATATTATAGTTGTCTTCAGACACACCAGAAGAGGACATTAGATCCCACCACAGATGGTTGTAAGCCACCATGTGGTCGCGGGGATTTGAACTCTCATGCTTCATTAATGAGGGCCTAGCCTTTAGCAGCTAAGCTATCTCTCTAGGCTTATAAACTTAAAATATAAGAGTCTAGCTCTCAGCACCCATGTCTATCTCTCCAGCCTTTGGGTTAGCATATAAATATTTAAAGGATAGTAATTTAGAGAACATATCCTTTGAAATTTGAATTATATTTGTATAAACAATAGTACAAATTAAGAATTAGCAGTATTAAAAATAGACCAATTTTAAGCAATTGTAAACCATGAGCTTTATATATTTTTACTATTATTAAAAGATTGATTTTTAACACCTTAAAAATAGCTGCTATAGCACCCAAGTGCTGAAGCAAGGAAAACTTAAAGGAATAGAAGTTATATAAACTTTAGTTCCATATTTAATGTATAATTTATGGGATGTACATATAGAAATATAAAGTAAATTGCAACAACTTATTTTTGGATAACAATTATTAATTTTTTGATATATATCATCTGTAGAAGGGAGTTTCTGTTTTTCTGTTTGTTTGATTTATTTTTCTTGTTTTTTAGGCAGGTTTTCTCTGTATAGCCGTGGCATTCTTGGAGCTCACTCTGTACACTAGGCTGGCCTGGAACTCAGAAATTCACCTGCCACTACCTCCCAAGTACTAGGATTACAGGCATGCACCACCACAGCCTGGCTAAAACTCTTGTTATTGAATATCTATCTTTAATATTAATAGCCAGTGTCATCATTTGGTCATCCATTCCTGGGTAAGATAGGTACATCCTATTCACCTTGGTTAATAATCTATGCAAGTTATTCATCTTGATTATGGGAAGAAGACAAGTGCTTTGAGAAAATCTCAGGCAAGATCAGAAGTGAGGTCCTTAGGGTCCTGGTTTACAGAGGGAAAGAACTGGCAGCAGACATGCCAGAGCTGTACTGGTGTATCCTCCCTTAGGAGTGGGTGGGGTGAGACTCCTCTTGGAATCTTCTTTCAATTGCAAATGGAGTGCAAACCACACCTGAAATGGTGGAGGGGAGCGGTTGGGCCTAGACATGAAGCACACTTTAACCTGAGGATGTAAGAATCTCTGGCCAATCAAAGCTGCTAGGCAGTCCTGCCAGGCAGACAAAGAGGTGGGATCTTCCGGGTGCCTTTCTGTGTTTTCGCTGTGGCTGTGCAGGCTTTAATGGTACTCTGCGTCCTGCTCTGAGCTCTGCTCTTGGGTGCTGTGAGGGCACCTCAGGGAAACTCTGAAATCAAGACATGGTGAGCACAGGATATCTGCCCACAATGTAGAGGAAAACGCAGCTGAGCAGTGGGCCCCTGGGTGGTGGGACCTCTCTGGGAATGGATGGGAAACATCAGCCAGATGGTAGTGGGGGCTGGGGTATTGGATCCTCTATTTGGTTGGATCAGAACTATCAGCCAGATGTGACTTCCTGTGAGGTTTCTAGTGGTGCTTCTTATTTGCTAGTTTAGGCCATGTCCTATTAATAACTTAAGTGTCATTGCTAATTATAATTCTATCCAAAACATCTGGACCAGTTGCTTTCTTGTAGATGCATGGGTGGTATCTGTGACTATGCAGCACCTGTGGCCTAACCTTTTCGTCTTTTATAATATACATTAAAAAGGCAGGAATAGAACTGGAGAGATGGCTCAGAGGTTAAGAGCTCTGGCTGTTCCTAAACAGGACATGAGTTTCTTACCAACCACATGGTGATCATAACTATGTAATAGGATCTGGTGCCCTTTTCTGGCCTGCAGGAAACTTGCAGGGAGAACTTTGTATAAGTAGTGGATTAAATCCTTAAAAAAAAGAAGATGATATGAATATAATCATTCTGATTTCATACATTACTAGTTTCTGTTTTGTTTAGTTCATTATTTTTTTCTGGTGTAGTTTTTTGGCTTATATTTCTTTAACTTATATGTTTAGTATTTTGATTATTATGTGGATAAGGGTCTCTTTCCCAATCTGTTTGGTAGTTTGGATGCTTCTTTTACATTAACAGGCACCTTCTTTAGTTTAGGAAAGTTTTCATTTATTATTTTATTGGAAATGTTTTCTAGATATTTATGCTGATTGATCTTCACACACGACCTCATCCTCTCCTTCTCCTTCTGAGGTGTTCCCTATAGATGTGCAGGCTTGGATGGTTATTTGTGTCCTGCTCTGAGCTCTGCTGTTGTATGCTGAGAGGGGACCAAAGGGAAGCCCTGAAATTAAGACATGGTGACGATAGGATATCTGCCCACAATGGGAAGAACATTCGGCTGAACAGTGGGGGGTAGTGGGTCCTCTATGGGGTTGGATCAGGAGTATATGTCAGTTGTGAACTCCTGTGAAGTTTCTAGTGGTGCTACTTACTTGCTAGTTCAGGACATGACCTCTTAATATATCCAGCATCGTGGCTGATTGTAATTCTGTTGAAAACGTCTAAACCAGTTGCTTTCTTTTAGAAGCATGGGTGGTTTCTGTGACTCTGCAGCACCTGTGTTGAAACCATTTTTTTCTTTTATAATATACATTCAGAAGGCATGAATAGGACTGGAGAGATGTTTCATAGGTTAGGAGCTTTGGTTGTTCCTACAAAGGTCATGGGTTCAATTCTTAGCAACCACATGGTGGCTCACAACCATATGTAATGGCATCTGGTGCCTTCTTCTGGCCTACAGGAATACATGCAGGGAGAACATTGTACAGGTAATGAATTCCTTTAAAAAAGAAGATGGATATGTATCTAAGAGTCGTGACTTCAACCATTACCAGATTTTGTTTTATTTAGTTTGTTATTTTTTTCTGCTGTAGTTTTTTTTGTTTATATTTCTTTAACTTATATGTTGATTGTTATGATCAGAATGTGGCAAAGGTACGTTTTCGCAATCTCTTTTGTATTTTTGATGCTTCTTTTTCATTAACAGGCACCTTCTTTATTTTATGAAAGATTTCATTTATGATTTCATTTGAAATATTTTCTAGAACTTTATGTTTTTATGTTGATAGATCTTCTTCTTCTTCTTCTTCTTCTTCTTCTTCTTCTTCTTCTTCTTCTTCTTCTTCTTCTTCTTCTTCTTCTTCTTCTTCTTCTCTTCCTCCTCCTCCTTCTCCTTCTCTGCTCCTCCTCCTCCTCCTCCTCCTCCTCTAACATATCCTGAGAAACTAAACTTAATTAAACATGGAAGAGTTCTGCTGCAAAAGAGGTTATATGATGAAAGGGACAGGACTGACAATCTGTGGTTGTTGACTAATTTTCCTGGTTGGTTTTCCTTATCTTCCTATGCTGGTGTCTAGGCATCTGAATTTGTGGTTATTATAGGGCTAGGTGTTGGAATCTCAGTTTGTCTTGTTTAGGTGGGAGATTAATCCTGGCTTATAGTTTGCTGTCTAGATTATCGGAGAGTATTGACTGAGTGTTGACTCTTTTACTTACCTGTTTGGTGGGTATGATCAAGAGGGAATGCTGGCTAATGTTTAAAGTTGGCAGAGGAGGTGGGCAGGAAGAGATAACTTAGCAATGCACAAGAATACATAGTCAGGAGAGAGGTGAAGCTGCCAACATTTCAACATTTCAGAGCTACGGTCATCTGAAGGAGCATCAGTTGAGGGTGTGCTCTCATCAGAATGACTGGTTGCTAAGTCTGTGTGAGATAGTGTTGATGATAGAGGTGGGAAGACTCTAGAACTGAGGGTGACAATATTCATAAACAAGTGGGACTGGTCTGGATGAGAGAGTTACCTGAGCATGGGGCACTGACCAAGCAGGAGTGCACGTCAGGGCACGATGTTTGTCTATGATTTAACGTCAGTTTTTAGCTTCAATTTCTTACTCTAAGCTCCCAAATTGATGAACTGTGATCTGACAGAACAAATAACAACAACCATTTATTTCCTCCATTTCTTTTGTTCAGAGGATTCCAATACAGCAGCATAGTAACAAGTTAGAACAACAAAAACAACCACAGAAGCATTATCAACATATTTTGCTGCTAGACAGAATCTAGTTTCTCTTTTGAAAGAATGTGGAAATTATCAGAAATTGAGGATGCAAAAGTCATAGAAAGCTGATCGTGGATCTTAGTCTGTTGTTCTCATACGACTTGGGAGATTGCAGCATTGACCGTATGCAGCCAGAGGAAATTGAGATCATAGAATTTCAGATGAAAATAGATGTGGAAAACTTAATGAGAGGTCATTGTGTGATATTTTGACCAAAAACATTTTCTCCATGGTGACACTTTGAAATAATGAGTGAGGTAAAATTTAAAATTAATGGGCTGACTTCTATATTTTCTTTCTAGTAATATGTATTTGTTCATTTTCCCCACTCATGTATTTATCATTTATTTATTTAATTTAAATTCCATTTTCTACAATCTCTCCATTCACCTTAAACAGTTATTCATCCCTCACTCCTCCAAGGAGGGTGCAGTCCACTTGCACATTCACCAAGCATAGAATTTCAAGTCTCTGCATGGTTAGGCAGATTCTCTGCTACTGAGTTCAGAGAAGGTAACCAAATTAGGGGAACAGTTTGGACAGACAGACAACTGCATAAGGGACATCTCCCTCTTAAGTTTTTGTGGGACCCATGTGAAGATGGAATAGCACATGTATTGCATATATGGTGTGGGTCTCAGCACATCCTGTGTATTCTCATTGGTTGGTGGCTCAGTCTTCTAATGTCCAGGTTAGATGATTCTGAGTGTCTTTGAATGAACTTCCTGTTCCTTCAGTGGCCTTCTACTCTCTCCCCAAAGACACCCTAAGCCCTGTCAATTGTTAGGCTGCAGGTCTCTGACTCTGTTATAGTCTGGTTCTGGATTCAGACTCTCAGATGCCAATGATGCTAAGGTACTGCCTGCAAATAATATACAGTATCCTCAGTAAAGTTAAGGTTTGTTTCTTGCCCATGTGAAAGGTCTCATTTTGGGCAGGATATCCTTAGGTCATTCTCTCATTCTCTGCTCCATAATTTTGATTGAATTTCTTGTAGACAGGACAAATTTGGGGTGGAAATGGTTTGTGTTCAGATGGTGTCATTAACTCTCCATGGGGGGGGGGGGCCCTGCCTGGCTGCAGGATGTGGCCTCTTTAGGGTCCATATCTCATTTCCATGCATTTCACCTAAGATTACCACATAGACTCCTTGGTACCCTCCAATTTGTCATCTCTGGCGCATCTTTACTCTACCCCATCCTTTGACCACCACCTATTGAGATTTCAATTTAATTTCCTGACCCTTGGGTCCTCTCCTGTCTCTCACCTCACCTGATCCTGTTCTCACTTGGATTTGCTACCCCAGTCAGTATATCAGGTAGCCCAGAAAGATGCATGCTTTCTGTAGTGAGTAAAAACAGGAGAAGGCTCTGGACCAGGCTGCTGTGCAGGCTGCACTAGTAGTTTCTTGGTCAGATGGGAGTGTTGTTCAGAGCCACTAGGCAGGCCCTTATTGTGAAATATAGGATTTGAATATTGGACCAATGCTCTACCCTCATCACCTCAATCCCACTAATTTCCCTTTACAGGCTTTGGCCTGATATTCTATGTTAGTGGAAATTGTGCATGTTGAGTCAGGGGAAGGTTAGTGATCCCAAAAGAAAGCACAGAAGGAGCTGATCAGATGCAACTCAAAACAGGATCTTTATTCTAATAGAGATAGCTCGTGCCATCTCCCCCAACACACCACCATCATTCATGATGCTTTTGATGGTTGGGGAGCCCCTAATGTCTATAAGGGAAGGCTTTATGGTAAGCATCAAGCAGGGAGTACATGTGCAAGCATCTAATTGGAAAGCTACTGTGTCCATTAACATAACTGACTGTTGCTGGAGGTCATATCATAAACCTAAACTTCTGCTCCCATCGGCATTGATGGTCAGTAGACTAGGGATGGGCTTGTATCCTGGGGATGCAGGTTTGTTGGAGGGAATACTCTGAGACACTAGTCTTGCTGAGGATGTAACCTGAAAACTCTGGTGTTATTGAGGATTAACCTAGAGACTGGATTTAGGCTCAGGCTTTATTGGGGGCAATTTAGAAACTAGTGCTAGGTGTCAGCCTGAGTTTACCTGAGTTCAAAGTTATGTGTGGTTCTCTAAAATGGAGTCTGACTTGAAAAGTTATGGCATCTCAGTGAGGAATGGAAAAGCAGATGTTTTAGCCTCTATAGACCAAGACTTGACTCACATGAAATCAGGTGACAGTAGATTCCTGTTATCCATAATTTTACAGCACCATTCTTGAGACACATAACTTCTCTTGTCCCATACATTGATTCTGATTCACTGTCAGTCTCAGGAATCAGATTCTTTCTAGGGATCTTCACTAGAAGAGATCACTGAATGAAACACTTTAAAAGATAAATTTAAATTTACATGTTTTGTCTGTATAATAATTCAAATATGTATATGTCATAATTTTAAGAACAGATAACTTTTTCTTGTATGAGTGAGGACTATATCCATTATGAATAACATCTCCTGATCTAGGAGTTGTAAACCCTTTTAAATTAATTTAGAACATTAAGGGATACAAACTGTGTTATGTACTAGAATTTCAATAGGCATCAGTAAGATACCATTTAGGCCAGAATTGTATGTTTACATATATCATGTCCTTAAAAGTAGACATTAAAATTTAAAATATGTCCTTATGTATTCCAAAGGAAGATTCAAACCCATATTATTATTTTATATTTCTTTTACCTGTTTGGATTTATTGAATAAATATTTTCATGCTTTCATGTACCTGCTCATCGCTATGTTCAACTGGTTTACCGGGTCACCTGGATGGAAAGCTGGGTAAGGGAAATGGGTGACAGGAGAAACATGGAAGCAAGAAAAGGTTTCCTGCTAAATGCTCAAAGTTTAATGACTGTCTCCAAATACATATAGGAGGGGCAAGACCCCTCCCCCAAAAGCTGCAAACAAGTCTCCAGAACTGATTCTTCTTGTTCCACAGGAGGTGGGCATCAGGTGGAGGCTAGTGTCTGTGGATAAAAATGGGCTTCACCTTAGTGGGAGCACTCACTCCATCCTCAGTGGGAAGCAGTGGGATTTCAAGAGTTTTGAAACTCCTGCTCAGAAAGGTTGGGGAGAGAGCAAACTTTCATATAAATTATTTAACTTTAATGTCATAAGAACCTAAATGAAATAAGGCCATGCTAGCAAGTTTAATTTAATTGTAATCCATTTGCTATTATGTGCATGATATTAACTACAAACCATGATCTCGTGTGAATAGTCTATACCTAAGTAATAAAATGGTCTATTTTAGTAAGCCATGAGTTTGTGTTTATTGCTTGTTGGAATTCTATTGCCATAATTTTTACTGTCAAATAAAAATTTTACATAAAAGCTGTTAGTAAACTTATTTTTACTCTGGGCAGAAAGTAAACCAGACATGCCTAGAGCAGAAGAATACTGAAGAGCATTGTTTCTCCGAGGAAAATTAGCTGCATAAATAATGAACAATGAGACCTAACACAAGGTAGCACAAATATTCTATCCTAGTAGAAGTCTGTCTTGCCCTTGGCAGCTTATCCCATGATTATCTGTTGCGTTTTTTGAATATCAAAGTCTTCATAACTATGTAACTATGATAGTTTTGGAAATACATGTGTGGATAAACTTTTAGGAATTTTTGAGTAGCCATTAAATAAGGAAGTTAAAAGCTATTAGAATAAGAATAATCAAAATGTTAAGATGTAAAATGTAGGGCTGGAGAGATGGCTCAGCGGGTAAGAGCACAGACTGCTCTTCCAAAGGTCATGAGTTCAGATCCCAGCTCCCATATGGTGGCTCACAACCATCCATAAATAGGTCTAATGTCCTCTTCTGCTGTCTGAAGAAAGCTACATTGTACTTACATATGATAAATAAATCTACAAATAAATAAATATCTTAAAAAAAATGTAAAATGTAGCCGGGCAGTGGTGGTGCACACCTGTAATCCCAGCACTCTGGGAGGCAGAGGCAGGAGAATTTTTGAGATTAAGGCCATCCTGGTCTACAGAGTGACTTCCAGGATTGCCAGGGCTATACAGAGAAACCATGTCTCGGAAAAAAATCAAATCAAAGCAACCAAAAAAAAAGTTGTAAAATAAATAATGAATAAGCCTGATATTTTGTTTAATAGGATATTGTTGATTCACTTATACCATCAAGAATATTGATGGCCACCAGTCTATCTTGCACCATCTGGTTATATGTATTAAAACTGTGGTGAAGACACATTGCCCATGCAATATTTATGACATCATTATAAAAGATCTTATGAGGATCCCCAGGTGAAACTTAGAACAACTAAAGCAGTATTGATTTTCTGTTGTATGTGAACTGCACCCCATAATAATGTAAAGATATTTCCCATCTGGGAATTGTAGGTTCTTGGATAACTCACTTTCCACTTTCATTGGGGCAGGAAAGATTTTAATATTATAAACACTAGTACTTGGAAGAGAGATGAGTGAAAAGATAGAAGCTGAGTTCACTTCGCTCAACAAACAAGTCCTTTGACCTAACCCTGAGACTGACACATTCCCTGATATTTCTTCTTTGTGTAATAGGGATACTATTGATTCAGTGGGACCATCAAGAATAATGATGGCCACCTAAAACTGACCCCAATCCTGGGACTAATCCTAAATCTCTAATCCTGTCTTAACCCCTTTATTTCCAAAGCAACCTAATTCTAAAAACCCTTATCTTGATCCTAACCATAGCCCTCTAATCCCCTAATACTAACTCTAACCTTGGTTACTATGGGAGATACTTCTTAATTATATCTTTTGAAATAAGAAACTCTTTCTTAATTGAGATCTGTTGAGATGTTCGGATCCACCTTTGACCTAGGCTATAGTTGCTTTTTGCAGCCTACATATAGAAAGGTCACAAAAAGGTAGTTCTTTGTTTTTTGTATTTGTACTACTTAAATTTCCTGAACAGAGGTGAATTTTTTTAACACTGGTATTAAGAAGCACTTATTTCTTAAGTATACTGGTGTATACTGAAGATCAGCTATAATATCCTGCAATATGAAATTAACAGTCCTTGATTTTTCTAAGTTCCCTGGATGGATATCCTTTATTGTGACATTCTATTAACTACCCTTTCTATATACATAGAAAGATTCATGAAAAATCTATAAAAGTACAAATCTAGAAAATCTGTACTAATCCAAATGTGGTTTTTCTCCACTTTGCACTGATAAAAATGTGCTGACTAGTAAGAGTGCTCAACCCTTATGTTTGTGCCTTTCTTCCTGGGGTTGTTTGATACCTTTCATCTGTTGAAAGGAGATTCAAATTTCCAGAGCCAAGCATTTATCCATAAAGAAAGCTCTTGTTTTGTTTTTGTTTGTTGCTTCTTTCTTTTTTTTCTTTATTTCCTTCCTTCCTTCCTTCCTTCCTTCCTTCCTTCCTTCCTTCCTTCCTTCCTTCTTCCTTCCTTCCTTCCTTCCTTCCTTCCTTCCTTCCTTCCTTCCTTCCTTCCTTCCTTCCTTCCTTCCTTCCTTCCTTCCTTCCTTCCTTCCTTCCTTCCTTCCTTTCTTTCTTTCTTTCTTTCTTTCTTTCTTTCTTTCTTTCTTTCTTTCTTTCTTTCTTTCTTTCTTTCTTTCTTTCTTTCTCTTTCTTTCTTTCTCTCTCTCTCTTTCTTTCTTTCTTTCTTTCTTTCTTTTCTTTCTTTCCTTTCTTTCTTTCTGTCTTTCTTTCTGTCTTTCTTTCTTTCTTTCTTTCTTTCTTTTCTTTCTTTCTTTCTTTCTTTCTTTTTTCTCTCTTTTTGGGACAGGATTTCTCTGTAGAGCACTGGCTCTCCTGGAAATCACTCTGTAGACCAGGGTGGCTCAAACTCATAGGTTCACCTGCCTGCCACCAAAGTGCTAGGATTACAGGCATGCACCACCACTGCCTGCCTAAAACTGTTGTTTCTAAAAATCAATATTTAATGTTAGTAACCTGGGTGATGCATTGGGTCATCAATTCCTGGGTCAGACTGATATGGCCAATGCACCTTCAGCAAAGGTCTAGGCAAGCTATTCACCATGATTATGGGAAGAAGGCAAGTTCTTTGAGAAAAGCTCAGGCACAGGTCCTGGTAAGTGCGGGATCCTGGCTCAGAGAGGGGAGGAGCAGGCAGCTGACCAGCCTTAGCTGGAATGTTATTTCCTCCCAAAGGCCTGGGTGGGGTAAGATACCTCTTGGACTCATTTCAAATGTTAACAGAGTACAAACCATTCCTGAGATGTTGAAAAGGTGTGACCCCCATATAGGAAGCACACTTTAACCTGAGGAGGGCTAAGAGTCACTGGCCAATCAAGGCAAGAGGCAGACCTGCCAGTCAGACAAAGAGGCGGGATCTTCCAGGAATATTTCTGTGTGTTCATTATGTCAGTGCTGCTTGAATGGTTCTCTGCGTCCTGCTCTGAGCAACGCTGTTGTTTGCTGTAATGGGACCTCAGGAATGCTCTGAAATCGAGACATGGTGAGCACAAGATATCTGCCCACAATGTGGAGAAACATGCGGCTGTGCAGTGGGACCTGGGGCGGAGGGTCCTTTATGGGATTGAATCGGATGCATCAGCCAGATGTGAGTTCTTGTGAGGTTTCTAGTGGTGCTTCTACTTGCTAGTTCAGGACATGACCTCTTATTAACTTCAGTATAATGGCTGATGGTAATTCTGTCCAAAATATCTGGACCAGTTGCTTTCTTTTAGAAGAATGGGTGGTTTCTGTGACTATGCAGCACCTTTGTCTAAAGCTTTTTGTCTTTTACAGTATATATTAAGAAGGCAGGATTAGGCCTGCAGTGATGGCTCAGAGGTTCAGAGATCTGGTTGTTCTTACACAGGCCATGAGTTCAATTCTAAGCAACAACATGGTGTCTCATGACCATATATACTGGGATCTGGTGCCCTCTTCTGGCCTGCAGCAATACATGCAGGGAGAATATAGTATAAGTAATGAATTTATTCCTTAAAAAATAACATAGATATGAATCTAATAGTTCTAATTTCAAACATTACTACATTTTGTTTTGTTTGCTTTTTTTTAAATTTTTTCTGCTTTAGTTTTTTGTTGTTGTTATTTTTTGAACTAATATGTTTAGTGTTTTGATTATGATGAGGCAAAAGTCTCTTTCCCAATCTGTTGGTATTTTTGATGCTTCTTGTACATTAACAGGCACCTTCTTCAGTTAAGGAAAGCTTTCATTTGTGATTTCCTCAGAAATATTTTCTTTATGCTGATTCTTTTTCTTCTTCTTCTTCTTCTTCTTCTTCTTCTTCTTCTTCTTCTTCTTCTTCTTCTTCTTCTTCTTCTTCTTCAGCTCCTCCTTCTCCTCCTCTTCCTCCTCCTATTTCTCTAACATATACTGAGAAAGTAAAACACACTTGAGCTCTGATACAGAAGAGGTTGTTTGTGGGAAAGAAGAGGAGTGAGAACTTGAGGATGGTGACTTATTTTCTTGGCTGGTATTATTATCTTCATATGCTGCTGTCTAAATATCTGCATTTGTGGTAATTTTTGGTCTAGGCACTAGTTTCTCAGTTTATCTTTTATGTATGGGAGTGTTATTCATGTGTTACAGTTTTCTGTCTTGACTTTAAGAGTGTAGGTTGAGTGTTGTCTCTTTTACTGACCTATTTGTTATATTCAAGATAAATTGCTATTTAATGTTAAATGCAATGAGGGGACGTGTGCAGTATAAGAAAATCTTAGCAATCCACTAGGAGTCATAGTCAGGAGAGAGGTGAAACTTCCAACATTTCAGAGCTACAGTCATCTGAAATTGTCTCAGTGGAGGGTGTGCTCTCATCAGAATGGCTGGTTGCTATGTGTATGAGATAGTGTTGATGATTGATGTAGGGGTGACAATATTCATAAGAAAGTGGGAATGGGCTCAGTGAGAGAGCTACCTGAGCATGGGACACTAACCAAGCATGGAAGGAAGCCATTAGACAATGTTTCCCATTCTTTAGCCTTCAGTTTGTAGCTTCAGTTTCTACTCTAAGCTCCCAAAGTGATGAATTGTGATCTGACAGAACCATTCACCATAATCATTTGTTACATGAGAGGCTCTTTCTCAGAGGATTCCTCCAAGCAGAAGAGTAATAAGATAGAACAACAACAACTGCAACAACAACAAGTCTGGTATCAATAGGTGATTTTGCTGTTGGACAGAATCTATGTTCTTTTTTTGAGGGAATGTGGAAAATATCAAAAATTGAGATGACAAAAGTCATAAAAATCTATAAAAGTGGCTTAATCAGTTGTTCACATAGGACTTGCAAGGTTGAAGTGTTGAGAGAAATGCAGCCAGAGGAAATTGTGATCATAGCATTTCAGAGGAAAACAGATACTGTGCAAATTTTAGTGGGAGGTCATTTGTGTGATATTTTGTCGAAAAATCTTTTCTTCTTCTCTTATACCTGAAATATAGAGTGGGGTATATTTTAAAAATAATGTGCTGATTTCTTAATTTTCATTCAATTTATTTGTATTTGTTCACTTTTCACACTTACTTACTTAATTATTTATTTATTTATTTAATATAAATTCTACTTTCTCCCATCTCTCCATCCACCTTACAAAGTCCAACATCCCTGACTCCTTTTATCTCTCCAAGGAGCACAGGGACTCCTGTAGTATGAACCAATTGTGGCATTTCAAGTCTCTGCATGGTTAGGCATATCTCTCTTACTGAAGATAGACAAGGCAGCCAAGTGAGAGGAACCATGTTCTGGATGTTTTTTTATGTCAATTTGACACAGGCTGGAGTTATCACAGAGAAAGGAACATCAGTTTGGGAAGTGCCTCCATGAGAACCAGCTGTGGGGCGTTTTCTCGATTAGTGATCAAGAGGTGAGGGCCCCTTATTGGTACCATCCCCAGACTGGTAGTCTTAGGTTATATAAGAGAGCAGGCAGAGAATGCCAGGGGAAGCAAGCCAGTCAGAAAAATCCCTCCATGGCCTCTGCATCAGCTCCTGCTTTCTGACCTGCTTGAGTTACAGTCCATGGCTTGAAACCATGAAGAGAGCCTATGAGAGGCTATTGGTGAATCCTAGTTATGACAGAAAACAGCAGTGAATTGAAGATGCCAGTGCCATGAGATGACCACCAAGACCTCCTTTCATAATGAACAGCTCTGTGGATGTATAAGCTCAATAAACCCTTTCCTCCCCAACTTGCTTCTTGTTCATGATGTTTGTGCAGGAATAGAAAACCTGACTATGAGCAATTGGTACCAGCATATTGGGGTATGCCAGTGAAAACCTGACCATTGTTTTGGGGAAAACTGTGGAAGGATTTTGTAACTTTGGGCTAGAAGAGCCATTGGTTGTTAAGAGCTCTGTGGAATGTTCTGTAGGAGCTTGTATGATAAAGTTGAGAACAGTGCAGAAAATGATGGCCTGGCTTTTGAAATTTCAGAGGGAAAATTGAAGACTCTTTTCAGTGCTGTTCCTGTTTTGATTGGGAAAATTCTGTGCTTTTGGTTAGCTGGATCTGAAGAATCACTTGTGATTAACCAGACACTAGAACTTAAAGCAAAGCCTTTTGCTTTACTAGGATTATTGATGGCTCCTTAGCTGGAGCTAAGAAATTAGAATTGATTAAGAAGAGACCAGCACCACTGAGGTGAAATCATCTGGGAAGTGTTTTCTGAGATCACAGAGGATGTGTTCCAGAGATTACCACAGTTGTTCATTGTGCTGTGTTTAGAATAGGTAATGTGTAAGTGTTACATTGATGGTACTGGTTTCGAAGGCATGAAGGGCTCATGCAGAGCAGCTGTGGCTTGACACTGTGAGAGGCTGCCGAAGGCGATTGGTAAAGGTACAATCTCAGTTGCACTTGATGGCCCAGGAATCAAGGGGTCATGCACAGGAGTTGAGGCTTGAAACCATGAAGAGAGCCTATGAGAGGCTATTGGTGAATCCTAGTTATGGCAGAAAACAGCAGTGAATTGAAGATGCCAGTGCCATGAGATGACCACCAAGAACAGCAGCAGCAGTGGAAAACAGGCAGCTGGAACCCAGAAGACAAGTTGTGTGCTACAAAGGGCAGAGATTGAGAAGTGACCCAAGCCCTCAGAGGAGCCTGGAAGTTCTTCCGTTGGATCTAAGACATTGAACCCTTTACATTTGAGTTTTGCTTTTGATTGTGATTGTGCCATGATATTTTTCCCACTTAAAGGAAGAAAGTATTTTAGTGGAGTCTACAGTTAAGTGACTTTGAATTTCTAAAAGACTTTGAATTTATAAGATTTTGGACCATTTAAAGGAATAGAATTTTTAATATGTAAAGACTGTGGAACTTTTAAAGTTAGTAAGACCTTGGGGATGAATAAGAAAATAAGGGTTGAGGCTTAATAGTGATGTATGTGTGTGTGTCAAGTTAACAAGGGTTCAATTGTACTAGCTGGTTTTGTGTGTCCACTGGACACAGGCTGGCTTTATTACAGAGAAAGGAGCTTCATTTGTGGAAGTGCCCCCATGAGATCCAGCTGCGGAGTATTTTCTCAAATAGTGATAATGATTGGAGGCCCCCTTGTGGAAGGTGCCATCCATGGGCTGGTAGTCCTGGTTTCTATAAGAGAGCAGGCTGAACAAGCTAGGGGAAACAAGCAAGTAAGGAACATCCCTCCATGGCCTCTGCATCAGCTCCTGCTTTCTGACCTCCTTGAGTTCCAGTCCTGACTTCCTTTAGTGCTGAACAGCAATGCAGAAGTTTAAGCTCAATAAACCCTTTCCTCCCCAAATTGCTTCTTGTTCAAGATGTTTGTGCAAGAATAGAAACCTTGCCTAAGAAAAAGAGGTAATGAAAATGAGTAGCAATTGAGCCTTGTCAGTATTAGAGACCAGGAAAGAACAGTGGAGTGGTGAAGACTCAGAGGCAGTTGAAAAATCAGGAATGACGAGATTTTGAAATGAAGCTGGGTCTTGCAGACATCTCTCTCTCTCTCTCTCTCTCTCTCTCTCTCTCTCTCTCTCTCTCTCTCTCTCTCTGTGTGTGTGTGTGTGTGTGTGTGTGTGTGTATGTGTGTGTGTATGTGTCTGTTGGGGGGACACGCTAGTCCTGATTTGGTTACCCGTTTTTTGTTTGTTTTCTATTGTCTTTTTTTTTTTTAGGTGATTGAACTTCTTTTCTAATTTATTTTTTTATTCGATATATTTTTTATTTACCTTTCAAATGATTTCCCCTTTTCTAGCCCCCACTCGCTGAAAGTCCCATAAGCCCCCTTCACTCCCCCTATCCTCCTACCCACCCCTTCCCACTTCCCCGTTCTGGTTTTGCCCTATACTGCTATCATGGATGTTCACAATTTTTACGTCTGCATGTATTTGTCCTTCTCATCCCCTAATTGTTTTTGGAGAAACTTGGAAACAACATTTTGCCATTGGGAAGGCCATGGTAAATTGTTGAAGAGCTTCATTGTTTTCCTTTAAAAACAAAACATAACAAAACTAGAATTGTCCACCTATTGAGTCTGGAATTCAAAAGAGTGAAAAAATGTATATCAGTGCTTTATCATCATCATCATCATCATCATCATCATTATTATTATTATTATTATTATTAGTAGTAGTAGTAGTAGTAGTATGGATTTTCTAGAATTTTTTTTCTGTATAGCCCTGGATGTTCTGGAACTTGCACTGTAGATGAGGCAGGCCTTGTACTCACAAGACATCCGCCTGCCTCTGCCTACAGAGTGCTGGGACTAAAGGCTTGTGCTACCACCACCAGGCTTAAGAGTTCAGGAGAAAGGCATTTCTCTTTTTTGGTGACATGCTGATCATCATGTTTGGGGAAATTTAATTTACATTTATGATGGGAATTAAGTCTCTGGGTGGTTAAGATAATGTTCATCTACTTGTAGAAAGGAATGTGAGTTAACATCCCTTAATAATGGCTTTCCCTGTTGTGCTACCACAGATGTCAGACACGGCAGCTCCCTCAGCATTGCTGATGGGGACCGTGTTGACAGCAAAATGGGCTGAGTTGGATCACACGTGTGTGTTAGGCATTAGGGGTTCCATACAGCACCAGCATCCAGTACAGTTATCACTTTGATAAATGTCATGGCTGCTGCTTATGACTGGTGTTACAGAGATGATGAGAGATTATTCGTTCAACAAATGAGATACTAGAGTTGATGTGTTAAGCAGGGAGCCTGGCATCTAATAAGTTATCGAGTACTCAGGGAATGGTTATATGGAAAGTTGACACTGAGCCTTATTCAAGTATGCATGCATATATTCAAAAAATAACAGCAGTGTGTTTAAAATGTTGACAAAACCTAAAATTAAATTCCTTACAGGAAATAGCCCGCTGAACAGGAAGACCTTGTGGTTCCACCCTATGGCCACAGCAGGAGACAGGCAGGTGATGGGCAGGAGAGTGGTCTCACAGTGATGACATCACAGCCCAGCACCCGGAGCCCTGATTCACCAAGAAGTTCCTGAAGCTGCTGAGCAGCACAAGGAGAAGCCGCCTCATGCAAGACTTCCGGTCCTTCCTGCTGGTGGGGAAATTCATCATTGCTGAGCAGCTTGAATGGTTCTCCGTGTCCTGCTCTGAGCTCTGCTTTATGCTGTATTGAGAGGACTTCAGGGAAGCTCTGAAATCGTGATATGGTGAGCACAGGGGTAGAGACAGGCAGCTGAGCAGTGGGCGCTAGGGTGGTGATTCCTCTCTGTGTCTGGATGGGAAACATCAGCCAGATGTGAACACCTGTGAGGTCCCTTGTGCTGCTCCTCACTTGCCAAATAAGCCAGTGGCCTCAGAGTAACTTCACTATCATGGCTGATTCTGAATCTGCCAAAAAAATTTAGACCAGTGGCTTTCTTGTAGGAACATGTGTGATTTCTGTGACTCTGCAGCACATGTGTAAACCCTTTTGTGTTTTAAAACATACATCAAAAAAACAGGTATAAATTTAGTAGCTCTGCTTGCATGTTACTTTTTTTGTTTTTTTCTAGTTTTATTAATTATTTCTGTTGTATTTTTTTTATATTGCTTTACTTTAGATATTTAGTGTTTTGATTATTATCAGGCAAAGGGACTCTTTCCCAATGTCTTTGGTATTTTGGATGCTTCTTTCACATTAACAGGCACCTTATTTAGTTTATGAAATTTTTCATTCATGGTTTTATTGGAAATATTTTCTAGACCTTTATGTTGATTAATCTTCTTCACCTTCACCGTCACCCTCTCCTTCTCCTTCTCCTTCTTTTTCTTCTCCAGTCAGTTGTGTTTTTGCCTTCTCATATGTTGCAGAACTCGTGGTTCTTTTTTGACCAATGCATCCCATTTTTATTAATTTTTAAATCTTGTGATTCTCTCTTGTATTCTTGTTCTGTGGGTGAGCCTTGCCTTAAGAGTTGTCAGTTTACCAGCAATTTTAATGGTCTGCTCTTAGTGATTTTAGGAAATGCTTAAGTCATTACCTGCCCCATCACGTGCTGTTGTTTCCAGTTTGTGATATACATATATATATGCATATATATGCATATATATATGTATGCATGTATGGAAATTATGATTTATTTGTTCCCTGTTTCGCTTCCCTTCACAGGCACTCTCTCTATTCTTTCTCTTCCTTCATTGCTCTTTCCCTGATCCCCGTCTGTCTACGTGTCTTCAGGTTCTCTTGTATACTTCTATCCCATGCTCAGGTTCTCACTCCTCTCCCTTCCCCCATACAACCTCTTTTCCATCAAATCTCTTGCATGTTTAATTTCTCAGTACCTGTTGTGAAAGCATAACATGGCTTGATTGGTGACATATTTTCCTGGCTGTTATTCATTATAATCCTATGTTCGTGTCTTGCCATCTGGGTTTGTGTTGATAATAAGCCTAGGTATTAGTTTCTGGGTTTTTCTTGTTTGTGTGCGAGTTTTATTCATGGGTTATATTTTGCTGTCTGGATTTTCAGAGAGTATTGACTGAGTGTTGTCTCTTTTACTGACCTTTTTGGTTGGCATATTCAAGATGGAATGCTGGCTGATGTTGAAAGCTAGGAGAGGAGGTGGGCAGGATAAGAATTTCATAGCAACCCACATGAAGACATAGTCAGGAGAGATGTGTAGCTGCCAAAATTTCAACATTTCAGAGCTACAGTCATCTGAATGAGCCTCAGTCTAGGGTGTGCCTCATCAGAAAGGCTGGTTGCTATGTCTGTGTGAGATAGTATGGATGATTTACTTGGGAATGTTCTTCCATTGAGGGTGACAATATTCATAAGCAAGTGGGCCTGGGATGGATGAGAAAGCTACCTGATCTTGGGACACTGACCAAGCAGGAAATTAAGCTAGGAGACAATGTTTCCCATGTTTTAACCTTCAGATTATACCTTCAGTTTCTACTCTATGCTCCCAAAGTGATGAATTGTGATCTCACAGAACCATTAATAACAACTGTTTATTACCAGAGATGTTTTTCCTCAGAGGACTGATTTCTAAATTCTCTCTCTCTCAATCTCTCTCTCTCTCTCTCTCTCTCTCTCTCTCTCTCTCTCTCTCTCTCTCTCTCTGTATATGTATGTATGTATGTATGTATGTATGTATGTGTCTGTACATATATATATATTTATATATATATATATATAAATATATATATATATTTATATATATATACAGATGCTAATTTCTCCACTTATCTATTTATCATTTATTTATTTTAACTCTACTTTCTCCCATATCTCCATCCCATCTTACATAGTCCTTCATCCCTAACTCATTTTATCTCTCCAAAGATTTTAGGGACCACTTGAGTATCCACCACCCATGGCCTTTCAAGTGTGCATGGTTAGGCATATCTCTCTGACTGAGGTCAGACAAGGCATCCAAGTTAAGGGAACAGTTTGGAAAGACAGGCAACAGCATAAGGGATATCTGCTCCATTTGTTGGGGAAACCACATGAAGACTGAGTAGCTCATACTACATATATGATGGGGGACTCATTCCATCCTGTTTATGCTCTTTGATTGGTGACCCAGTCCCTGAGAGTCTCCTAATGTCCAGGTTAGTTGAGTCTCCTAATGTCCAGGATAGTTGACACTGCTGGTCTTCTTATGAACTTCCTGTTCCTTCACAGGCCCTCAATCCTTTCCCAAACTTTTCCAAAAGACCCGCTGTGCACTATCCAATGTTAGGCTGTGGATCTCTGCATCTGTTTCAATCAGGATTAGGTTGGACAGTCTCAGATAATTGTACTAAACTATACACTGGAATTATAACACAGTATATCCTCAGTAATGTCAGGTATTGGTGCTTGCCCATGGGATGGGTCTCAAGTTGGGCAGGGTATAATTTAGCCATCCCATCATTCTCTACTCCATCTTTTTGCCTGTATTTCCTGTAGACAGGGCAAATTTTGAGAGGAAATGTTATTGTGTCCTTAACTCTCCACTGGGTGTCCTGCCTGGCTGCAGCCTTTTTTGGGTCCATATATCACTGGTAAACATCTCAGCTCCTTGTTGCTTTCATAGTATGTGGCATCCTAAAGATGTTTGCACCCTTTCACCCCTGACAGATGCATATTACAATTCATTTTCCTGACCCTATGGCCTTTCCTTTTCTCTCAGCACACCTGTTCCTTACCTCCCCTTCCCCTTTCTTAACTACTGACCCTTCCAGTTCTTTCCCTCTCATCTGCCTCCTATGACTGTTTTATTTCTACTTCTGAGTGAGATTTGACGATGCTCATTTTAGCCTTCCTTCTTCTTTTTAAAGATGTATTTATTTATTAAATATGAGTACACTGTAGCCGTCTTCAGACACACCAGAAGAGGGTATCAGATCTCATGGATGATTATAAGACTCCTTGTGGTTGTTGGGATTTGAGGTCCGGAATTTTGCAAAAGCAGTCAATACTCGTACAAACTGAGCCATCAAATCTGCCCCTTATCCTTCCTTCTTGTTTATCTTCTTCAAGGTCAAGAAATGTAGTGTCGATTTATTGCAATTTATGGTTATTATTCATTTGTAAATGAGTATATACCTATGCATGTCCTTTTAGATCTGAAGAGAATGTGTAATTTTTTTGAGGAACTTTTAATAAAGAACTGTGTGTTCTCTATCATTTTTGCTTCCTTCGTTTATTTTTGTAGGGGACTGGGGGTCTTAATATATAACTTTTGGTCTCATAGAACACATTACATAGGGCATTCTGGGGTCAAACTAAATGACATTCACATCCCTGTGCCTCTGTGATTAAATACATGAACAAATACACCCAGCTTGCCCATCATGTTTGTAGTTAGTAATTGTTCATACAATTTTTCAGATGTCTGCTTAGGATGTTGTGGATCTGTTTCCCCTGCATCTCCCTCTCAATTGGCATTTCTGCAGCAAAGCTGCATCTTATTCAAAGTGCAAAAAAAGCAAAACAGGTGAATCTTATAATTGAAGCTCCTTCTATAATGACACAGTGATTATAACTTCTGAATCAGAATATAAGCAGAGCAAGTGCAAGATCTATGTGAACATATTTGAGGAATCATAAATTTATTTTACAGTAATGTTAGTATCATGCTTTGTCTTGTTCATGTATCGGATATTTAGGATGCAGTGACTTTTAATGATGTATATGTGAACTTCACTGAGGAAGAGTGGAATTTGCTGGATCCTTTCCAGAAGAATTTCTACAAAGATGTAATGTTGGAAACCTATTTGAACCTCAAAGCTATAGGTACGACTGTTATTTTTTCTAAAGTAAATAAATGTTTCTTTTTTATTGGTGACCTTCTGTTATTCAAATTCTGAATAATGAAGAGTTTGCTGAATAAATCCGGTTCACTGAATTTTCACTGTAGCTTTCACAGTGAAGTGAAATTTTACAGTAACTTGAATTTTGTCTAATTTCCAATTATATATATTCATATTCTGGTACTGTGTTTTAGGCTATAATTGGGAAGACCATCACATGCAAGGATCCTGTCAAAGTAGTAGAAGACATGAAAGGTAATTTTCATGTGAAGCTGATACAAGTTTGCCCCTGAGGAAGGAAATTTTAATATCTTCTGGAATCTCCAATGAAAAGCAAGAGTGTAAACTACCAGTCCATTAAGTGTAGTTATGATTATAATATTCCTACAAAAACATGTAACTCATGATTTGATATCTTATTAGTGTATCCATTAAATATATAGCTCCATTAGAGCTATGTTGTGGACCTCCAATCTGTAAAGTCTCATAGTACTTAGATATTGCACTCAAAGTAGTGAAAAAATATATCCTAAACATTCTAATAAGCAAATAGTCCATAGTAAAATTCGTGTTAATCATGTTCTTGTAGTGATATTGTTAAGTTTGGTGAGAGTGCATTTTATGAGAACCAAGTATTTTGTTGCAGAGAAACATCAATCTATATTCCACATATTATGAGAAACAGAAATTCAAGCAGTGTGAATTCAACGTATAAATCTTTCATTTTTCATTTTTTTGAATCAGGTATATCATGTACCACAATGGATAAAAACCATGTGAGCATAGGGATATTGAAAGATGCAACATAATTGTTTTGTTCTATACTAATGAGAAAATATGTAACATTCTGCCTTTGATAGACCTTATGAATATGTTAAACCTTTGAAATTAATTGGTTTTCTAATTTTTTGGGTACCATCCCCAAATACTACAAATTTGGAAATTCTTCTGTGTGTCCGGGTTAACAGTCAAATGTGTTTTATTTACACTACAGGAAAATGTATGAATGCAATTAGTGTTACAAAGATGAGACTTGTTCATACTTTCTTCAAATAGCTGAAATACATCATATAAAAACCCCATGTAAAAAGAGGATGTTATGAATATGAGGCATGTAATAAACAACACAGGTCTCTTGAACAACGCATAATGAGGGAGAACACCATGAATATACAAAGTGCTAAAACCTTAAGATCTGATGCTTCTTTACCATTAGACCAAATTGTAGACTTAATTCATATTGATTACATGACTGATCAGAGTAATGGATGTGGTAAAGGTTGCACATGTGCCAATTATTGTTGCAGGCATGTAAGAAGTCATAGTGGAGAAAACCCCTGAGTGTAATCAATGTGGTAAAGCCTTTACAAGACCCATTCATCTCCAATACCATAAAAGGATGCATACTGAAGACAAACCTCATAAATATAATCAATGTAGTAAAACATTTGCAAGTCACAGTCATCTCCAATATCATAAAAGAACACATACTGGAGAGAAAACTTATGAATGTAATCAATGTGGTAAACATTTTGCACCTCTCAGTACTCTCCAATATCATACAAGAACACATACTTGAGAGAAACCTTAAGAATGTAATCAATGTGGTAAAGCCTTTGCAAGACCCAGTGATCTCCAAAGACATAAAATGACACATACTAGAGGGAAACCTTATGAATGTAATCAATGTGGTAAAGCCTTTGCAGCACACAGTCATTTCCAAAGATATAAATTGACACATTCTGGAGAGAAACCTTATGAATGTAATCAATGTGGTAAAGCCTTTGCATGACCCAGGCATCTCCAAAGACATAAAAGGACACATACTAGAGAGAAACCTAATGAATATAATCATGAATTAAGTGGAAGTTAAGAGCCCATTGGGTTAAGAATATGATAGACATGGGTGCTTAGGATTATTTCAATTCTGCAGTTGGTTCTTATGATGTTTTGGCAAAGAATGTTGCTGCCTATTACCCTTGTCTGAAGAGTCTCCTTGTGATTAACGTAAAGAAGTTTACATTAATTGTATTGACAAGGGAGTCTCAAATATCCTCACCTAGCCTTGGGCATGACAGATTTGATCACGTATAACAACCTTAGAATGAAAATACCTACAAAATGTAAGGTTCAAAGAGCAATGGATTATCAGTAAGATGAATGAAGCTAAATCTGTAATCCCGGATATTCGATGGTATTAAAGGATTGGTTATATTAGGGCAAGATTCCATGCTGCTAAACTTATGATTTGCAGTTGTGTGAAAGAACAGTATTATGTTAGGAATTATTATTATCTGGTTATTGTTGTCTAATGGATGTATGAAGATACAAGTATGTGCCAAACTGACAAAGGATTGATCTTGATTGCTATTCTGGATTTTTGATTTAAGATATTATTTTGAGGCATAGTGTTACATGATTTTTATCCCAGAGTTCAAGAGACAGTACCCTGTATATCTCTAATTTGAAGATCAATCTATGGAGCAATTTCCTGACCACCAAGTTGAGACCATGACATTTTTGAAAAATATAAAGTGGTTTAAAATGCAATGGAAGGTCCATGTATCAGCCACATCAAGGGGCAAATCTCAGCAGCTTTGTCTATGTGGCTATGGATTTAGAGGCAAAAACAGAAGGGACTAGTGAGACAATTAATGCTGGAAAGCTGTATGTCAAGAATTAGAGGTGACAGAGAAGAAATCATCATCACTGAGATAAAATCATTTGGGTAGTGTTTTCTGACTGACAAAGAAGGTGTCTTCCAGAGATCACCAAGGTGCAGGTGGACTTGGTCATGTGGAAGAATTACCTGGGTAGTATTGTGGTATTTTCAATGCATGAAGTTGTCATGCAGAGCAGGTGAAGCATGTCACCATAGAGCAAGCATAACGGAGGCTATGTTTCAAGCATCGTTGTAGCAAAAGAACTCAGCATGCTGAAAATGCAGGTACCATGGTGTGAGCAGCAAGAACAGCAGGAGCAGTAGAGTGGAGTCAACCAGAGCGTAGAGTGATACATAGGGCAGAGCTAGAGAAGTGACCCAATCTTTTTGAAGGATCAGAGATGCACATGTGTGGATCCTGTAGATTGAAACAAGAAGCTGTAATATTGAAATTACCTTGGAGATACCAAAATTTTGAGATGTTAGAACTATAAGATACCGGCTCAGAAAAACTGCTATAAGGTAATAAAACCACTCAAAGTGAAAGAATTGTGATTCAGTGAACAATGCACAAAGGAGTTACAGATCAGAAGAATGCTTTGCCATCAGACTTGGAAATGCCGAGTTTGGAGATTGTTCAGCTAGCTTTCGGTCTTTTTTAGGTACAGTATTTTCTCACAGTGAATTTTAGGAATGGTGAAATGTATCCTGTTTATATGAAGACATATGATTTACTTTTTGATTTTGTAAATATATGTGATAGGATTACACATTGGTTTCCATGTTAAGATTATTCTCAGAAGAGGCTTTGAACTTTGGAATATTTTTTGAGACTGCTATAGAGGATGGGGACTTTTGGAGATCGAGCTCATGTGTTCTGCATGTTAAATATGGTCCCTATACAATCAGTGTTTGAACAATCATATGGGGGCCAGGCAGTGGAATATGGTAATTTAAATATGCTAAGCTAAGTGAGTGACATTATATGGTGGTTTGGTCTTGTTGGACAAAGTGTATCACTGTGGGGGTGGGCTTTGAAATTCTTACCAGTGCTGAAGAGACCCTTCTATTAGATCCCTGGAAGACAGAAACGTAATCCTTAGGTCAAATTTCTTTAGCTTGTTCCCCACTTTTGTATAGCATAGTCATCTTTGAATATAGAACAGAACACATATTGTAGCTAAATCTTAAAAATGTAAACAATGTGATAAAAACTTTACTGTACATAGTTATCAGTTATCTAACAATACATAAAAGAACACATCCAGACAGAAAAGCTATAATAATCTGTGTGGTAAAGACTTTTCTGTAGCAGTAGTCTTAGAGACCATAAAAAAATTCATAACACAGAGAAACCCCATAAACCACAAATGTTTGTATAGAGGATAAATATTCTCAGGATAGAACAGGAGACCCAAGGGGAGGACTCTCTGTATACCTGTTCCATATCAATCAGTTCTGTAAACCGTGCCTGAGCACGGCCCTGTGTCTATGGGCACACAGTAATGAAGAAAATCTACCATACATTTTTTTTATTCTTGAGGGTTGTGAAGATGACAAGACAATGCTGGAAGAGATAACTATCTCACGTTTAGCAAAACAGTCCAAATGCCACAAGGTTATCAGATGGGGAAGAAGCTGGAGGCATAAAATAAGTGCAACAGAATCTACAGTCCAAAAAGAAAGGCAGAAATGACCATTCCACAACTGGTGGGCCCTCTGAGAGGCACTTAGCAGTAGATCACACAAGGACCTGTGTTGCACAACCCAAGCCGTCTGCAGAAGGATCAGGAACTCAGCAGAATGCATCTAGGTGTTTGCGCACAAATGCATTCCACCAGGTCTGCATTATACAAGGGGGGAAATGGCTGACAGCTTGGCCTGTCACAGCATACCCAGGCTCCCAACAGTACATAATTCATCTTACTGCCATTTTTACGCAACCTGCCAGGAAGCTCATAGCTGAAATTAAGGAAGGATCTTACATTGTAGCTAGTATTGGCTGAATGCTTTTGCATATTTTTCTCTTCTTTTTCCTGTTCTTTAGAATTCCATTTTCAGTTATATTGTTCAAATAAAATGTACCTTCATTTTGATCCTCAAGTTATGAGAATGAAATCAAAAGGCAGAAATTACCCATACACTTTCACCGTTACGTCACCATTTAAACATGTTCCATGTCTCTTTGGGAAAACAGGGTTAGAGTCCTCTATAACACGTTTCTGAGCCCCTTCCCCATGGTACTGAACCAGGCCCTGTGTCTATGGGCACACAGTAATGAAGGTTCCCAGTAGCTGAAGTAATGGAGACTCCTAGGAGGAGAAAGTGTTGCTGTGGTTTCTGAAAGCCTTCAGCCCTTCGAATCATGCTGTAGAGTCCATCGGGGCTCAGTTTCCCTCATCCCTTCGCTCAGTCTCATGAGCAGCTGGCCCTGCTTGACCAGGCCTTATCCCCAAATACAACCCTAGCAGGGACCCATGTCTCCCGCTGCCTGGGTTCCAGGTCCACTGTGGCCTATAGCAGCTGTCGCCTGCCAGGAACCCTGTGAGTAAGAAGTGAGTTGTGATTTCAGGTCTGTCCAGGAGAGCCACCCACCACGACCCTGGCCAACAATATCTCACAACCATTTCCTCATGCTCAGCCCTGGTCTGGCTGGGAGATCAGGGGAGGGCAGATATCAGTCTGCCTACTGCCAGCCTGTGGGGATTCCATTATGGGGCACATGCATCTGGTGCCTCACCATGGTCTCTTTCCTTGATGCTTAGCAGCATAGGCCCCAGAAAGGTGAAGCTGTCGAGCTCCGAGTCCCTGAGCTATCCCTTGTAAGCCTGACTGGGCCTCTGCCTTCAACTCATATTCACTGAAGAAGACTCCATCTTTGTGAGCCTTGGATAGCTGTTGGGTCCCCCAAGAAATGGGCCAGGAGGTGTAGGCATGTATCCCAACCCTCACGACAGTCAACGGGGTCCCTGGACCATTTAGGAGAGAATAAAGGGACAAGAGACAATATTCAGATCAAGCTGTAAAATTTTATTTTTTTACACATGGCAATATAAAGGAAAGCAAGCAAGTTGTAGGGTGGGGTAAAGGGGGCAAGACATTGTTTTGGGGGAACAATCTCAGGGAGCAAGCATTGTTTCTCGGGAACAGTTTCTCAGAATTGTCTCTCAGAACCTCATGGAAAGGCTGGTTATGGCTGCAAGAACTTGGCTCAATAAATTTATCATGAGCAGGTGAAGGAAAAAGGAGTTACTGTGGTAACCTGTCCACAGGTGAGCTCTGTTTGTTCTAGTCCACTCAGGTGAGCTCTGCATGTTCTGTCCATCTGGATACTTGGCTAATCTTGAAAGCTAGTATTTTCCCTTCTAAAAGCAGGCTTGAAATGGCTGAAAGGAGGGGGTTTTGAGATCTAAGTGAGAATGGCTCCTTGCACCTGTCTATTCCTGTTCCAGAACAGCCCATCCACTCCTAGACTGTGCTTAACGTCTCCTATGTCCCAGGAGTTGCATTGGAACTGGGGGCATTTCAGACATGCTGTCAACATGATGGCAGCTTCGACTGGTCACCCACCAATCTCTGCTAGGATTTCTCAACACGTGTGGGTGGTGTTGGAGGTGTTAGCAACAGCCTTGGAACACAGCCTCAGCAAAGTAGCACTTGACTGAGAGCCATCCGACTGATCATGCCGGGGCCATGCATTATATTCCCACCTTGGTACAGACCAGGCAGTCTGTCAAACCACAGGTCTTCTACGTCAGGTATATCAAGGGAGAATGCCTTGGCTCTAAGTCTGCTCATGGCAGGACTGGAGGAGTGCAGGAGCCACTGGTGCAGAATCCCAGGACATATTCTTCACACACTAGAACCCAAAAGCCAGCTCTCCTGGTCTAGGTCCAGGCACACAAGAACAATCAACACTGTGATCCCTGGGATGGATGACACTGAGCCTTCTGCACTCAGTCTGTTGGTGGTATTCACAGTGCTGAAAGAGGCATGGGAGGCAATCAAAGAACCCTGAATCTTGGTGTTTACAGATTCACAATATAGAAAATAAGTGACATAGGCCAATGTTGATTTTAGAGTATATAAAACAAGGAGTTAAGGGGAGAGAAGAGAATAGACCAAAGCCACATTGATGTGTGCAAGTCTGTAGAAGGACAGGATCCTCCTGCTAGACTCTGTGGGAACCTCTGAGTGAATCCTGACATCTAACCCTGTATCAGGGATGCTTTGCTGTCAGACCATCATCCTGCTGGCAGGGAGCAGGGTGGGCATTTAGTGCTACTCCCATCAGAGCCTGTCTAATAGAAATGGTAGCAGGCTCAAAAGCAAACTGTTATAAAGTTCTCTTCCGTGCCACCTTTGTCAGTGGAGAAGACACACATTCAATCACTTAAAATAGTGCTTCCTTGGAGCAAACTACAATTGCTGAGCCAGGTTAATCCCCTGCCTTACTGAATGCCTTTTTTAGGATCCCTGGAGCAGGTGCTCTGCTTAGTAAGATTCCCTGCAGAGTCTGTATCTTTGCTTGGCCCCTGGCTAGGTATGGCTAACCTTTCAGTCCCATGTAATCACAGTCAGGTACCAACTGAAAGGTAGTGTAGTTCAAACCATTTCACTGCCAGAAGAACAGCCAGAGAAACCTGCAACTCTGGGAACCTGGGAGTATGCTGCAGAAGAATGATTCCCAGGGGAGATGTAGACCAGGTCCTGTTCCAGAGTGCCCCACCATGGGGTGGACGCACAGGATCCTGCGACCTGTGGCAGGAATTCCCCAGGGAGCTCCAGCTACTGGCCACCAGAGACCAGGATAGATACAGGATTTTTCTGGACTCCTAGAGCGCAATAACTGCTTGCTATGCTGCCTGCTCTGTTGCTGCTGCCCTCTTGCCTTTGGCAGCAGGGAGCCTTAGAGAGCAGCAGGCACCTTTCTGGCAATTTAGAGCAAGGTCTGAGACATACAGAATCTGTGCCTAAACCTGTCCAGTCCCAGAAGCCAACTATTTTCAGGGCAGTCCCCTGCTTCCAAAATAAAACACAAGATTTGCCGTTTTTGCTCCATGACATTTATCAATCCTTTAATAAATTATTCCAAAGGGAACGTTCTGGGTAGTGTTCACCCATTTTCGAAGGTACTGATTGCAGCTGGGATCAACTAATTTTAAGATTCATGGAAAGGCCTGATATAGGCCAACCTCAAACGGGAAGGCAGGTCTAATTTGAGGCTTTGGTGATTCAGGGAATGTCTTGTCCTAGGCACTAAAGCTGTGCCCCGTCTGTAGGCCTCTCCATAGACACCTTTTCTGAGGTGGTCTCCCTGTTATCCATTTGCATGTACTTGTCCAGTGGGCAATCAGCCAAAGATAGTGGCATCCTGATGACTCCTCACTGGCACTGTCCAGGTTTGAGCCCAGCCTTCATGTCCTGGAGAAGACCGTGCTTAGTGTGCCTGTCTGCTTTTCCACATTGGTAGCAGGCTCGTTCAGAGCAGGAACCATGGATGGAATTCTAGCCAGAAGGACAAAGGGTTCATTTGCAGACTGCCAATTCCTCATAGCAGCTTAGGCACAGACGACTCCTTTACACCAGATGGCGCAGCAGCACCGGCGTTTGGACTGGTGGAGATTAATGATGGTAAGCTCTGGAACTTTAAGTTCTCTGGACCACGTTCCCTAGTATCTGAATATTCTGCTTGGCTCTTAGTAATGTGGAGCTTAAATTTGAGGGTGATTTCAAATCTCATACTGTATTTTGTTTCATTATTTTGTATGTGATTATGCTTCTCCCCACCTCCATGGCGTCACAGTCAGAGCTCTGGCTCCCCAGATATGCAGCACCAGGTTTGGGCACCCCTTGCCGAGGGCTCCTGCTTACACGGGGACTTCCTCTCCCACCAATGCCTCTGGTTTCTGGCTTCTGGAACATAATGTTGTGGGCTTTGCCCTATACTATGCTGGAATCCATATCAGTTGAATGTATTTGAAAAACTTATCTCTACAGATTTAGCAGCCTCACCTGTTGATACTAGTAATATATAGGCTAAATCTGCCTCCACTCCTGAGGTAAATATATTAAATACATATTACAAGGCGAAACATACAGGATATAACAGATAAATATATATTAATTATCTTTATCAATTTTCTCAGATTATAATCTGGAGAAAGTCTCCTGCTAAACTATGCTACTTGGTTGAGAAGCTAAAGCTATGGCTTCTCCATCAAGCTTGGAAGTGCTACCTGGAAGGAAGGACCACCCAGAGTCCCACATGCCTCCAGACATGACCCCAGAACAGGCATGGGCCTGGGCAATGGATAATTTTGAGGTTTTGAGTCATCCCTCCTGCCAGCACTCCTGGTGTTGTGGACCTGGCAACCCCAGCATAGCCACACTGCTGGATAAAGCTGCATTTGGAGAAAAGAGGGGACAGAAACACTGTAGAGAGGCACATGGAGAGGAACCAATGGCTGAGAGTTCAGAGAGACTTTGGGGTCCTCAAGAAGTAGGAGTCACATTCAGGAGATGGGTTCAATGGGCTCTGAACCAGGCAGAAAATGACAGCTCCAACACTGCTAGAGACATGCTTTCCCCAGGTGAATTCTGGAGCCAATGGGGCTCCCAGATACGACTAAAACAGAGCCTTAGTGAGAGAGGAACCTCGAAAGGAAAGACACCTAAGCATTGTACAGAACATACACCTTGAATCCTTCAATATATTCACTGGGAGGAGCCAGAGCAAGACTGAGCAATAGACTCATGCTGCCTCTGTGGATTTATGAGGGGGGGCTATACCCCACATGCGCAGAAGCCTTGAATTTCTTTATTTTGTCCTTCTGACAGTTCAATTGATATGTTGAGGAATTTTTCCTTAAATCTATGTAGAATCATTGCATTGTGATGGAAAAATGTACATAATTAAAATATTTTCTCTCATCCATCTGTGTAATTGTATTTCAGTGTCAAAATCAGGATTCAAATCTATGGTAGGAAGTGTTCACTAATTGATTCAGAGAAATTTCTCTGTGTGGAGTTTCATTAGGGTTAGGGCTGGGATGAAAAACACAGGCTTGGTTGGGAAAAAAGAGTGGCCCACCCACTAGGATTTTTTATATTGTTTTCCAGAAGAGAGCAGAGGGGAAGTATGGATAAAATTGGGTAGGGGGGGCAGTGTGGTAAGTGACCTGAAGCTTAAAATGACAAGAAAGGACCAATCTGATTGTAGTTCTTCCAAACTGGCAACCAAGAGGTGACAGATGATCAGGTCCAGGCAAGAACAAAACACTTCCCTTTAATCCATATTTTTAATGTGTAAGGTTGACTGTCACACCCACCAAATGGGACTCATGGATGGGGTTCGAGGAACAGCAAAGGCCTTTAAGGCTTGTAATCAGATAACAAGGATTTGCAGAGACAGGCACAGTTGTGCACATATTTAATCTTAGCACACTAGAGGTAAACATGTCTCTAGTTTGTTTTTTTTTTCCTAGTCATTTTTTTAAAACAGTCCAAGCACTTGCTCAGCAATGTGGAGGAGTCTGTGTGCACAGACATGTTGAAGATAGGTAGCAACTGTCAGGACAAGGAAATAAATCCCTATGCTCATAGACTTACAGGAAAGGTCTCTGAGCTGGTCAGATCAGCGAAGGAATCAGACAAAATGGAAAGCAGCAACTGAGACAGCTAATCTTCCTGTTACACTCTAGAATGCCCCTGAATTCCACATGCATAGGAGTGAAACAGCTTAGGGTAGTTGTCAGATAGGATGTAGACATGACTTATCTGTCAACAACAGCAGCCTCTGGGGTTTGACAGTTCAGAGATGCCTGACTTAGAAGGTGTACTGGCTGGTTTTTGTGTCAACATGACACAGGCTGGAGATATCACAGATAAAGAAGCTTCAGCTGGGAAAGTGCCTCCATGACATTCAGCTGTGGAGCAAATTAATGATGATCAAGGGGGGGACCTTGTGGATAGTTCCAACTCCGGGCTGGTATTCTTAGGTTCAATAAGAGAGCAAGCTTAGCAAGCCAGGGGAAGCGAGTCAGTAAGGAACATCCCTCCATGGCCTCTGCATCAGCTCCTGCTTCCTGACCTGCTTGAGTTCCAGTCCTGACCTCCTTTGTTGATAAACAGCAATTTGGAAGTGTAAGCTGAATAAACCCTTTCCTCCCCAACTTGCTTCTTGTCCATGATGTTTGTGCAGGAATAGAAACCCTGACTGAGACATAAATGGTCTGGAAATCTAAGGTCCAGCTGAGATCTGCATACCTGAGATTTATAGTAAGGTACATTTTCTTTTGTTTGTGTTTTTGTTTGTGTTTGTGTTTTTTTCTGTGTCTCATTGATTGTCCGGGTTGATTTCCTCTATAAGAGTTTTTCTGAATAAAATCTACTGGCAGGGACCAGAACTACCTTTTAAATGGGCAACAGCTTGCTTCCCTGATTGTCCATCCAAATGCCCATAAATGTCCTGCCTACTTTTCTCTGTTTTCTTGATGGATATATTTCTACAAGAAGTCTGAATGCTGAATTCTTTTTTTTTTTTTTGAACGGTAAAATACTTCCTGTACTCCTGAGTTGGAAAGGAACTGGATTCTACTTAAGTGTCCTCCTCATGCTGGCAGCTGTGTGATCATTCTTTAGCCTGGGACATGACTTACTTGACAGCTTAGGTCTTTCTGGGTGGACGGGGGCAAAAGATGCCTTAAAATTCCTGGGAATACTGAAAAGATGAAACTAAAACCACAGACCAAGAAAGTATAAAACTGCTATCTTGGAATCACAGTGAATGTTGACCATGCCTGAGAACAAGCACCAACATCCTCAGCATGGTGTAGAAAAGTCAGTTGGCACTGGAGGGAAAGGGTGGGCTTCAGAGTGAGAGCTACTAACTTCCCAGGAATTTTCTTGTGCAGGTGAAATGCGAGGAGAAAGTTCATACCTGACTCTCCCAGTTCCTGAGCACTGTTTTACATAGCTGCTTCCTTTTATACTCCACAAATGCAGCAAGGACTGTCATTCAGATCCATCCATCATTCATTTGTTCATCTCATTATATAGCCCTGTCTATCCTAGAATTCTCTGTGCAAATCACATTGACCTGGAACTCACAGGGATCCATTTGCCTGAGTGAACATGCCTACCTCATATCCACTTTCTGCTGAGAGGCTTGAATTTTTGGAAGACTAAGAGGCAAAATAAGGCTTATAAAATGAAAAGCACTTCCAAGACTGGAAGCATATAAAAGACACGATCTCAAAGCTAGGTGTCTCGGTTTTCTGTGTTAGGTCCAACTACAAATTTGATGCAGAAATGTGCTCTGGAAATTGGTAAAAATAGAAAGTTTCACCTGTGCAGAAGCGGTGACACAGGCCACTATGAATGGTAATTCATAGAGAGGCAAGGGAACATGAATCTGAGTTCAGGGCTAGCCTATGCTATACAGAAGGAAGAAGGTCTGAAATGGAAGTTGCAGTTGCCCGCTAGGTCAGTCTGTCAGAAATAGAGCAGAGTAAGAGGACCAGAATGATCAAAGTAAAAAAGGTGCACCCAAGGAAAAAGGCCCTTCCAAGGACTCTAGATCTGCGGAAGTGATAGGGAAGGGAAAGCACGCCCTGGGAGAGAGACTTGAAGCAGAAATAAAGAAAGGTAAAAGAAAAATTAATCGATAATAGAATCCAAGGCAGTCTCAAGGACAGAGGAGACTGTGACTAGTTAGCTTTGCAGGGGAAAAGTTCGAGGTGGAACAAAAGAAAAGAGGATTTGCATAGTAATCAGCGAGGAGAGAACTCTCTTCGGTTAAGAACCATGGGAATTTTAAATAAGAAGTTCCCATGCCTGTTTTTAAAGCGACAGGCACCTTATTACTCTGCCTGGTTAATTAAGAGCCGTTTAGATTCTGCCTCTAATTATGCAGTAGCAGTAATAATAAAAATTTATTTAGGATCGGGGCTTCCCAGTCTCATCCAATGTTTCTGGCTTAGCAAGAGCCGTGATCTTCTAAAAACGTAAAACTTAAGAAATCCACCCTAGAGAGATTCCTGAATGAATGTGATACAGTGGCTCCTTGGTTCGCAGTCTCAGGGAACCTTAAGGCACCCTGCTGGTAGATTTTGCTTGGGAACAGGGATCCCTGAAACTAGGGCGTGAAGCCCATTTGGAAAAGAAAGACAGGAGAGGGTCACTATATCCTAGCCTCAGGGGCTTGAGACAAACAGAATCCGAGGATTCCCACAGCAAAGACGAAATTCAGACCCTAGTGAGCAAGTTAGAAGAGGTGGTACTAAAAAGAAAAATGGAGATTCAAAGACAAAGGCAAATTCCCGCCAAGGCAGCAGAGTGTCACTCCCCTACACCAGCCCTGCCTCCTTACCAGAAAGGCATTTCTTCAGTGCACCCTTCCCCCTTCCCCTCCCGCACTTCAGGGGCGTTACTTTTGCCCAGAAGTTTGGGGGCCAGGGTGGGCCGGCCCAGGCGAAACCTCTTGCCAGATGAAACCATTTCAGAGCTCCCGCAGGGAGGAAGAGCTTGCTTTAATAGACCTCTTAAAGGAGATTTAAAAGAAAAATTTAAAAAGTACTTTGAATCTTCCACGGAAGCCTAGATCACATCTGAGGAATTTATGCAGCCTACCCGAGCTAAATTCTCTGGAGAAAAATTTATTCTTTACAAGTCAGAGGCAGTTAAAACGACTGGACAAAGAAATTCCTGGGCTCTCCTCACCCTCCTACCTCTCTACTTCGTAATGGCCAAGATACCTTGTCTCACATTTTTTAAACCTTTGTCTCTTTTTGTAAACTTAATATGGGTTAAAAAAGCAAGACACTATACAATAACTATCAATGGTTGCCTTTATTTCTTTCCTTCCTTCTCTAGCAGAACTCCCAGAAGGAAAAGAAGACAAGGAGTTAACTCTTAAACTAGAGAAAAAGCAGGTTTCAAAGAGAAGCAGTTTTTCCATGTACAGGACATGGTATCAAATAGTATAATAGTAATTATACTACTAATAATAGTAATAATAATAATAATAATGGTTAAAAGCAAATTTCAAAACTCTCCAGGAAACAGAAGAAAATGGGAGATGTCCTATTTTCTCTCTGAATCCTAATGGACATATTTTTAGTTCTGGTTAAAGTATTTGGATCTTTTTGGGACATCAAGTTCCATTTCTGTCTGTTGTGTATCTTTGGTGCACCAAACTTGTCTATATGTGTGTCAATTTATGTTGTCTATTGTTTGAGTGGCTGCATGATTGTTGTGTTTATGTTATGTGTTAAAAAGAAAACATAAAATGGTAAAAAAGGG
Organism: Apodemus sylvaticus; assembly: GCF_947179515.1. Taxonomy (NCBI): domain Eukaryota; kingdom Metazoa; phylum Chordata; class Mammalia; order Rodentia; family Muridae; genus Apodemus; species Apodemus sylvaticus. Next base: position 63,947,288 of record NC_067490.1, read on the forward strand.
GCGTTATTTACTGGCAGTCCTGCCAGTCTGCAATTTACACAGAAGAAGATGATTAAAGGAGCTTCACATTCTTAACTATGAGTTAAACACAGCTGGAGAAAAAAGCTACTTTTTAAGAGGCCAGCAGTCTCAAACTTAATGGTTAATTCTCCTGAAAAAAAATTTCTACCATGGTGATGGTTGGGTTCAAGGTGTTTTATTCCCCTGAAATTATAGCTGGAAAAATATATATATTTGGTTTAAATTAATGAGATTTGTGTAATCGCTTCATCCTTATTCTTAATTGGTCTTAAAGGTACAAATGTTTTACATGCCTTGATTATAGAGTATTGACTCATAAGTTATTGGATATGATTTAAAAGAAAATATAATGGTAACAAAAAGGTAAATTTAAAACTGATAATTTAGGGTTAAAGCTATCTTAAGCAACATGTGGCATGACAGAAGCCAAGAAATACAGGTTTCTAAGATATTTCTAAATTGATATAGTGTTTTATGTGATTCTTATCCTAGAACTCAGACTTATAAAAAATAAGATTTAAAATAATGTCTCTTCAATAAGTTACACTGTCGTAAAATCAAACACACAAGCTGATGGACAAATTTTGCAATATGAAAATAATGTGTTTGCTATTATTTTAAGGAGAAAAGATTGCTTAAAACTGGGTTTTGTTTTCAAAAATTGTAGTTATGCTTTAATATTACAGGTTCCTTTTGTTATTTGACCTTCATACAATGGGGTCTGGTTACAGGCTATTCCTTGCAAGATTGATGGGTGTAGGTCTGGCCTTATTTTACAGGCTTCACATAGAGAGTTCTGGCCAAAGAATATTTTTAACAGATTCACTCAGATGTGGTTCAGAATAAAGTTTTAAACTTAGAGCCATATAACATTAATACGGCTATACAGAAATTATAAAGACATTAAAATTTGGCCTTAGATTCACCCCAAATATTAACACAGGAGGCTAGAGTAGCCCTCAAAAGAATAGAACAAGGGTTACAAGACACAGTATTGTTCCACTACAAAGAAAGAGAGAAAACTGTTTTATACATTTTGTCTACCTTTCTGCAGTCTACAGGCCTGCTTCGGCAGGAAGGTCCCCTGTTGTGGGTGCATCCTAGAGCCTCACCAACAAAATCTATTGATCATTATTCTACTGCAATTGCTACATTGGCCCTTCTAGGGATACAACAATGTCTACAATTTTTTGGGAAAAATCATGCATCACTGACCGTTCCCTACACTGCCTCTCAGGTGCAGGTTTTGTGTGGGACGATTGATGATTGAGTCATATTGCGCTGCTGTTTTGAATAGATAATCATTTTTCCCAGACATCCTTTGCTTTCATTTTTTAAGGAGCATCCTGTGATGTTTCTAATAGTAACTGCACAAGCACCCTTGCCGGGTGCCCCCAATATATTCACAGACGGATCTAAAACAGGCTGTGGAGCTTATATGATTGAGCACAATGAACTTGTTTTGTGCCAATATCAGCCTGGATCTCCACAGGTGGTTGAGTTATAAATTGTGTTAAAAGTTTTCAAAAAATGTTCCTTTCCATTTAATTTACTTTCGGATTCATCTTATGTGGTAAATGCTCTTAAGATATTAGAAGTAGTTGGCTCCATAAAACCTATTAGTACGATAAGTCATCTTATGAAGGAATTACAGAAAATTATCTGGTCCAGGGATTCAAAATTTTTATACAACATATTAGAGCCCATTCTGGTCTGCCAGGCCCGCTAAATAAGGGCAATGACCTTGTTGATCGATGCACCAGAATGGAATATTCCTTTCTGGCCTCATCCCTGGAAGCTGCACAAAAATTTCATCAACAATTTCATGTTTCAGCTAGGACATTACAACAAAAATTCCATCTTTCCCGTGCAGATGCACGACAGATCGTGCTGGAGTGCCAACAATGTATAGTTTTTCACCATGCTCCGGGTCTAAGAGTTAATCCAAAGGGCCTATTGCCCCTAAAATTATGACAGATAGATATGACTCATATATCTAAGTTTAGAACTTTAAAGTATGTTCATGTCTCTGTGGATACATGCTCTGGCATTATCCATGCTACTACTATGAGTAGAGAGAAGGCTCGCAATGTAATTAGACATTGCCTTAAAACATTCACTGCCTGGGGGCAGCCTTGTCAGTTAAAAACAGATAACAGTCCAGCTTATGTTGCTCAGTCATTCCAGTTTTTCTACAAACAAATAAATGTACAGTTAATTCATGGCCTTCTTTGCAACCCCCAAGGTCAAGGCATTATAGAGCATGCCCACCACACGCTCAAATCTTACATATAAAACAAAAAGGGGGAATCTAGGAGGCTCTACCCCCTGTACCAAGAGTATCTGTTTCCATGGCACTCTTTACTCTTAATTTTTTAAATCTTGATGACCAGGGCCATACTGCTGCTGACCGACACTGTTCAGAACTTGCCAGGCCAAAAGAAATGATAAAATGTAAAGATATATTGCCCAATTTATGGGTTGGCCCAGATCCCGTCATAACGAGATCTAGGGGAACTGTTGGTGTTTTCCCACAGGACCGGAACGATCCCATTTGAGTGCCAGAATGACTGACTCGAAAAGTGATACTTCAAAAGAGCAGAGATAATGCTGAGATTCCAGTACTCAGGGATGCTGACCCTGATACTTTGTCTCCCCCTAGAGTTGACAGAGAAGCTCACATAGCAAAAGCTTGGCCCATACCACTCCCTGTTCATTATAACTCGACCCTGCTGCCTACATTGTTTTCCACTTCTTATGACAATGGTCTCCCATGTATTAAGCCGACTGGAGAACCTGCGTCTTTGTATACAGCCTCGAATTATTCGCTCTCAGGAACCTTATGTTTTACGGTTAAAAATAGCTCTTTGCCATGCATGTGGATGGGCAATGGCACCTTGGGCCATTGGATAGATCCTCTCAAGGATTATCAAGCATCCTCAGACATCTTGGCAGCGGCACTCTCAGAAATTAGTCAAGGAGCTGTTAAAGGAGATGGAGGCAGACGCAGTTCTTCTAATATTAACGTAACTACCCTTTTATTTCTACATAATAGCTTTAGACCAGGAGAACTGGGAATTGTTTACACTCAGCAGTACTTCCCTCAAAAGATACTACTGCCTAATTGCATGCCTTTTGTGAATTTCCCTCCACAGACGACAGAATGCCAATCACCTTCCTCTAAAGATAGGTCAATTATCCCAGGATTTAGTTTCTCTCCACCTGTAGAACAATATAGGTTTACTTGGAATCATACGGGAGCCCAGAATACATGCCCATGGTATGATTGGATCTTGGCTAATTATCAAAATGCTTTTACCTCACTAACTCCTCTTGCTTGCCTTAAGGGAGAAGAATTTTTCCTTTATAATATATCTGCTATTAGGAACGTTAAAAAAAGGGCAGTCAGACTTCTTAATATATCCATAAACTCACTTTTGCAAAACGTGAGTTATTCCTCTGCCCCGGTTTGCCTCAAACCACCCTTTTTCTTCCTTATTAGTACTGATGTGTCTAGTGATCACCTAGATTGTAACAGTACCCATACACAATGCTATCTATCAGAATGTTGGGATGGCGGCAATGATACTGCCTTGGTAGTTCATCTACCCATGTTTGTGCCCATTCCAGTTATAGAAGACCCAGACACTTTCCCTGTAGGACAATTGTTCCATGTCAAAAGAGATTTTGGTATTACTGCTGCCATTATTACAGCCATTACTATATCTGCAGCAGCCACTGCTACTGCTGCAGTTGTCATAGCATTTCAAGTGCAGACTGCAGAGGCAGTGAATAATATAGTTGAGCAGTCTACACGAACCTTACAGACCCAAAATCAATATAATTCCCATTTAGAAACTGGAATACGACTTTTGAATCAGAGAGTAGATATTCTACAAGAAGAAACTGATGCACTTGTAACAATGGTGCAGGTATCTTGTGTTAAACATACCACAGGATCGTGTATTACTCCCCTTCAGGTAAATATGATAGCTCTAAAAGAAAGTCAGTACAGTATCAGTGAATTCCTTAGAGGAAATTGGTCTCTTGAGGGAGAATTATTAACCAAACAGCTTGTATTTCAGATAGCTTCGCTTAATGCCACAAGACTGAAGCCAATCACCGTGGAGGACCTGACCTCGTGGATCTCCAGTGCCTTTTCTTGGGTCAAAGAGTGGGCTGGGTTGTTAGCTATAGCCGCCCTTATGTGCCCAGCAGCCTTCATCTGCCTTTGGTGCTTCTGCCGTATTAGACAAGATCATGTAGCTCATAGAGCCATAGTTTATCAGGCTCTTGCAGCTATGGATGCTCAGGAAGATGTCTCTGTGTGCCTGGCCTCTCTAAAATCTTAGAAGCCTTCGCTCCAGGGTACACTGAGCATATAGTACTATTCAAACTATGTAGTGAGCCACCCTTTGTTCTTCTCGGTTACAAAATGGAGCTGGCCACATGCTGCTCCCTGGTAGTAAATCACTGGAACACATGCGCAGTATGCTGCATTCCCTATCTCACTTACATGCTAAGGAAGAACTCACTGTGTTCGTCTATGAGAATACGGCTGCTTATCTCCCTGGGCAAATGAGGCTATCATTTCGACTCGAGTGGACCTGTTGCTGACAGAAGGACTCTCTTCCTGGACCACTTCAACCTTTTCTTACTTTAAGGAGTGGGTGGGGGTGAGTCTATTTGGCGTAGTCTTAAGCTGTAGATGCGTGTTCACGCTTTGACTGGTCTGCAAACTCAGAACTCAACAAAGACGTGACAAGGTTGTGATTGCTCAAGCACTTGCGGCTATTAGTCAAGGTGCCTCCACAGAGACCTGGTTATCCATGTTAAAATAATCTTACAAACACTGGACTGATCGGCTCTTGCACCCCTAGAGGTTAGACTCATTGCACAGGGATAAGTCAGTAAGTCTTTCACTCTGATGGATTGTCGGGCTAAGCACCACATAAGGGTTGTTCAGACTTTTGGACACTCTTAGAAGATAAGTCGAATTGCATGAGGGTTGCGTGTCCAAGTGTCTCTCCCCTAGGAAAAACGGCATGAGTGCAGGTCAGGATGACCCTGGGAGAAGGAACCTAAGGGTCTTGTTCTGTACATGGTGCTCTCACTCACCTTACTAGGGATTCGACCTCTACCTTCATCCATTACAGAGTGGCTTGCATTTTTTAATAAAACTAAAAGGGAGAGATGTGGAAAGCGCAGCTGTATTCGCCATTACGAGATGGCACCAGCCTCCACTGTGCCAGCTCTGCTTTCTTAGTGGACAAGCTATCTGCACAAGTGCAAGAGTATCTTCGCGCCAAATCTCTGCCTGTCCCGGGGCATTCAGATGAGGTCATGAGTAAACAGCCAATCAGGTGTGTACACGCCACACCAAGGGGTATATAAACAACGTCCATCTTGGGCTCGGGGTCCCCTCCACGAAAAGCATTAAATAAAGGGTTGGCTGCAGAAGGATCCTAGTGTCCTGCGTGTGTTCTTGCTGGCGAGACGGAAAGTGCGGGACAATATCATAGTACCCTATATCTAGAAATACTTAAATTGCATTCAGCGCTACAGTTTCCTCGTTTTTGACCCTTGTTTTAAGACATTTATTTAGAAATTTAGCATGTATCATAGTATAAACTTTAATGAAATTATAAGTTTATCTTTCAAATATCTCCCTTAATCATCACTATGCCTTGTTTTAGAATACTAGCAACAAGGTACGAATTTTTTCTCATAATGTTTTTTGCAACTAATGAGATCAACAAGAATCCTTATCTTTTACCCAATATGTCTTTGATGTTCTCCATCGTTGTTGACCTGTGTCAAGATATATTGGGAGTTCTGGAAAGAGTATATTTGCATCCAAACAATAGAGTGGATTTCATTAATTATATCTGTGAAAAATATCAAATTTGTGCTGTAAACCTTACAGGCCCATCATGGAAAACATCCTTAAAACTGGCAATTCATCCTAGGATACCAAAGGTAAGAATGTGTGACAATGGATGAGTCAACAACATTAAATTCCATTTAAATGTTCCAACAAGAAAACTTTGACAGCATGAATTTATGAGTGTCCTGCTACACACACACACACACACACACACACACACACACACATATACAGACACACAGACACACAGAGACACACACACACATATACTATATATATGTATATGTATGTATGTATATATATATATATATATATATATATATATATATATATATATATATATATATATATATATTCATGTATAAATTAAGGAATTAAATAAGCATGGTCTCCTTGCTGCTTCATTTTAGATGGACTTGGATAGGATTAATGTATTGAACAAGCTGGGAAAATTGTGTTCTAGAAAATTCAGACTTGTCAGAAATAGTCTAGAATCTAAAATAAATAATACATGATACTTAGAGTATAATCATACTATCCATGATAGGAGTTTGGAAAGGTGAGCAACATTATTTGTATATAATCTGAAACATTCCAATAATCATATTCCTCATGTGGATGTTTCATTCTCTCTTCTACATTCTTTAGGTTTTCTTTCTACCATTTAATCCTAACCTAAGTGACCTTGACCAGTTGCCATATGTCCATCAGATAGCCACCAAGGACACACATTTGTCCCATGGCATGGTCTCCTTGCTGCTTCATTTTAGGTGGACTTGGATAGGACTGGTCATCTCAGATGATGACCAGGGCATTCAGTTTCTCTCAGATTTAAGAGAAGAAATACAGAGGCATGGGATAGGTTTAGCTTTTGTGAATGTGATCCCAGAATCCATTCAGATATATATGATAAACAAATTATGACATCTTCGGCAATGGTTGTTATAATTTATGGAGAGATGAACTCTACTTTAGAACTCAGCTTTAGAAGATGGGATTATTTAGGTATTCAGAGAATCTGGATCACAACCACACAATGGGATGTTATCACAAATAAAAAGTAATTTAGCCTTGATTTCTTCCATGGGACTGTCACGTTTGCAAACCACAGAGGTGAGATTGCTAAATTTAGGAATTTTATGCAAACTATGAACACTGACAAATATACAGTGAACATTTCAGAGTCTATACTGGGGTAGAATTATTTTAATTGTTCAGTCTCTAAGAACAGCAATAAAATGGAACATTTTAAATTCAACAACTCATTGGAATGGACAGCTCTGCACAAATATGACATGGCCCTGAGTGAAGAAGATTACAATTTGTATAATGCTGTTTATGCTGTGGCCCACACCTACCATGAACTAATTGTTCAACAAATAGAGTCTCAGAAAATGACAGAAGCCAAAGGAATATTCATTGACTATCAGCATGGGAAGTTTCTTATATTTCAGTATGTTTAGATATATCAATGTGAACTTTTAAATGGACCCAGAGCAACACATGTACATTTGTTAGAGATTATTCTCTCAATGGCCAGATTTCTATACTGCAAAACCCCCTAATTAATCTTTCACATGGATGAATATCATGCACAAGGAAAACATTTAATAGGAAACAATGATTTTTCATGATATCCGTGAATTTTGTGAAAACATGTCTCAACACTTCATCAAATAAGTTCAAAAATTAGAATAGGAGCCAAGGGTTTCATAATAAAATCCTTAAGTGAGGACTAGATTAGACTATTTTACTAAAGAGTAATTTCTCAAGATTCAGTACATATGCTGTTACTAATAGTTACTCCTTTAAATTAACAATGATTTACAAAACCTCAAATGAATATGACTGTATGTGTTATTTTCTTTCTGTTTATCTAATATTTTCTACTGTCTATGCATGAAAGACCAACAGCCATTCTTTATTTTCATACACATTCAGAATTCCCATTCATTTGCACATAAATCTCTACATTTAAAAAAAATGTATTTTTGACAAACATGAACACACATCCACGTTCACACACATTCACACACACCATGTTACTTACTATATGATAATCATTTATCCTAGCACATTTTAAAATTGAACATTAATATGAATTATATAAGTTTTCAGTTTTGTTCAGGTATATTTTATTTTACTACATGAAATTACTTCTATACAGCTGTATTTTGTGAAAGTAATTAAGAAATTATTGGAAATTCTAAATTTTGCTTTCTCTTTATTGGTACACATATAATACGCATCTAATGATGGGTTCATTTAGATGTCTTCCTTGGTGAAGGCCAGGGTATTTACTAACCTTGTTGGAGAACTGGTGAACATGAATCATAGGGAAAAATAAATGTACAGAGTATGACATTTTCATCATTTGGAATTTTCTACAAGGCTTTGGATTAAAAGTGAAAATAGGAAACTATTTTCCTTGCATCCCACAGATGCAAAATCTTCATATATCTGAAGATGAGGAGTGGTCCATAGGAGGAAATTCGGTTGTGTACTACAATTTTTATTTTTTCTAGATATCTAAATTTCTAGTTATCTAAATTTTTAAATATAAGGAACTGAAGTAATATCTCTGTGGTTAAGACTCCTCTTGCAGAAGACCATTCTCTGTTATGAGCACCAAACTCTGATAAATTTCAACTTCATGTAAATCTTAGAAATCAAAGGCCTCTGCATTCCATGTTCACATATGCCTATTTACCACAACACAGGAATATATATATATATATATATATATATATATATATATATATGTAATTGTGTAACTATATGCATAGCATTGAATTTTCCTATTCTTTGAGAGCATATTTATAGCCTAATTAAGTAGAGCATGTATTCATTTATAGAAATCTGTCTCCAGATTCAAGGTTTTCTTTTTATTTATGTATTTTTATATGTTATTTTATTTACTTATATTTCACATGATATCCCACTTTCTGGTGTCACCTCTTCTCTGGGGGAATTGCCTTGTCCCACATCAGTGGGAGGAAAGCCCCTTGGTCCTGTGGAGGTTTGATGCCCAAGTATAGGGGAATGTTAGAGTGATAAGGCAGGAGTCTCATAAAAGAACAGAATTGGGGGAAGGGAGAGGATATTCAAGGCTTTGTTTTAAACTTCATTAATTTTAGGATAGTATTATATAACATATTTTGTTCATATTCATCAATCAACTCTTTCTTGATATACCCTACACTTTTTCTCCATATACTTCAGTATTCTGAATTTTTTTATTTATAAATAATGATAGAAAAAAATGATGCCACATAAATATTATTTTGGATTAATCAGTTTAGGTAGTAAAAGTTTTAAATTGATACAACCTTAAAGTTACATATATAATATTACATGATGTAAATAATATTGTGTGACATTTGGTGCACTGCAGAAAAATACAAAATAATAATATGCCTGAAATTGCTAAGAAATACTGGTAAACAGAGGAATATTTATAGCCATATCTGTTAATATCACATATATCAATCTATGCATCATTATACATATTATGTATACATAAATTACATACACAGATACACACACACTCACAAACACACACTATCTAACTCCCTTATTATATAATATTTACATATTGTTTCAGGTTCCCTCCTCCATGTGTAGTGTGCCATATTCTGTTGGATTTGGAAAATTCATCAGAAAGAAACAGCAGACTGCTGCTTTGATTGTGTTCAGTGCTCAGAAAATGAGGTTTCCAATGATACACGTAAATGCTTGCATGCAGAAAGAAATGCTGTATTTGAATCCTTCTCTTTCCAAACTACAACTATGATAAGGCCTACATGGAAACTGAAGTTCTAAAATCTCCATGTTTCAGAACTGAATAAGATAAATAATGCCAACTTCTTTTGGGCCTATCAAATAGCCTGCAGTATCTTCTACAAACAATACATTGCTCTCACATTATGATGCTATACTATGCAGAAAAAATTTAGGAGGGCATACATGTGTCCCAATTTTTAAAGACAAACTATGCAGCACAGAGCATCAAGAACGAAAATATTCCTTTAGGCAAACAGTACTTGCATAAGGAATTGTATGTTCTGGTTCCTATAGGAGATACAGGCAAATAACACAACGCAAAAAAGCAAAAATAGTACTTAATGCTTTTCAAAAACTGACATCGATAACTATATCTGCACACTACCTTTGTTTTTCAATAGTGAATTTATAGTTTGAATGATTAAATATGAGATTGTGCATATTGTTATATATCATATTATTCTTTCTTTTTTGTTTAATGAATAATATTTTTTCTGTTCCATTCCCTGTGATGGTGTTTTATTTCACCAGAAAACATAGGTAACTAGAGAGCAATCATAAGTCAGTGGTCCCTACAGTAAGAAGGAATGGATTAGAGGATCAAAACCAAATTATTTATTGATATATCCTTTGAATAATACAAATACACAATCATTAACTATATAGTTATCATATATTATAAGGGTTTGCTGTTTTCTCCAGCAGATATGGAACAGTGTGTGAGGTGTCCAGATGATAAGTATGCAAACTTGGAGCAAACTCACTTTCTACTAAGAACTGTGTCATTTCTGGCTTATGAAGATCCACTGGGGCTTGCTCTAGGCTCCACTTCTCTGTCCTTCTCTGCTATCACAATTGTAGTACTTTTCCCATTTGTAAAGTACATGGATACTCCTATTGTGAAGGCCAAAAATCAAATTCTCAGTTACATCCTGCTCATCTCTCTAGTGTTTTGTTTGCTCATTATTCTTCATTGGACATCCCAACCAGGTCACCTGCATCCTCCAGCAGACCACATTTGGAGTATTTTTCACTGTGACTGTTTCTACAGTGTTGGCCAAAACATTAATTGTGGTCATATCTTTCAAGCTCACTACTCCAAGAAGAAGAATGAGAGGGATGCTGACATCCGGGGCACCTAATTGGGACATCCCCATTTGTACTCTGATCAAAATTGTTCTCTGTGGCATCTGGTTGATAACATCTCCGCCCTTTATTGACAAAGATATACAATCTGAACATGGGGAGACTGTCATTATTTGCAACAAAGGCTCAGTCATTGCCTTCCATGTTGTCCTGGGATACTTGGGTTCCTTGGCTCTAGGGAGCTTCACTGTGGCTTTCCTGGCTAGGAACCTTCCTGACAGATTCAATGAAGCCACGTTCCTAACTTTCAGCATGCTGGTGTGCTGCAGTGTCTGGATCACCTTCCTACCTGTCTACCATAGCACCAGAGGGAAGATCATGGTGGTTGTGGAGGTCTTCTCTATCTTGGCTTCTAGTGCAGGGTTGCTAGGGTGTGTCTTTGTCCCAAAGTGTTATGTTATTTTAGTTAGACCATATTCAAATATTATACAGAAGTACAAAGACAAATTGCTGCATTGAATCTTTCATAGTACGAAAATGTTAGATGATACTCAACATGTTTTTAATTGTCTTAACCAAAGTATAATTTAGTTATAGAATATTTTTACATACTAAACAAAATTGAGCTTACAAATAGGACAGCACTGTCCATTGTGACACCAGTTAACAAATTTGATGGAATATGGTTTCATTCATAAGATCACAGTACTGACGATATTGAGAACTGGCAATCTCTATTGAGGAAGCCTACCATCTGTTTGAGCCATGTTTTATTGTGTAAGCTATGTACTTAATAAATGATTAATATAAGATGACAGTACTTACTGTGGACACTACCCCCTGGAGATAGGTTGTTCTTAGAGTAATAAAAAGAGGACTGCAAACAGCGTGGACCTGAAGCCTGTAACAGAAATTATTCCACATGCATTCACAGAGTGCCTGCATCCAGTTTCATGCCTTGGCTACATTGAATATACTGTGACCAAGTTACATAAGTAAATAAAAAATTTTCTCACATTTCCTTTGATCATGGTGTTTTTTACTGCAATAGAATCTAAGACACCACCTTAGTGTTAAATTGCCTCTGTGTGGATTTGAAATATCATAGATTCCTCATGCAATTAAAGGTACTAAAAACAAGTGTGAATATTAGCAGAGTGTGAAGCACAGTGATTGTATTGCATATTACAAAACAGAATTGCTGAACTTTGGAATAGCTTTCAAATAAACTAGGAATTCTTTAGAATGTCAGATATTATACAAAGAAAGGAACATTTTATGAAAAGGTAAATGGGGTTCAGATTGTGCCTGAAATATAAGACTCTGTCAATTTATGTAAAAGACATTTTCATTACAAAATGAAAGTTTTTCTTTAATCAAGTAAAATCACTAGTGGTACTGTCACACACAAAACCTTTACAACAATTAGATTGGTGAATTTGATGAACTTATAAATTACTCTAGATGAAAGGTCTCATAAAGGTTATCAATATATGTGTGCTAAAGATAATTTTACTTTACTATTACACACACAAACATGTATGTATAAACACATACACATTATTATTGATATACGTCAGTTGATGAAGGTCAGTGTCATTTGTCTCTCAATAAATGGTTTGCTGTTTTATTTTTAAATATTATTTGATAGTGTATTTTTGATGTCATTCAATTGCTTTTTGTTTATATTTCCTGTCTCCAAAATACCCTTTGTACGACTCCATGCACTCCTAAATTTCACATGGCCTTATCCCATTAATTATTAATCATGTGTCTCTATTTGCATACATAAATATATATAGAGAGAAATATAAATTTTGGAGACTGTGTAAGACATTCATGGTAGGAGACTCAGTGCATTCTGTGCATGCTCTTTAGTTGGTAATTCAGTCCCTGAGAGTCCCCTAGTGTCCAGGTTAGTTGACACTGAGGGTTTTCTTATGAACTTCCTGTTACTTAAGGGGCTCTCAATCCTTTCCCCAACTCTGACAAAAGACGCCCTGTGTTCTGTCCAATGTTAGGCTGTGGGTCTCTGCATCTGTTTCAGTCAGGTGCTGGGTGGAGAATCTCAGGGGACAATTATGCTAAGCTACTCTCTGGAAGTATAAGAAAATATATCCTCAGTAATGTTACGGATTGGTGCTTGCCCATGGAATGGTTCTCAAGTTGGGCAGGGTATTGTTAGGCCTTCCTCTCATTCTCTGCTCCATCTTTTCAACTGCATTTCTAGTAGATAGGGCAAAGTTTGGGTGGAAAAATTTTTGCTTCAGTTATTGTCCTTAGCTCCCCACTTGGTGTCCTTTCTGCCAGCAGGATGTGGCCTCTTCAGGATCTATATCTCTTTACCATGCATTTCTGCTAAGATTACCCTCCTAGACTCCTTGGTGCCCTCCAATGTGTCATCTCTGGCACATTCAAAAGATACCCCACACTTCTACCCCCACCTGCTGCAGATTTCAATTCATTTTCATGGCCTCTGGGCCTCTCTTTTCTCACACAACACCTGCTCCTGTACTCTATCCCTTCCTTTTATTCCAGAGCAGGTTTCTCTGTGTAGTCCTGACTGTCCTGGAACTCACTCTGTAGACCAATCTGGCCTTGAACTCAGAAATCTACCTGCCTCTGCCTCCCAAGTGCTGGGAGGCACATTAAAGGCATGTGCCACCACCACCCAGCTTCACCTTCCCCATTCTAATCCATTCTCTTATCCAGTTCTCACTCTGCCATATGTGTCTTATGACTGTTTTTCCCCCTTTTGAAGCTGGACCATGCTCATTTGGCTCTTCCTTCTTGTTTAGCTTCTTTTGGTCAATGGAGAGTAGTGTGGATATCGTGTACTTTATGGTTGATAATTCACTTGTAAGTGAGTACATACATGCTTTTCCATTTGTGTCTGGATTGTCTCATTCTGGATGATAGTCTCCTTGTATCCATATATGAGTTGACTTTTAACTGCTCTACAAAATTAACTGCAGGTGGATCTTACACATATTAGTTAAATGCTGAGGGCATAACTTTTATAAGAATCAAGAGAAACTAGGGCTGTCCATGCTTGGCATCATGCCCATGACATTTCTACAAGCAAGTCCCTGGTCCAATGTTTTGAGCAGATTCATCCCTCGTAGGGAAGTTATTCAGAGGTCACCACCTGATGCACCAAATGAGGAGCACCACTAGTGACCTTTCACTTGGCCACATCTGGCTACATGTGACTGATGCTTTCCATCCAGCCCCAGGGAAGACCCACCACCCCAGCTTCACTGCTCATCCACATTCTCCTCATTATGGGCAGAGAGAATGTGCTCAACATGTCTCAAAAACAGAACTTACTTGAAGTCACCAAACAGCACCCAATAGCAGCACTCAAAGCAGGACCCAGAGAACCATTCAAGGCTCTAAGCCAAAAACAAACTTCAACAAGGCACCAGGAAGATCCCTCCTCTTAGTCTGATTGGCAGATCTGCCTGGGGTCCTCGATTGGCCAGTGAGTCTTACCCCTCCTCAAGGTTAGAGTGTGTTTCCAGTCCTGTGCCAGACCTTACATATATCTCAGGTTGGTTTGCACTCTCATAGCATTTGTACCTGTCCTTCAAGAACCTCATCCATCTGTACTCGCACCCACGACTGAAGGAGAACACACCATTGCAACTGGGAGTGTTCATCTGCTTTCTCCTCCCCTTTGTGGGCAGTGATCTTGCAGACATCATGACCCGACTTCATAGCTTTGTTGAAAATTCCTCACAGAAATTCCCATTCTTCTTCCTAAAATCAAGGTGGATATCCTATTACTTGACTTGCAGTGGAGGTATAAAGATAGCTCATCAGTAGAAGGTGCCCAGTTAAGAGTCTAGGCTCTTAAAATTAAAGAAGGATTTTTAGGAAACACATGTTTGCTATGTGGCTTTATACAATTCCCTTATTCTAGATGATACAAATGAATAAAACCTGGGAGAGAACCAGGAAACAGATGACAAACACTGGAAAACTGTTGTTTGTCAGCACATCATTATCAATGTGAGGAAAATGCCCACAGTTGTGTTAGCACATGCTTTCTATATCAACATATCTCAAATAGAGACTGAATTTCTCTGTGTATGTAGAAGAAGATTTATTATAACATCTGAGAGACATTTGTCCTCTTCATTCAATAATGGCTGTCTGCCAAGAGAAACATCAAAATCTAGGACTTATCTTCTGGTGAAAGGGAGCTGCAATTTCCCTCAGCCCAGCATGAAGCCAGAAAACAAAACTCTTGTTTCTTAATGTCACCCCTTAAAGTTAATAACCTGGGCACCCTTCCCCTTGCAGGTCAGATTGATACATCCACTTCACCTGAGGATGGGCTATGCAAGCTATTCACCTTGATTCCAGGAAGAGAAAAGCAAGTGCTGTGAGGAAAGGTCAGGCAAGGTCTAAATTTATGTCCTGTTAAGATCAGGGTTGTTGCTAACAACGGAAGTAGCATGCAGCTGAATAGCCTGAGCTGGAATAGTGGGTCCTCACATAGGACTTGTTGGTGTGAAAGCCCTCTTGCAAGGCAGGCACAAATGCTAAGGGAGTACAAATCACTCCTCAGATCTGGAAAAGCGTTTGGCCCTGGACTAGAAGTCAACTTTAACCTTGAGGAGTGGTAAGGCTTACTGGCCAATCCTCCAAGCAGACCTACCATTCAAAGAAAGAGGCTGGATCTTCCAGGTACCTCTCTGCAAGTTCACTGTTGCTGTGCAGGCCTGAATAGTTCACTGTTTCAGGCTCTGAGCTCTGCTTTTACATGCTGTGCTGTGAGTGGACCTCAGAGAAGTTTTGAAATTGAGACATGGTAAGCACAATGTATCTGCCCACAATGGGGAGGAACAGGTGGCTGAGCAGTGGGTTCTGAGGAGGAGGGTCCTGTCACCGGTTGGATGGGAAATGTCAGCTATATGTGATTACATGTGAAGTTTCTAGTGATGCTTCTTACTTGCCATATCAGGTGGTGACCTCCGAATGACTTCACTATCATGGATGAATCTTCCCAAATCATTTGGAACATTAGTTTGCTTTTAGAAATATCATGACTGCCTTTTTAAAAAAAAATTATTCTGCAGCATGTTTACAAAACATTTTGTGTTTAACACTACACACTGATATGAATATAATAAGTCTATTTTAACATGTGAATGGTTTTTGTTTTCTTTTGTTTTGTTTGTACTATTCCTATTTCTTTGCATGTATAGTGTTTTACATATTGTGTGACAAGGGGACTTTTTTTGTTCCAATCTATTTGGTATTTTGGATGCTTTTTGTACCCTAATAGGAATCTTTGTCTTTAGTTTAGAAATTATTCATTAAGGATTTCATTACAACTGTTTTCTTGACTTTGTGCTTATATTCTTCTTCTATTACAGTCATTCGTAGTATTTGCTTTTGATATGTTGCACTGTTCCTGGATATTTAGTGCCAGGAAACTTTTAGACTCCAAATATTTTTTGACCAATAAGTCCATTTATTTTATTTATCTCTTTTCCCTGTTTGGTGTGTGAACCTTGTTTTTGTAGTTATCCATGTGCAAGTTATTTCAATGGCCTGCGCTCAGGGACTTAGCACCTGCTTAAATCATTACCTGCCTCCATCAAGTGCTGCTGTTGTCGAAGTGTGCTTTATATACATGGAGCACTAGCTTCAGCTGCTCTCTGTATTTATTCCCTATTTCTGTTCTCTACACACGCCCCCTCTAAAGTCTTTCTCTACTCTGATCACATTCTCTCTGCTCCCTATATGTGTTCCAGTCTGCAGATCCTCTTCTGTACCTCTATCCCTTCACCAGGTTCTCACTCCTGTCCTTTCTACAAAACAACCTCTTTTGTGTCAGATCTCTTGCATGTTTTAATTTTTGAGAACCTGCTGTAACAGGATATCGAGGATTTCTTGGTGACATATTTTCCTGGCTTATCTTTGTTATATTCCTGTGCTGATAGCTAGGTGACTGGGTTTGTCGTGATAATAGGTCTAGATACTTGTCTCTGGATTTGTCTTGTTAGGATGGTAATTTTATTCCTGAATTACTATCTGCTGTTTGCATTTTCAGAGAACATTGGCTTAGTGTTGCCCCTTTTACTGACCTATTTGGTAGGTATGATCAAGAGGGAATGCTTGCTAATATTGAAAGCTGGAAAAAGTGGCAGGCCGGGAGATATGATCTTAGCAGTCCACCAGGAGACATAGTCAGTAGAGAGGTTAAGCTGTCTCTGGTGTTTGTACAGTGTTAGGGACAGTTATGTAAATTGCATGTGGGATATCAAATAGTGTGGTAGATCTCATGGAAATCCTACTTTATCTCTTGGCAGGCAAGGTATGTAGTTGAAAAAGGAGTGTAGATTCATGTCTAATGGATGAGGAATGTTTATTCTGTACCATTGTATGTCGTAAAGGTATGACTTGCTTTCTGATTTTAAATGATTTGACTTTCAAGATATTGCCTTGAGAGTCAGAAGACACTTTAGACATTTCAGTCATGTAGGAGCTTCTACAGACTATTAGGATCACTGTAGACTGAATGCATTTTCATCACAGGATAAACATGAGCCTTTAGCATCCAGGGTCTGAATGGAGTTGATTGGGTCTCCTGGATATCACCACACTGTGGGGCTTCAAGTTTCTGCTGGGTTAAGTGCATCCCCTCCAACTGAGGGCAGACATTGGAGTCCAGTTACAGGAACAGATGCCAAAGATAGGCAACAGCTTTAGGGACAGCCCCTGCTCCAGTTGATGGAGGACCCTCATGAAGACTAACCTGAACTTCTGTTACCAATGTGCCAGGGAATTTATTTATTTTTTTAATAGGCCAAAAGGCTTTTTATTTACAGGTGAATGCTTACACACATTGCACAAAGTACTTCTATAGGCCCTGCAGGCAGTGTCAGGGTAGGCTTCTTCTTCCCCCACCCCCCACCCCCGAAAGTCACATAAGCCCCTTCCCTCCCCCTGTTCTCCTATCCACCCCTTCCCACTTCCCTGTTCTGGTTTTGCCCTATACTGCTACACTGAGTCTTTCCAGAACAAGGGGCTACTCCTCCATTCTTCTTGTACCTCATTTGATGTATGGATTATGTTTTGGGTATTCCAATTTTCTAAGCTAATATCCACTTATTAGTGAGTACATACCATGATTGATCCTTTGAGACTGGGTTACCTCACTTAGTATGATGTTCTCCAGCTCCATCCATTTGTCTAGGAATTTCATGAATTCATTGTTTCTCATGGCTGAGTAGTACTCCATTGTGTATATAGACCACATTTTTTGCATCCATTCTTCCATTGAGGGATACCTGTGCACTTTGCAGCTTCTGGTTAGTATACATAGGGCTGCTATGAACATAGTGGAGCACGTATACTTATTACATGCTGGGGAATCCTCTGGGTATATGCCCAAGAGTGGTATAGCAGGATCCTCTGGAAGTGACGTGCCCAGTTTTCTGAGGAACCGCCAGACTGATTTCCAAAGTGGTTGTACCAATTTGCAACCCCACGAGCAGTAGAGGAGTGTTCCTATTTCTACACATCTTCGTCAACACCTGCTGTATCCTGAATTTTTAATCTTAGCCATTCTGACTGGTGTGAGGTGAAATCTCCGGGTTGTTTTGATTTGCATTTCCCTAATGACTAATGAAGTTGAGCATTTTTTAAGATGCTTCTCAGCCATTCGATATTCTTCAGGTGAAAATTCTTTGTTTAGCTCTGTACCCCATTTTTAATATGGTTATTTGGTTTTCTGGGGTCTAACTTCTTGAGTTCTTTGTATATATTGGATATTAGCCCTCTATCTGATGTAAGGTTGGTGAAGATATTTTCCCAATGTTGGTTACTAATTTGTCCTTTTGATGCTGTCCTTTGACTTACAGAAAGTTTGTAATTTTTTGAGGTTCCATTTGTCAATTCTTGATCTTAGAACATATGCTATTGGTGTTCTGTTCAGGAAGTTCCCCCCTGTACCGATGTCCTCAAGGGTATTCCCCAATTTCTTTTCTATTAGCTTAAGAGTGTCTGGCTTTATGTGGAGGTCCGTGACCCATTTGGAGTTGAGATTAGTACAAGGAGATAAGGATGGATCAATTCTCATACATCTGTAATTTCATATTTCTTGTGAAGTCAAGATCATTACATTTTGTTCCATCACTCCATGGCTTTTACATGTCCTGTGAGTTGCTTTATTGTTGTGTGATTCTGTGAATTCAAAGAAGACACTGTGTAACTCCAGAGTTGAACAAAAAGCCTATATTGCTGAAAACACATGCACTTCAAACTCAGCTGTGAAACTCTTGAGTTGGAACTGACCTGAATGTGTCCATTTGACGATTATCTATCATGGTGGCAGAGAGCTCTGTGAAACCTTGGAAAGGATTAAGACAGTTCTGCTCAGCTCTGATGCCTATAAATCATAGTAATGACCATGATAGCATGGAAAACCTAAGGGTGTTTCATGGATACACATTGGTGAAAAATAAGTGTGCTTTGGTGTTGTTTTTTGGCATACTTATTTGTTTATTTTATTCTTGTTTTTCTTCTTTGATTTGAAATTATCTTCCTTTTCACAATATATCTGATTAGAGTTTTGTTTTCTTCCATTTTCTCAATTCTTTCTGACTTCTATACACATCTAGCTTGACCTACATCAAATTAAATGGCGTCTAAAATAATGATATAAGACAAAATAAAATACATGAAAAGAAAAAAGTAAAATAGGACAAACAAAAACAGACGAAAATTGTCTACTGAAAAAGCACAAAAGGTTCATGGGCAAAGAAAGAACCAAAACTAGAAGCCATCACAAATATAATAAGAGCTCAATGGATATGTAAGGTTATAAAATATTGTGATTCATAAATATGAGAGAAAGAAGCTCAGAATATTACACTGAGATAGATACGTATTGCAGGGCTTGTTGCCTACCCTTAAGAGTGTTTTATTTTCCCTGTGAGACTCCTTGAAGGAAACAATATTTCCTTTTGCAAGTGGATATTGGTTGTACTTAACCTTCAAGAGCATGGTCCATGACTAATGTCATTCATAGTTCTAGTATCTTTGTACAAGAGTAAACTCTTTAGCATGTAATTAATCTTTTAAAGCATTTGAATATCATAGTAGTATTTTAGAATCTTCAACAGTACCAAAAATAATTTTTGATTAAAAAGATTTTGGTAAGTTCTTAGCCAACACACCTTTATTTAGTTACTATGGGTTATTTATTATGTAGAAAAAATGTGACAAGTGTCAACAATCAATTCAAATTTTCTGATATCTCTCTATTTTATTTGCTCTTGTATACAAAGGCCACTTAATTTTCATTTTTAGTTAATCATGAATCCAACAATTTTGCCAAAAGTTTTCATCCACTCTAGGAACTGCCTTTGTGAAGTTTTCATTCACATATACAAACTATCATATCTTCTGCAAAGAAAAGTAATTATAGTTCCTCCTTTGTAATTTGTATTACCTTCCTCTCCTTCAGTTTTATTGCTCTAGCTAAACTTTTACATAATGTATTGAATAAATAGCTATAGATAGAATGGACCACCTTGTCTAGTTTTGGAATTAGTGGAATTAATTTTAGTTTCACTCCAGTTAATTTAATGTTGGCTATAGCCTTGGTGTAAAGTGACATTTTTATGTTTAGGCATGTCCCTTTTATCTTTAATTACATGAAGAATTTTATCATAATGTATTTACATAAGCATATAATAATCTTTTGATGTGTTTTATATTTTATTTGTTTTGTTTTGTCTATTAAGTATTTTTGCATCTGTGGCTTTATGGATAATTGGTCTGTAATTCTCTTTAATTGCTCAGTCTTTCTTGACTTGATATATGAGTAATTATGGGTTCAGAAAGTAAATTGGCCAATATTTCTGTTGTTTCTATATGTGGAATACACTAAATTCTTGTTAAATCCTCTTTGAAAGACTGGTAGAATTGTACGTTAAAAGTCATGGACATGGGCTCATCTTTTGGCTTATTTGTAACGAATTCAGTTTTACTAGGTGTTTATGTCTGTTCAAGTTGGCTTTCTTAGTTTCCTTTAATTTGGTAAGTAGAGTCTATTAAGGAAATTATCCATTTCTTATTTATTTTCCAGTTTGGTGGAGTGCACCCTTTTAAATCTATGTCTTTACCACTCTCTAGATTTCTTCATTGCATATTATTTTGTCCATTTCTCATTTTAGGTTTCATTAATTTAGATATCTTTATGTTTTAATAAACTTTCACGAATCTTGTCTAATAAAAGGCTCAAAATACAACTCCATGTTTCATTGATTTTCTTCTTCTATTTCTCTTTTATTTGTTTTAGCTCCCAAAGTGATAATTTCTTGATTTCTCTTCCCTGTTTTCATTGCTTCCTGTAGTGGCTATTCCTGGTTGTCAACTTGACTAAATCTGGAATGATCTACAGTCTAGAATCGGAAGGCTCACCTATGATCCTAATTTGGAGGCACAGAGATATAAGTTTCTGACCTGGATCTTGGCATGGAGACCTTGAAGCATAGTAGCTAAGACAGGGAGATCTCCGAGTTCAAGATCATTTGGGATTAAAAGCATGGATGCACACACCTTTAATCTGGGTCATACCCTCTGCTGGAGACCCACACACCAATAATCTGGGCCACACCCTCTGTTGGAGACCTACAGCCTTTAATCTAGGCTACACCCTCTGCTGGAGATATATAAGGACATTGGAAGAAGGAAGAGTCTCTCTCAATCTTCCTTGCATGCTTGCCTCATGGGACTGAGAAACTGCTAGATCCTTGGACTTCCATCCACAGCTGCTGCTGACCATTGTTGGAGAGTTGGACTATAGACTGGAAGTCATCGACAAATCCCTAACTATATAAAGACTATTCATACGTTCAGTGACTCTAGAGAACCCAAACTAATTCAGAAGTTTGTACCAGGAGTTGTTCTAGAGGAGCAGAAGTATAAGGATGAATGTTTCAAAATTTTGGAGTTGGTTTTTTGATCCAATAGCACCTTCAGCTACTGAAACTTCTCCAGATTCTCTCCCTTCTGGAATCTCGAAGAATATTGAAGACCGGTGGATGAAACTATATCTCAAACTTAAAGAAGCTAATGCCTTTGATTATCTTGATGAATTAGGTGATTCAGTGGTTTACAATACTTTCTCCAAGTTGGGGAAAAAATCAGAAAATGATTTTTCTGGCTGGTTGCTCTTAGCATCTCGGGAAAAAAACAACGCAGGAAAGGAAGGCGTTGTGTGATAAAATTGAAGAACTCCAGACTCAAGTAAACAATCTAAAAGTTGCTAAGTGTGCCCTGGAAGAGAATCTATTCACTAGCAGCCATAGAGCTCAAGTAGCAGAAAATCAAACTGAATCCCTCATTATAAGGTTGGCTGAATTACAGCGAAAATTTAAGTCTCAACCTCAGAGGGTGTCAGCAGTTAAAGTAAGGGCATTAATTGGCAAAGAATTGAATCCTATAACTTGGGATTGGGATGTGTGGGACAACCCTGTTGAAATGGAGAATTTTGAATCTTCAGATTTTCAAGGATTTGCTCCACCTGAAGAAGTAGTACCCTCAGCCCCACCCCTTGAAATAATGCCTTCTCCACTTGAGGAAATTAATCCCTCAGAGCCTGATAAATCAGCAGTGACTTTTTTGACAATACTGATGTTTCTCAAGGCCCACCAATAGTTTCTTCTAAACTTATAACCAGACTAAAGGCAAAGAAGGCCCCTAGAGGGGAGGTAGAAAGTGTAGTCCATGAGGAAATACACTATACTAATAAGGATCTTAATAAATTTGCTAATTCATTCAAGTATAAGTCTGGAGAATATGTGTGGGAATGGATTTTAAGTGTGTGGGATAATGTTGGAAGGAACATAAAACTAGAGCAGGCTGAGTTTATTGGCATGGGCCCTCTGAGTGGAGATTCTAGGTTTAATATGGAAGCTCGCATAGTTAAAAAAGGTGTCAAAAGTTTGTTTGATTGGTTGACTGATGTATTTTTCAAAAGATGGCCTACTGAAAAGGAGTTGGAGATGCCTGATATCCCTTGGCTTAGTGTTGATGAAGGGATTTTAAGGCTTAGGGAAATTGCAATGATAGAGTGGATACGTTGTGTAAAACCTAATGCTCCACAGTGGGAAGGTCCAGAATATGTGCCCTTCATCAGTCCTATAAGACGCAAACTGGTGAGAGGGGCACCAGCACATTTAAAGAGTTTGGTTCTTGCCCTTTTCCTTGTGCCAGATCTTAGGGTTGGAGATGCTGCTGCTCAATTAGATGAATTAAATGCAATGTGTTTAATTGGGCCCCGAGTTAACAAGGGCCAGGTGGCAGCATTGAATCGCCAGAGACAAGGTGGTCATAGTTATTATAATGGACAGCATAGACAAAACAATGTTTATAATGGCATACCTCATAATGAGCAGAGAGGTGGAATTTATAATGGTTTGACTCGTTTGGACCTTTGGTGCTGGCTAATCAATCATGGTGTTTCCAGGGATGAAATACATAGGAAACCTACTGCATATCTGTTTGATCTGTATAAGCAGAAAAATTATCAAACAAATGATAGGAAGGCTGCATTGGACCATGGCAAAAGGCAATCTCAGCCAGTGAATCAATTTCCAGACTTGAGTCAGTTTACAGATCCAGAATCCCTTGAATGGAGGGGTGGCCGGGTTCCCCTGAGGAAGGATCTTGATAAGACACCTAAAAATTTTGCTGTTAGTCTTTCTCCAATTCTTCCCCAGAGGGACCTATGGCCTTTTACAACAGTAACTGTACACTGGGGGAAAGGAAATAATCAGAATTTCTGGGGGCTATTGGATACTGGTTCTGAATTGACACTGATTTCGGGAGATCCCAAGAAACATTGTGGCCCTCCAGTTAGAATAGGGGCTTATGGAGGACAGGTTATTAAAGGAGTTTTGAATGATGTGCAACTCACAGTACGTCCAGTGGGTCCCTGAACACATCCTGGGGTGATTTCCCCAGTTCCAGAATGTATAATTGGAATAGATATACTCAGAAAATGGCAGAATTCTCAATCTGATTCTCTGACTTGTGAAGTGAAGGCTATTATGGTTGGAAAGGTAAAATGGAAGCCTTTAGAGTTGCCTCTGCCAAAGAAAATAGCGAATCAAAAACAATATCGTATTCCTGGAGGAATTGCAGAAATAACTGCCACAATCAAGGACTTGAAAGATGCAGGGGTGGAGGTTTACACCACATCTCCCTTTAACTCTCCCATCTGGCCAGCGCAGAAGACGGATGGATCATGGATGATGACAGTTGACTATTGAAAATTAAATCAGGTAGTAACTCCAATTGCAACTGCTGTACCAGATGTAGTTTTGTTACTTGAGCAAATTAACATATTTCCTGGAAACTGCTATGCAGCTATTGACCTGGTAAATGCCATCTTCTCAGTACCTGTACATAAGTACCACCAGAAGCAATTTGCTTTCAGTTGGCAAGGCCAGCAGCATACCTTTACAGTTTTGCCTCAAGGATATATTAACTCTCCTGCCCTGTGTCATAACATAGTTAGAAGGGACCTTGATCGTTTGTCTCTTCCACAAAATATCACATTGGTGCACTATATTGATGATATTATGCTGATTGGACCAAGTGAGCAGGAAGTAGCAACCACTTTGGATTCATTGGTAACACATATGCATATCAGAGGATGGGAAATAAAACTGACCAAGATTCAAGGTTTATCTACTTCAGTGAAATTCTTAGGAGTACAGTGGTGTAGGGCATGCAGAGATATTACTTCTATGGTGAAAGATAAGTTATTGTACCTGGCCCCTCCCACCACGAAGAAAGAAGCACAACATTTAGTGGGTCTATTTGGATTCTGGAGACAGCACATTCCTCACTTAGTTGTGTTACTCAGGCCTATTTACCGAGTGACTCAGAAAGCTGCTAACTTTATGTGGGGCCCAGAACAGGAGAAGGCTCTTCAACAGGTCCAGGCTGCTGTGCAGGCTGCACTACCACTTGGACCATATGATCCAACAGACCCAATGGTACTTGAGGTATCAGTGGCAGATAGAGATGCTGTTTGGAGCCTCTGGCAGGTCCCTGTAAGTGAATCACAGAAGAGACCTTTAGGATCTTAGAGCAAAGCTCTACTGTCATCTGCGAACAACTACTCTCCCTTTGAAAAACAGCTCTTGGCCTGCTATTGGGCCTTCGTGGAAACTGAATGTCTGACAATAGAACACCAAGTTACTATGCGATCTGAACTGCCGATCATGAGCTGGGTGTTATCAGACCCTCCAAGTCATAAAGTAGGGCATGAACAACAGCAGTCTATTATCAAATGGAAGTGGTATATACATGATCGGGCCAGAGCAGGTCTTGAAGGCACAAGCAAGTTACATGAAGAAGTTGCTCAGATGCCTATGGTTTCTACACCTGTTACAGTGCCATCTGCTGCCAAGCATGCACCTATAGCCTCATGGGGTGTTCACTATGACCAGTTGACTGAAGAAGAGAAGACTAGGACCTGGTTTACTGATGGCTCTATACGTTATGCAGGTGACACCCAAAAGTGGACCGCTGCAGCATTATAACCCCTTTCTGGACCAACCCTGAAAGAGACAGGTGAAGGAAAATCTTCATAGTGGGCAGAAATTCCGGGCAGTACATATGATATTACAGTTTGTTTAGAAGAGGAAATGGCCAGTTGTATGATTGTTCACTGACTCATGGGCTGTAGCCAATGGATTGGCTGGATGGTCAGGGATGTGGAAAGATCACAATTGGAAAATTGGTGAGAAAGACACCTGGGGAAGAAGTATGTGGCTAGATCTCTCCAAATGGGCAAAGGATGTGAAGATATTTGCGTCCCACGTAAATGCTCACCAAAAGGTGACTTCAGCTGAGGAGGAGTTCAATACTCAAGTGGATGAGATAGCACGTTCTGAGGACAGTCAGCCTCTTTCTCCAGCCATCCCAGTTATTGCCCAGTGGGCACATGAACAAAGTGGCCATGGTGGCCGAGACGGAGGTTATGCTTGGGCTCAGCAACACGGACTTCCACTCACCAAGGCTGACCTGGCTACAGCTGCTGCTGAATGCCAGATCTGCCAACAGCAGAAACCAACACTGAGCCCCAGATATGGCATCATTCTTTGAGGTGACCAGCCAGCAACCTGGTGGCAGGTTGACTACATTGGACCACTTCCCCTGTGGAAAGGACAGTGTTTTGTTCTTATTGGAGTAGATACTTATTCTGGTTATGGATTTGCCTTTCCTGCACGTAATGCTTCTGCCAAAACCACCATCTGTGGACTCACAGAATGCTTTATCTATCGTCATGGTATTCCACACAGTATTGCTTCTGACCAAGGAACTCATTTCACAGCCAGAGAAGTGCGACAGTGCGCCCACGATTATGGAATTCACTGGTCTTACCATGTTCCCCATCATCCTGAAGCATTTGGCCTGATAGAAAGATGGAATGGACTTTTGAAGACACAGTTATGGCACTAATTAGGTGGCAACAACATGGAGGGCTGGGGCACAGTTCTTCAGAAGGCAGTATATGCATTGAATCAGCGTTCAATATATGGTACAGTTTCTCCCATAGCCAGGATCCATGGGTCCAGGAATCAAGGGATGTAAAGGGGAATAGTTCCACTCACTATCACTCCTAGTGACCCTCTAGTAAAATTTTTGCTTCCTGTCCCCACAAATTTAGCTTCTGCTGGCCTAGAAGTTTTGGTTCCAGAGGGGGGAGTGCTCCTACCAGGAGCCACAAGAAACATTCGTTTGAACTGGAAGCTCACACTTCCCCCTGGCCATTTTGGGCTTCTAATGCCCTTAAACCAACAGGCAAAGAATGGAATAACAGTGTTAGGAGGGGTGATAAGATCCAGATTACCATGGGGAAATTGGATTGTCTCTCCACAATGGAGGTAAGCAGGATTATGTCTGGAGTGCAGGAGATTCCCTAGGGCGTCTCTTAGTACTACCATGTCCTGTGATTAAAGTCAATGGGAAACTACAACAGCATAATCCAAGCAGGATGACAAAG
This sequence comes from Apodemus sylvaticus, assembly GCF_947179515.1. NCBI lineage: Eukaryota > Metazoa > Chordata > Mammalia > Rodentia > Muridae > Apodemus > Apodemus sylvaticus. Next base: position 63,974,113 of record NC_067490.1, read on the forward strand.
GACAAAGACCTACCATGAATGAAGGTATGGATCAATTCTCCAGGAAAAGAGCCAAGAGCTGCTGAGGTGCTTGCCAAAAGTGAAGGAAATACAGAATGGGTAGTAGAGGAAGGTAGTTATAAATACCAGCTAAGGCCACATAACCAGTTGCAGAAACGAGGATTATAAGTAATATGAATGCTTCTATTTTATTTTGTTGAAGATACATTTGTCTTTCTTCCAATCCCTTTAACATCAATTGGTATTGAAACACTAAAAGAATGCTCCCAAGGGATATTTCCTCATTGTAAATTTACAAATGTGTTTGCGATTGTAAGAGGAATAGTTATATCATGTTAGGCGTATTCACAATCTTGTTATTGTTTCATGTGGACATGAGATATTATTTGTGTCAAGTTGACAAGGGGTGGATTGTAGTGGCTATTCCTGGTTGTCAACTTGACTATACCTGTAATTAACTACAGTCTAGAATTGGAAGACTCACCTATGATCCTAATTTGGAGGCTCAGAGATATAAGTTTCTGACCTGTATCTTGTCATGGAGTACTTGAAGCATAGTGGCTAAGACAAGAAGATCTCTGAGTTCAAGATCATTTGGGATTAAAAGCATGGATGCACACACCTTTAATCTGGGCCACACCCTCTGCTGGAGACCCACACACCAATAATCTGGGCCACACCCTCTGTTGGAGACCTACAGCCTTTAATCTAGGCTACACCCTCTGCTGGAGATATAGAAGGACATTGGAAAAAGGAAGATTCTCTCTCACTCTTCCTTGCCTGCTTGCCTGGTGGGACTGAGAAACTGCTAAATCCTTGGACTTCCATCCACAGCTGCTGCTGACCATTGTTGGGGAGTTGGACTATAGACTGTAAGTCATCTACAAATTCCCTAACTATTTAGACTATCCATACATTCTGTGATTCTAGAGAACCCAATCTAATACACTTCCTCACTTCTTTCTGTTGTAGCCTTTGAATCGTGCTGTTAAATTACCAGCATGAAAGCTTGTTTTTTTCCATGTAGGTATTTTGTGCTGTGAACTTTCTTCTTAGCTCCACTTTCATGTTCTTTATGTTCCATGAGATTGTGCATGTTGCATATTCATATCCATTGAACTCTAGAACGTCTCTAATTTCTTCCTTTATTTCTGTGTAGAACCATTTTATCTCATACAATTAGTCAGTAAGCTGTCTTCCCTCATCTCTTACAACACTGAGACATCAACAGGTTTTTTGGCCCAGATCACATGTTTTTTCTGATCAGAAAGTTTGGGGTCTCCTGGATCTGTTGCAATCAAGGACATGTAAAGCCCAGTTTATTGGGGCCACCCAGTGGGGTGATTTTTTGTCTCTCTGGGATGGAGATTAGTCCTTTGTCATCAGAAGGCTCCTCTCCTTATAAATGCCCCCATGGATATGAAAGGTAGCATGACACCAGCCATCTGTGTCATGTCTTTTCTCAGTTCTATTGACTGTTTCCTAGCTTCTATTTCAGCTTTCTGGGCTGACGTTCCTGCCAGGTGTCATTCTGCCCACGTGATCTTGGTATTTGACACCACCACTACCCCAGCATACCTCTGTCCATCTGGAATGAGGCTGTGGACATTTGTGAATGCTGTTGCCCCTGCATCTATCTGAGCAGTCATATAGAGAACCATCCAGGGAGGTCAAGGTCATGTATCAGGTCACCTGAGAAGTTATCCTGGGGGCATTCAAGGAGAGAGACTGACAATGAGCTATTCTGCCATCATCTTTAACTAGGAGGCCATTGCTGCACTGAGGTGTAAACAGGGAGGGGCCAAGTTCCTGCTAATTGGTGACACATTGGCCATTGTCTAATTTCAGGAACCCTGGTCTGAGTATTTGTTTCCCATGTCTACAAAGGTCACCAGAAGTTGGCAGAGTAAGGCTTTTTCCCCCCAGTGGCTTTAATAGTCAGAATTTTTAAAGGCATCTAAGAAATCCTGCATTTTTTGTTTCTGTTACCATTGGGGAGTCATTTATAAACTGATAGAGAGACTCTATCTGTAGGTTTTAGCAAGACAGAATGTTGAACTTTATCAACAAAAGCTGATGGGTTCCCATTTTACTTTTAGGGTAACCCTGGGTTACCATTTTACTTTTAGGGGCACTTTTGATTCTTAGGGCTCCCTTCTCTCATTTACTAAGGCTATACTTTTGAGGCATTTCTTATGGTCTTCTAATTTGGCCATGACTGCCAACAGGATCTTTCCCAGGTCTCCAGGCTGTTGCTTCTGTCCTCTCATCTGAGTCTTCTCGGCAGTCTATCCTTCATTAAACACTCTCTTTGCCACTCTCCTTAAATCTCTTAGACAACTCTTTCCTAACTACTCCACCCTCTGGGAATTTGTCTTCATAGCTGGTGTTCCCTGATTAACGAAAGCTTAAGCCACTGCTGCCTTTGCTTCTGGTGATTTGGGGTTCATGGGCGTGTATTGTCAAACATGTCTCCATTACCCTGTCTGAAAAAGCTGTAGGCGTTTTATTTTCTCGCTGCCTAAAATTATACACTCTGGCGAAATTTGTGAGCCATCTTGTGGCCACCTTGAGACCTACTAGCAGAGCTGGACTGTAGATAAAAGGCTTCCTCTTATGTTCAATGGTGTTACAATACCAGTCTGGTTGAGTTAGGGTAATTCAAGCATATTGTGGCCAGTAACCAGCTCACATACCAAACCCAGACACTATTGTGGATGCCAACAAGTGTTTGCTGACAGGAGCCTGATATAGCTGTCTCCTGAGAGGCCCTGCCAGTGCCTGACAAACACAGAAGAGGATGCTCTCAGTCAACTATTGAACTGATCACAGGGTCCCAAATGGAGGAGCTAGAGAAAGGACCCAAGGAAATGAAGGAGTTTGCAGCCCCATAGAAGGAACAATAATATGAAGCAACCAGCCCCTCCAGAGCTCCCAGTGACCTAACCACCTACCATAGAGTACACATGGAGGGACCCATGGCTTCAGCCACATGGGTAGCAGAGGATGTCCTGGTCAGGCATCCATGAGAAGAGAGTCCCTTGGACCCATGAAGGCTCATTGCCCCAGGCAGGGGAATACCAGGTTAGGGAAGCAGGAGTGGGTGGGTTACTGAGCACGGGGAGAGGGAGGGGATAGAGGGATTTCAGAGGGAAAATGAGGAAAGGGGATAGCATTTGAAATGTAAATAAATAAAATATCTAATAAAATTGATTTCTTTAAAATAAGCACATTACCTCTCATAGTGGACTTGAATGGATAAAGGTAAATTCACAAGTATCTTAATTACTGCTGTTGCTTTGATACAATACTCTGTTAGGAGAACAGGTTTATTCCAGCTCACAGTTCACAGTAAAGTCCCTCATGGTGGGGAATGCCACTCTGAAATTTGAAGCGGCTGCTCACTCACTTCAGGTGTGTAAATAATCAGAACACCACGAGCAATGAATATCTGCTGCTGCTCAGCCCCTTTTCACACACTGCCCAGGATCCTAGCCAGGGAATGGTGCTGCCCACAGTGGGTGGGTCTTTCCATACCAGTTAAGATAAGCAAGGCAGTCCCTTAGAGCCATGCCCTGAGACACCTCCCCCTTGTTAGGATTCTATCTAAGCTCCACCCCAGAGTTACCTGGCCAGGTATGCCCCTCCCCACCACTACCTGGCAACAGTCAGGATGGTCTGGTGCACTATAAAAGGGGCTACTTGCCTCTCCTCCCTCTCTTACTCTTTCACTCTCAGCTTCCCTCTAGACCCTTCCTGGGCTCAATTCCCATCCTCTCCCCTCCCCTCCTCCACATGGCCATGTCTGGCCTCTGCTTCTCTACTCTCTTCCTCTCTCTACCTTTCTCTGCCTCTACTACCCTCTTAATTCCCCTCTCCATGCCCTGAATAATCTCTATTCTGTACCATTCCGTCTTGTGTCTGGTAACCTCAGGAGGAATGGATGCCTTGATATGGGTGCGCTGAGGCACCTACTTCCTCCACACTGCTGTTAGAACATATTCTGTCACATTTTTCTCTTTTTATGATCCCAATACACCTGGACCTTCTAGATCTTATCAAGTAGACAATTGATGTTATCCATCATGGAGGCTTTGAAGCTCAGTCTATTTATCTAGACACTGGGGTCCTCTGTCTTTCCTTGCAAGAATATATAAAACTATTTTCTCAGAAAGTAATAGATTTTTATATTTAAACGTATTTAATATTTCATATTTCTTAAATCTATTTATTGGAATTTGTGCCTGTACTAGCTTTCCCACCAGATCTTAAATGTATTGGGGGACTGTGCCTGACAAAATAGACATTGAAAAGTTAAGGGTCTGGGTGGATACCAACCAGGGCTAGAGACTCCTACATATTCTGCTCCTTGCTCTACTCTCATTTCCCTCCTTACCAGGGGTAGTATTTTCCTTTGTGACTGTAATCAATAAGGCTGTCCAGTGGCTTCATTCTACATAGATCAAAGCTCTTCATAAGCTTTACCTCATTTTCTCCCCTTGGTCTGCGAGAGGCAAATTGCTAGTTAGCCTAGGAAAACTCCTCCCACTCCATAGATGAGAATAAGGGCAAAGACTCACAAACTGACTCGTGGATGGAGGGAGCACCTGGTGTCAGCCTGCCAGGGAAGCGTGGCTCCCTAAGGACTTTGTGGGTGACTTGGATTTCCCAGCTGGCATTTCCACCAGGAGAATTCTACTCCTTCCCCCAACATGACTCCCACTGTTGAATTCATCCCATCTCTGCGTAGGATTGTCAGTGTTGTGTTTTGTAAAAGCAAGTCAGGGATGTGTTTTCTGGAGGTGCAGTGTGGTATGGGGGAAGGGGGTGCCTCTGCGGACCATGCTGATGCACCCCTTCCCCCTGAGTTACCAGCCACAGGATGGTATAGTATATAATAGAGTTTATTTACGGTATGGGGAGGGGAGTTGAGGGAGTAGAGACAGAAAGTCAGAGAGAGAGAGAGAGAGAGAGAGAGAGAGAGAGAGAGAGAGAGAGCAAGAGAGAGAGGAAGAAGAGGAGGAGGAGGAAAAGGTGGGAGGCTGGTCATGAGAACATGGAGATAGGGGGGAGGAGAATGAAGAGAGAGTGGGGAAAGGGTAAGGGAGCAAGAGCATGAGAAGAGAAGAGAGTGAGGGGGAGCAAGCAGTTCATTTTAGAATGAGTTGCCATACCAGGCTGTTGCCAGGTCAATGTGGGGCAGAGCCTAGACAAAATGCCAACAGTCAGGAATTCAGGGCCTCTGAGATCTGAAGAAGGGCATCCTGCGGCCTGGCTGTGTGGTAGTCAATGCAGAGTCTACACACCAAATTGTAGTTAGTCTTCATTCTGAAAACTTGTGGTTCACGCTGCCAAACCTTCCTGCGAGTCACCTGCTTGATCCTTGATGGCCTCTGAACTAAGAATCTCACGACCTATGACCCTGCTCTGTCCACACCTCCATCACCGAGCTGAAAGGGTTTCCTGGAATGAATTGCCTCTGTGTTTTGAGGCTGTGTATAAAGTATCCCTGAGAAACACATCCGAAAGCAGATTCAGAGAGTTTGAATCGCCTAAATCAAAATGTATGGAAAAACATAATTACTATCTACCAGTAGAGATTTCTTAAATATTAATTAAATGGGAATCTTAGGTGAGCACTTTAGCTCCTGGTTCATAGTCAATGTTCAAAAATATTTGTTAGGACCATAGAGGTAACTTTTTTTGTTTAATTTAATTTAATTTAATTTAACTTAATTTAATTTAATTTAAGTTAAGTTAAGTTAATTCTTTGAGACCGAGTCTACGTGGCTCTGGCTGTCATGGAACTCATTCTGTACACCATGGATCAATCTGCCTCTGTCTCAAGAATGCTGACATTAAAGACAAGTGCCACTAGGCCTGGCCATAGAGGTTTATTATACTCTCAAGTCTTTCCACCCAGAGCACAGTTCTTAATTTCAAAAACTCAGCAGGATCGATCACTAGCCTGTCTATTCCTGATCCAGAACAACCCATCCATTCCTAGACTGTGCTGAAGGTCCCCTATGTCCCAGGAGTTGCATCAGAACTGGTGGTATTTCAGACATGCTGTCACCAAGATGGCAGCTTCGATGGGTCTCCCGCCACTCTCTGGTCTGCTAGGACTTCTCAACATATGTGTGTGGTGTTGGAGGTGTTGGCGATGGCCTTAGAACACAGCCTCAGCAAAGTAGCATTTGACTGAGAGCCATCCAACTGATCATGCTGGAGCCATGAGTTCTGGAATGCATTCTATTCCCACCTTGGAACAGGCCAGGCAGTGTTGCTGACTGAATTGTGCTTTTGGGTCAGCCAATGGTCTAGTTTGGCAGCAGGGACATTTCTTCTGCAGGAGGGGAACGTGGTCACAGTGTAACAAGTAAGTCCCATTCCGTGCATGTATGTGTGATCATTGTGTGTCCAGAATGGCTTTCACTCAAAGCATTATGACAACAGAGTCTTGCTGTGGGACTTCACTCTCATGAGATGTGTGAATCTTGAGGCCTCATTGCTGACAAATATTCATCAAGAGCTCACCTTGCACCTGTGATTCCATTGGGGTATGTACAGAAAGCAGATGCTGTGAGAAGATTTGTTGACTAGGGTTCCCCAACCACCACTGTGAGGCTGTTGACAAAGGTGTGGGGTCAGGGCCATACAGGATGAAATAGTAACTCGTGGCTCAGGGGCAGTCACTAAGTTACCAGATCCAGCACTCACAACACAATCATCATGGCATGCTCTCATGGTATATATGTGGTAAGCCCATCTGAAGGGACCTTTAGCTAAGTGACTTACCTGCTCGTGTGTGTGTGTGTGTGTGTGTGTGTGTGTGTGTTCCTCTGTGTGTGTGTGTTTGTGCGTTTGTATCTCTGTGTGTGTGTGTTTGTGCATTTGTGTCTGGGTGTGTGTTTGTGTGTGTGTGTTTTTGTGTGTGTTTGTGTGTGTGTTTCTGTGTCTGTGTTTGTGTCTGTGTGTTTTTGTGTGTGTTTGTGTGTGTGTGTGTGTGTGTGCACGTGCGTGCATGCTTGTTTGCTGGGAAGAAATGAGAAGAAACACCACATTCTTTAGCTGACTTTCCTTTTTTCTCTCATTCTCATGGTCCCCCATAGGTCAAACTCACCAACAGCTTGGAAGCAGTGGGCAGGCAGTTCAGTTTTGTGGGTCCGTTATATGGGGCATTTGGGAAAAAGGAAAGAAACTGGAGCAGGTGTGGGTACCAGGGATGGGGAATTCAAGATATAAAGATCTATGTTAAGTTGCACACTGGACAATAACTCAGATTTTGTGGGGACCAAAGCTCATACAGTGTTTTAGAATCTGCCTTAAGGAACAACACAGGCCAGGTGTGGTGGCTCACGCTTTTAACTCAGCTGTTGGGAGTCTGAGGCAGGTCGATCTCTGTGAGTATCAGGCCAGTCTGGTCTACATAGTGAGTTCTAGTGCAGCTAGACTTCCATAGTGAGACTTAGTCTTAAAAAAAAAATGACGAAAACAAACAAGCAAACAAAAAATCAAATTGGTTAAACCATAGGAATAACAAGAACATCACCGAACCCAAGGTCTTTCCCAGGGCTTCAGAAATTGCCGATCCAAATGTAGCCTGAAGCCAGCACTTCCAGCCTCTAGGAAGGAGATGGTGACACAGAGCCAAGTGATGTTATATAACAGCAGCTTAAATACATAAGTGTGTTAACTAAACACAATGATGTGCTTGTGATATTTTAACTGAATCTCTTTGTCTACTCATTTAATAAATCAAGCAACAGTGAGTACTGATTATTTTTATTTCAGTTATTATTATTATTATTATTATTATTATTATTATTATTTTGGATTTTTTAGACAGGGTTTCTCCCGGAAGCCTGCCCTGGAACTCACTCTGTAGACCAGGCTGGCCTCAAACTCAGAAATCTGCCTGTCTCTGCCTCCCAAGTGCTGGGATTAAAGAATTAAAGTGGAGTGCCACCACAGCCCAGAGCCACAGTAGCTGGTAAAATAGGAAGCAGGCTGAAAACCATACTTCCCAGAACCACTTGGGCTCAGAGAATCATTCCCACATCTTCCCCCTCCCCCACCTCCCATTACAGGTCAAAGACTACAATTCCCAGCATGGATCACTATAATGACCACAACTCTCAGCATGACCGCCCAGTCGCAGCCAATGGGAAGGTTCTGTCTTACGGGGTGCCATGTGCGAATCTAGGGAAGCAGAAAGCCTTAGGTATAAAACTGAGCCAAAGTTTGCGAAGTGTGTGTGTGTGTGTATGTGTGTGTGTGTGTGTGTGTGTGTGTGTGTGTGTGTGAGGAAGACAACGTAGTCCTAATCCAGTTACTGGTTCTTTTTTTCTATTGTCTTATTGTGGAGATTTACCATTCTTTATGTCTGCGTGTATTCTTCCTTTCCATTCTTCCTCACTGCTTTTGGAGTAATTCGGAAACACATTTTTACCATTGGAAGGTGGTGATAAAACTTAGCAGCTTGTTGAAGAGCTTCGCTTCTTTCTTTAAAAAGCAAAACAAAACTAGAATTGCCCATCTGTTGAGTGTGGAATTCAAAACAGTGAAAAAAAATGTCTTTCAGCACTTTATCATCATCATCATCATTATTAATATTATTATTTTGCATTTTCAAGACAGTATTCTTTGGGTTTTTGTTGATGTTGTTGTTGTTGTTGTTGTTGTTGCTGCTGCTGCTGTTGTTGATTTGTTTATCTGTCTAGACCTGGTTGCTCTGGGACTTGCTCTGTAGACTAGGCTCACCTTGAACTCACAAGAGAACCACCTGCTTCTGCCTAGAGAGTGCTGGGACTAAAGGATTGTGCCACCACCTCCAGGCTTAAGAGTTCAGGAGAAAGGCATTTCACTTCTTTGGTGACATGCTGAGCATCATGTTTGGGAAAATTTAATTTACAGTTATGATGAGAATTAAGTCTCTGGGTGGTTAAGCTAATGTTCATTTACCTGTAGAAAGGGATGTGAGTTGACACCATTTAATAATGGCTTTCCCTGTTGTATTACCACAGAGGGTAGACACTGCAGCTCCCCCAGCATTGCTGATGGAGACTGTGCCAACAGCAACATGGGCTGAGTTGGACAACACGTGTGTTAGGCATTATGGGTTCCATATAGCACCAGTATCCGGTACACATATCACTTTGATAACTGTCATGGCTGCTGCTTATGCTTGGCATGGCAGAGATGATGAGAGTTTATATGTTAAATGAGATAGTGGAGTTGATGTGTTAAGCAGGGAGACTGGTATCTAATAAGTTATCAATTGCCCAGGGAATGGTTATATGGAAAGCTTAGTCTGAGCCTTATTCAAGTATGCATGCATATATTTAAAAAAAAACAGTGTATTTAAAATGTAGACAGACCCTAAAATTAAATTTCTTACAGGAATTTCGCCCACTTTTCCTCTTAACTTTGAAAACTAACATAAAATAATAATGAGTGAATGCCCCAGATGTCTAGAAAAACCAAAGATTTTGAAAACAAAATCTTTGAAAAGAAAATCTTTGAAAACAAAAAACAAAAGTTTTGACTTTTTTCCCCTTAAAGACCTCCGTAATAAACATGCTATGAATAGGATTTGATTTGAAAACTAAAACCTTATTCTTTTATCACATTTAGAAGTAATATTTACCTTGCAATCAAATGCAGAAGTGTGGCTGCTGAGTCTCATTCTTAAGGCATCAAGCAGTGAACTTTCTGGGAATTAAAGTGCTGTTGCTTGTCAGGGTGAGATGAGACTGTTGTGGAAGATGATCTGGATGGGTCCTCACTAACCATAATTCTGGCCCTGGTTACTGTGGGGGATATTTCTTAATTATACTTTTAGAAGTGAGAAACCCTTTTTAATCTTAATGTTTTTAGATGTTCTGATCCACCTTTGATCTAGGCCGTAGATGCTTTTTGCAACCTACATATGAAAAGATCATTTTTGTTTTTTGCATTTGTACTAATTTATTTTACAAAACAAAGGTGATTTGCTTTATTTATTTATTTTTACTTTACAATTAGCATTAGGAAGTACTTATTTGTTAAGTATTCTGGTATATAATGAAGACCAGCTGTAATATCCTGCAATATGAAATCAAAAATTCATGATATTTCTATTTTTTCCTGGCTGACAGCCTTTATAGGTACATTCTATTAGCTACCCTTTCTATATACATAGAAAGATTCATTTTCTCTATGATTCAAGATATGCTTATCTACAAAATCTGTACTAATTCAACTGTGTTTTTTCTCTACTTTGTCACTGATGAAAATGTACTGACTAGTAATAGTGCTCAACAGTGATTCCCTTCTATTTCTGGCTTTTCTCCTTAGGTTTTTTTAATATCTTTCATCTGTAGAAGGGAGGTTCTTTTTTCCTGAGCCCAGCATTTAGCCATAAACAAAACTATAGTTTTGTTTTTTGTTTGTTTGTTTGATTTTTCTTGTTTTTTTTTTTTTTGAGACAGGTTTTCTCTGTATAGCCCTGGCTTTCCTGAACTCACTCTGTAGACCAGGCTGGCCCAGAACTCAGAAATTCACCTGCCTCTGCCTCCCAAATACTAGGATTGCAGGCGTGCACCTCCACTGCCTGGCTAAAGCTCTTGTTATTGAAAATCTATCTTTAATATTATTATCCACTGCCATGTATCTAGTCATCCATTCCTGGGTAAGATAGGTACGTGCTATTCACCTTGGGTAATAATCTATGCAAGTTATTCATCTTGATTATTGGAAGAAGACAAGTGCTTTGAGAAAATCTCAGGCAAGTTCAGAATGAGGACCTCTTAATGTCCTGGTTTACAGAGGGAAAGAACTGGCAGCTGACAGACCAGAGCTGAAATCTTGTGTACCCCCTCAGGACTGGGTGGGGTGAGATTCCTCTTGGAATCTTCTTTCAATTGTGAATGGAGTGCAAACCACACCTGAAATCTGGGGAGGGGGAGGTTGAGCCTCACTGGCCAATCAAAGCTGCCAGGCAGACATGCCAAGCAGACAAAGAGGCAGGATCTTCCGGGTGCCTTTCTCTGTGTTCATTGTGGTGTGCAGCTTGAATGATTGTCTGTGTCCTGCTCTTGTTCTGCTCTTGTGGGCTGTGAGGGCACATCAGGGACGCTCTGAAATCAAGACATGTTGAGCACAGGATATCTGCCCACACTGAAGAGGAACATGCAGCTGAGCAGTGGGCACCTGGGTGGTGGGTCCTCTCTGGGAATAGATGGGAAGCATCAGCCAGATGGCAGTGGGTGCTGGGGTGGTGGGTCCTCTATGGGGTTGGATCGTAACTATCAGACAGATGTGACAACCTGTGAGGTTTCTAGTGGTGCTTCTTACTTGATAAGTGCAGGCCATGCCCTCTTAATAACTCAAGTATCATGGCTAATTATAATTCTATCCTAAACACCTGGACCAGTTGCTTTCTTGTAGAAGCACAGGCGGTTTCTGTGACCATGCAGCACCTGTGGCCTAACCTTTTTGTCTTTTATAATATACATTAAGAAGGCAGGAATAGGACTGGAGAGATGGCTCAGAGATTGAGAGTCCTGGTTGTTCCTAAACAGGACATGAGTTTAATTCTTACCGACCACATGGTGACTCATAACTATGTAATGGGATCTGGTGCCCTCTTCTGGCCTGCAGGAATTCATGCAGGTAGACTTTGTATAAGTAGTGGATTAAATCCTTAGGGAAAAAAAAAGAAGATGGATATGAATCTCTAATAATTCTGATTTCATACATTACTAGTTTTTGTTTTGTTTAATTTGTTATTTTTTCCTGGTGTAATATTTTGTTTATATTTCTTTAATATATTTAGTATTTTGATTATTATGTGACAAAAGGTCTCTTTCCCAATCTGTTTGGTAGTTTGGATGATTCTTTTACATTAACAGGCACCTTCTTTAGTTTAGGAAATTTCTCATTTATTATTTTATTGGAAATGTTTTCTAGATATTTATGTTGATTGATCTTCTTCACACTCGCCCTCACCCACTCCTTTATTTCTGAGGTGTTCATGGAGCTGTGCAGGCTTGAATGGTTCTCTGTGTCCTGCTCTGAGCTCTGCTGTTGTGTGCTGTGAGGGGACCCAAGGGAAGCTCTGAAATCAAGACATGGTGAGCACAGGATATCTGCCCACAATGGAGAGGAACATGAGGCTGAGCAGTGGGACCTGGGGTAGTGGGTCCTCTATGGGGTTGGATCAGAAGCATCAGCCAGATGTGAACTCCTGTGAGGTTTCTAGTGGTGCTTCTTACCTGCCAGTTCAGGTCATGACCTCTGAATAATTTCAGCATCATGGCTGATTGTAATTCTGTTGAAAAAATCTGAACCAGTTGCTTTCTTTTAGAAGCATGGGTGGTTTCTGTGACTCTGCAGCACCTGTGTCAAACCATTTTTTTTCTTTTATAATATAAATTAAGAATGCAGGAATAAGGCTGGAGAGATGGCTCATAGGTTAAGAGCTCTGGCTGTTTCTACACAGGTCATGAGTTCAATTCATAGCAACCACGTGGTGGCTCACAACCATATGTAATATGATCTGGTGCCTCCTTCTGGCTTGCAGGAATACATGCAAGGAGAACATTGTATAAGTAATGAATTCCTTAAAAAAAAGAACATGGATATGTATCTAATAGTTCTGATTTCAACCATTACCAGATGTTGTTTCGTTTAGTTTGTTATTTTTTTTGTTGTCGTTTTTTTTGTTTGTTTGTATTTCATTAACTTATATGTTTACTGTTTTGATTATTATGTGGCAAAGGTACGATTTCCCAATCTGTTTTGTATTTTTGATGCTTCTTGTTCATTAACAGGCACTTTCTTTATTTTATGAAAGATTCCATTTATGATTTCATTTGAAATATTTTCTAGACCTTTATGTTTATTGATCTTCTTCTTCTTCTTCTTCTTCTTCTTCTTCTTCTTCTTCTTCTTCTTCTTCTTCTTCTTCTTCTCCTCCTCCTCATCCTCTTCCTCCTCCTCCTCTTCCTTCTCCTCCTCTTCCTTCTTCTCCTCCTCCTCCTCCTCTTTCTCCTTCTCTTCTCCTCTTCCCCCTCCTCCTCCTCTTTCTCCTTCTCTTCTCCTCCTCCTCTTTCTCTTTCTCCTCCTCTAACATATCCTGAGAAACTAAACTAAATTAAACATGGAAGAGATCTGATGCATAAGAGGTTGGATGAGGAAAGCGAGAGGACTGACAACTTGTGGATGGTGATTGATTTTTCTGGCTGGTATTAATTTTCTTCCTATGCTTGTATCTAGGCATCTGCCTTTGTGGTGATTATAGGGCTAGGTGCTGGATTCTCAGATTGTCTTGTTTGGGTGGGAGATTATTCCTGGCTTATATTTTGTTGTCTAGATTATCAGAGACAACAGAGTGTTGCCTCTTTTACTGACCTGTTTGGTGGGTATGTTTAAGAGGGAATGCTGGCTAATGTTGAAAGCTAGTAGATCAGGTGGGCAGGAAGAGATAATTTTAGCAATGCACAAAAACACATAGTAGAGAGGTGAAGCTGCCAACATATCAACATTTCATAGCTAGAGTCATCTGAAGGAGCCTCAGATGAGGGTGTGCCCTCATCAGAATGAATGTTTGCTAAGTCTGTGTGATATAGTATTGATGAGGGAGGTGGGAAGGCTCTTGAACTGAGGGTGACAATATTCATAAACAAGTGGGCCTGGTCTGGATGAGAAAGTTACCTGAGCATGGGACACTGACCAAGCAGGAGAGCAAGCCAGGACAAAATGTTTGTCCATGGTTTTCCAAAATGTTTGTCCATGGTTTTAGCTTCAGTTTCTACTCTAAGCTCCCAAATTGATGAACTGTGGTCTGACAGAGCCATTCACAACAACCGTTTATTTCCTCAGATTCTTTTGTTCAGAGGATTCCAATATAGTAGCAATGTAACAATTTAGAACAACAGAAACATTCACAAAATCATTATCAACAAGTGATTTTGCTGCTGGACAGAATCTAGGTTCTCTTTTGAAAGAATGTGGAAATTATCAGAAGTTGAGGAGACAAAAGTCATAGAAATCTGTTCTTGGATCTTAGTCTGTTGTTCTCATAGGACTTGGGAGATAGGAGTATTGACATTTTGCAGCCAGAGGAAATTGAGATTATAGAATTTCAGATGAAAATAGACACGGAAAACTTTAGTGAGAGATCATTGTGTGATATTTTGACCAAAAATCTTTTCCCCTTGGATGACACCTTGAAATACTGAGTGTGGTAAAATTTAAAAATAATGGGCTGACTTCTATATTTTCATTCTAGCAATATGTATTTGCTCATTTCTCCACTTATTTATCATTTATGTATTTAATTTAAATTCCAATTTCTACAATCTCTCCATTCACCTTTAACAGTTACTCATCCCTTACTTCTCCAAGGAGGGTGCTGCCCACTTTAGCATTCACCAAGCATAGAATTTCATGATTAGGCACATTCTCTCCTACTGCGTTCAAAGAAGCTAGCCAAGTTAAGGGAAAAGTTTGGGCAGACAGGCAACAGCATAAGGGACATCTCCCTCTCCAGTTTTTGGGAGACCCTTGTGAAGACTGAGTGGCATGTATATTACATATATGGTGTGAGTCTGAGTCCTTCCTGCGTATTTTCTTTGGTTGGTGGCTCAGTCTTCTAATGTCCAGGTTAGATAATTCTGAGGGTCTTTGAATGGAATTCCTGTTCCTTCAGAGGCCTTCAACCCTCTCCCCAAAGACACCCTGAGTCCTGTCCAATGTTAGGCTATGGTCTTTGCATCTCTTATAATCTGGATCTGGATTCAGACACTCAGAGGCCAATAATGCTAAGCTACTGCCTGCAAGTATAGCATAGTATCCTCAGTGTAGTCAGGGTTTGTTGCTTGTCCATGGGATTGGTCTCATGTTGGGCAGGTTATCGTTAGGGCATTCCTTCAGTCTTTGCTCCATCATTTTGATTAAATTTCTTGTAGACAGGACAGATTTTGGGTGGGAATGGTTTGGGTTCAGGTCGTGTCCTTAACTCTCCACTGCAGTCCTGCCTGTCTGCAGGTTGTGACACTCTTCTGTGTCCATATCTAATTTCAATGCATTTCAGCTAAGATTACCCCCATAGACTCCTTGGTGCCCTCCAATTTGTCATCTCTGGCACATGTTAAATATACACCACCCTTCGACCACCATCTGCTGCAGATTCCAATTCATTTTCCTGGCCCTCTGGTCCTCTCTTGTCTCTCACCACACCTGTTCCTGTTCTCTCCCTTTTCTCCTTTCTTATTTGCTCTCTTATCCAGTTATCTTTCTTCCATCTGCCTCTTATGACTTGTTTTTATTCTCCCTTCTGAGATTGAACCATGTTCATTTGGGTCTTACTTCTTGTTTTGCTTCTTTTGGTCTATGGATAGTAGTGTGGATGTCCTGTACTTTTTATTTAATATTCACTTGTAAGTTTGTATATACATGCTTTTCCATTTCTGTCTGGGTTATCTCAGACTGAATGATAGTTTCTAGTTGACTCAATTAGCCTGTAAAATTGTGATGTCCTTGTTTTTAATAGCTGAATTGTATTCAAATTTGAAAATAAAACACATTTTATGTATCCATATTTCAGTTGAGGCACTTTTGAACATTATCAAGTTTCTAGCTGTTATAAATAAAACAGAAACTAACTTAATGGAACAAATGCTCTGGTGGGTATATGGCTGAGCAGGTATCCTATGTGAAATTCTTCCTCCTGATAAGTTATACATTTTTGGAAGGAGTGGGGAAATTATTTCCTAGGTCCAGGAAGGTGACTTAGTGCCATTCTTACTTCAGAAGATGAACACATCTCTTGGTACATGGTGTGCAATTACTGATCTAGTAGATGCCTTTTTGCCATTATGTTGCCATTAACATCACCAGAAACAATTTGCTTTATTTGGAATTGACAGTTGTATACCTTTACAATTTTGCCTTGAGGATATATTATGTTTGAAGTCCTGTGTCATTACTATGATAGAGGGGATATTGATCATTTATGTCTTCCAATAAATATGATATTAGTTATCTAACGTGTACATTATGCAGAATTTACCTAGAGAGCATGAGGTATCATTTATTTTGTACTCATTAGTAACCCATATGGGCATCAGAGCACTGAAAATAAATCCGACTAAAATTTAATAGTCTTCTAATTTAGTAAAATGCTTAGAAATCTAATGGCATAGGGTGTTAAGAGACATTAATTCCAAAGTGGAAAATAAGTCACTGCACTTGGGCACTCCCACTACAAAGAAAGAAACACAACAGTTAGTGTGCATATCAGAACTCTGCAGACACCACACTCCTTAATGGATTTGTTACCACAGCCAGCATCTCAAGTAGCCAGAAAGCTGCAAGCTTTCTGTTGGGGGATAAAAGAAGGAGAAGTCTGTAGAACAGGCTGGCCTCGAACCCAAGAGATCCAACTGCCTCCCAAGTGCTGGGATTAAAGGCATGTGCCACCACTGCCCATCTGGGTCTTCCTACTTGTTTCACTTCTTTTGGTCTATGGAGAGTAGTGTGGATATCCTGGACTTTATGGTTACTAATCATTTGCAAGTGAGTATACATACATATATGTGTGTGTTCATATATAACTCTGCATATATATGCAGAGATATATATGCTTGTCCTTATGTGTATGAGTTACCACAATCAATATGATAGTTTCTAGTTGCAGCCATATGCCTGGAAAATTTATAATGTCTTTGTTTTTAATAGCTGATTAGTATTGTATTCATATTTGAAAAAGAAATACCTTTTCTGTATCCATATTTCACTTGAGGGACATCTGGACATTTTCAATTGTCTAGCTGTTATAAGTAAAACAAATGAGAACTTAGTGGAGCAAATGCTCAGGTGGGTATATGCCTAAGGAGGTACCCGAAGTGAAATACTTCCTCCTGCTAAGTCATAAATTAATGGAAAGAATGGGCAAATTATTTCATAGGTTCAGAAAGGAACTTTAAATAAAACATGCTGCAACTGTGGCTCATCATAGAAGCCACATGTGATAGGATCGCCCATATTATGCTGGTTCTGGAAACTGACAGATGAAAAATTCAAGATCATGGATTCTTCCTCTACAGTTTCAGTTTTGCACTATTCTAACCATTTTTGCCAGAGTCAGAGCTTCGGAAATGGCTCCGAGAGTTAATTGAATTGAAATTGTGGGTATGATACTTAAGTTGCATTTTGGGCCCAGAAGGTGTAGAGATACCTAAGGCATTGATAAATCTGCTAAGAGAGGCATACAGGGAGAGGAAATACCCAAACTGAGAAATATATGAGAAGTTACAGGAATAGGAGCATTTAATCCTTTAGAAACTGAAGTCTGATATTTTTAAGACAAAGCAACAGCATTTGGTGTTTGTCCTGGTGTGTTTCTTGCATTGGTCCCATCTTCTCTCCATATGTGCACATTCCTATTTATTGTAATGTGAAGGAATATTCTGTGCCATTGTGTGTTAGAAAGATAAAACATGTATTCTAATTATACAATATGTGGATTTCCAGCTATTGCATTGAGTGTCAGAGGAGACTTTAGAACTTTGAATGGTGTGAAAGCTCCTAAAGATTATTAGGTTCACTGGAGACTGAATGCGTTTTCAGGAAAGGATGAGCATGAAACTATCATGACCAGTGTTTCAATGCACTTGATTGAATCATAAACCATCTAGATTAGATGATGTCTTTGAATACTTGTCTGTCCTGTCTGGCTTTCTTTGAGGACTTTGTCGAAGGTTGTGTATGAGAGTCTTTTCCAGAAACCAATTGGGGGAGATGACAGTGTATATAGACTTAAAAATGTTGATTCTCCCTTATATTATTTATCTTCAATAGTTTATATATTTCTCATTTCCCTGACCACTGTCTCCACACGAGGTCCTTTGCACTCACAAACTCCTTCCTCCCAATCACCTGTGTTTTTCCTTGTAGATGCTGTGGGCGCCATGGGCATCTCCAGACCATTCAACTTCCTTCAAAAATGATATGGTGATTATATTTACCTTCTGTATTAGGAAATAAGTTGAGGAAGCTCAAGAATTAAATAAAAATATTGTCAAGAAAGCATTTCTTTACTTTCCAGTGATATCAGTATCATGTATTGTGTTGTACACATTTGTCGGATATTTTAGGATGCAGTGACAGATGATGATGTGCATGTGAACTTCATTTCAGAAGAATGGAATTTACTTGATCCTTCCCAGAAGAATCTATACAAAGATGTGATGCTGGAGACCTACTGGAATCTCACTATTATACATAAGACGGTGAATTTTCTTTTGAATTTCAAAGTAAGGGACAGATGTTTCTTGATTACTGATGATCTCCTGTTATTACAGGTGAGAATCAGGAAGAATCTGCTGAATCTAGCAGGTTCAATGAGGTGAAAATTCACAGTAACTTGAATTTTATCTACTTTCTAGTCTAAATCATTCCTTTTCTGGAACTGTGCTTTCGGTTCCCATTGGAAAGACCATCATATTGAAGAACAATATCAAACTTCTGGAAGTTATGAAAGGGAATTTTTATGTGCAAACTGAAGCAAATATGCCTCTGCCAAAATTAATAGTTTCTGGATGCCCTAAAGAAAAGCAAGAGTGTTAAATTTCAGTCTTTTCAGTGGAGCTATGATTAAAATATTCTCTCAAAACCATGCATGCACATCATTGTAGATTATTTGATTCATGTATGCAAGGCATTCCCTTAAAAAAGAAGACAAGGAAACAATACCTTTAGAGATAACTTTATTTGATTTATTGCTCCATTAGTGCTATGCAGTGCATCCTCCAATCCCTACAGTCTTACAATATTTAGATGTTTCATATTACATAGTGATAAATGTATATCTACATCCTTTGAATAAATTAATAGTCCATGGTAAATTTGGTTGTACTCATATTCATGTAGTGACATTGCTAAGCTTAATGAGAGGTCAGTTTATGAGAGTATAGAATGATGTTATGGAGAAACCTCAATCCAAAAATCAAATGTCTATGAGGAACAACATATCAAGCAGTGTGAAGGCAATGTGTGTAAAAACCCTACATTTGTTCTTCTTTTAAAAGTTATATCATGTGTCACAATGATTTATAGTCACATGATCATAGGGATATTGACATAAGCATTGTAATTTTTTCATTCCTAAAACAATGAGAGTATATGTAGTATTTTGGTTTAGTAGACATTCTGAATATGATAGAAGTTTGCAATTAATTGTTTTTCTAATTTTATTGCAAACCTCCCCAAACTCACCCTGTAGAAAATTTTTATTGGTACTAGATTTTGGAAAATCTTCCGTTTCTCTTGGTTCACATTGGACTTGGTATTATTTATACTACAGGAAAAATTATGAATGAAAGATTGTTATAAAGCTCTAAGTTGTTCCTCTTGTTTTAGATAGGAAGTGCAATAGGGAGTATATATCTTCATATAGCAATCCCATATAAAATACAGATGTTATAAATATGAGCCATGCAGTATCTCTCACAGCAACCCATAATGTGGGAGAACACCATAACATATAATGTGATAAAACACTAAGATCTGATGCTTCTATATCATTGGACCTAATTGTACACTTATTTCATACTGATAAAATGATTGATCAGGGTAATGAATGTGGGAAAGATTTCAAATGTGCCAATTATTGTTGCAGGCATGTAAGAAGTCATAGTGGAGTGAAACCATATGAATGTAATCAATGTGGAAAAGACTTTACAAAACCCTGTGTTCTCAAATATCATAAAATAACTCATACTGTAGAGAAACCATATACATGTAATCAATGTGGTAAAGCCTGTACAAAACCCAGTCTTCTTCAATATCATAAAATGGTACATACTGGAGAGAAACCCTGTGAGTGTAATCAATGTGGTAAAGCTTTTGCCCAAACCAGTAATCTCCAATATCTTAAAAGAACACATACTGGAGAGAAACCTAATGAATGTAATCAATGTGGAAAAGCCTTTGCAAGATCCAGTTATCTCCAGTATCACAAAAGAACACATACTGGAGAGAAACCATATCAATGTAATGAATGTGGCAAAGCCTTTTCTTATCACAGTCATCTACAGAGATATAAAAGAAAACATACTGAAGAGAAACCTTATCAATGTAGTCAATGTGGTAAAGCCTTTGCAGTATCCAGTCATCTTCAATATCATGAAAGAACAAATACTGGGGAGAAACCTTGTGAATGTAATCAATGTGGTAAAGCCGTTGCAACACACATCTATCTCAAATATCATAATAGAATACATACTTGAGATAAAACTTATTAATGTAATCAATGTGGTAAAGCCTTTGCAGGTAAGAGTACTTTCCAATATCATAAAAGATCACATACTGGAGAGAAACCTTATGAATGTTATGAACGTGGTAAAGACTTTGCAGTTTACAGTAATCTCTAAAGACATAAAAATAACACATACTGGAGAGAAACTTATTGAATATAATCATGAATTAAATGGGAGATAAGAGGCCTTCAGATATGTTAGACAAGCATTCTTAGGATTACTTCAATTCTGGAGACAGTTCTTATGATGTTTTGGCAAAGAATGTTACTGCCTATTACCCTTGCCTGAATAGTCTCCTTTTGATTAAGGTGAAGAGATTTATATTGATTGCATTGACTAAGTCAATTGGGAAGTGTCAAAACAATCCACCTAGACTTTGGAGTGACAGTTTTGATCAAGCATAGCAAACTTAGAAAGAAAAAACACTACAAAATGTAAAGTTCAAAGAGCAAAGCATTATCTGGAATTTGAATGAATCTAAATCTGTAATCAGGGATATTCAATGGTAATAAAGGAATGGTTTCATTAGGGCAAGTCTCCATCCAACTAAACTTAGCGATCTGCAGTTGTATGAAAGAATTGTATCATGTTAAGAATTATTATTACCTGGTTACAGTTTTCATGTGAAGATACAGAGATACAATAATGTGTCAAACTTAAAAGGGATGGATTTTAATTGCGCTTCTGGGTTTTCAATTTAAGAACTAAAAAAAAAAAAAAAAACTTAGGTCCAGGCATGGTGTTACATGATGTTTCTCCCAGAATTCAGGAGACAGAGCCCTGCAGATCCCTGAATTCAAGGATAAACTACTAACCAACTTCCATGACCACAAAGCTTAGGCAGTGAAGTTTTTTTAAAAATAAAAAAAAAAAGTGGATGATAATGTAATGGAAGGGGCCATGTTTCAGCTACATCAAGAAACAGATCTTAGGAGCTTTGTCGATGTGGCTATGGATTTAGAGGCAATAATACAAGGGACTAGTGAGCCAATTAATGCTGGATAGCTGTAGATGTGATGGAGAAAAAATCAGCATCAATGAAGTAAAATCTTCTGGGTAGTGTTTTCTGAGTTACAAAGAAGGTGTGTTGTAGAGTGGTGTAACTGGACTTGGTCATGTGTAAGATACACCCAGGTGATACTGCTTTTGAGCGCAAGAAATTGTCATGCAGATCAGCTGAGACTCGGCACCATTGAATGAGCATAGGGGAGGATATCAGTCAAGCCAAGTTGGAGCACAAGAACCCAGCATCCTGAAGATTCCAGTACCATGGGATGAATAGCCAGAACTGCAGGAGCAGTAGAGTTAATCAGAGCTTAAAGTGATACAAAGGGCAGAAACGGAAAAGTGTCCCAGAGTCTTTGGAGGAGCGATGAAGATCATGTGTGGATCCCAGATATTGAAACAAAATGTGATATTGAAGTTATCTTGGAAACCCCAAGATCTTGAGATGTTAGAATTGTGTGTTACGTGTTCAGGAAAACTGATTTCAGGGAATAAAACCACTTAAAGCTAAAAAATTCTGCTTCATTGAACAAAGCTGAAAGGAGTTGGAGATTTGAAGATCATTTTGACAACAGATATGGAGGTATAGACTTTGAAGATTGCTCAGCCGGATTTGGTCTTATTTGGGTCCACTATTTCCTCATGCTGCCATTAGGAACAGTGAAGTAAATATTGTGAAGGTATATGATGTGCTATTTTTTTGTTTTTGAACATGACTACATAATAGGATTAATTTCAAAAGAGTCTGTCCTACAGAATCTTAATATTTTTGATACTGCTATAGATGATGTGGACTTTTGAAGTAGGAGCTCATGCATTCTACATGTTCACATATGATCCCCATACACTCATGTGTTTGAACAATCATATGGTGGTGAGGCCTTGGAGTGTAGTAATTTAAATACACCATGCTAAATGAGTGACATTATGTGGTGGTGTGGCCTTGTTGGAAGAAATGCACCACTGTGTGCGTGGGCTTTGAAATTACTAACAGTGCTGAAGAGTCCTCCCCCCCATTAAGTCCCTCGAAGACAGTCTCTTCCTAGCTGCCTTTGGATAAAGATGCAGAACTTCAGCTTCTTCTCCAGCATCCTGACTGCCTGCATGTCTGTCATTTGTCCTGTTATGATGGAAATGGACTAAACCCCTGAAATTGTAAGCCAAACCCAATTAAATGGTTGCTTTTATATGAGTTGCTTTGTTCATGATGACTTTTCATAGCAATGGAAATGATAAGACAGAAACACAGTGAATACATTTTATGTTGTCAAGACTTTGCACAATTTTGTATTCGTCATTTTCATGAAAGATTGTGTGCTAGAGAGAAACCCCATGAATGAGTTTAGTATAATGAAGTGTTTGCACCCCTCTATAGTCTTCATCATTATGAAAACATTCATACTGGACAGAAATTCTCTGAATGTTAGCAATGTTTTAAAGCATTTATGTTACGGGATCCACTTTGGTCCAACGCAATTCCAACAACAGTTCAATGCAAATGATAAGAATATTTTGTAGTCCAATTATTAACTGGTTATTAATTATTAATTATTAACTGATTAACTGGACTAGAATATATATTTAGAAACTTATCTGCATCACACCATCCTGTCCCCTGAGCCATCAATTGACATCAAATTCAATTCTGAAAACCACAAACATCCATGCTAAGTTACAGGTACATTTCCTACCAATCAGGAATTTCTTCTGTTGTTACTCTATGTAAAATGTTACAGAATGTAAGTTTTATGGTTTAGCCTATCACCCCCACTGGTTCTTTTGTAGTTAGGAACAGGAATTTTATTTTGAGAAATAAAGCATGGATAACAGAAATTATTGCTAAGGACAGTCATTATGTTTTCGGGAAGAAAACACATGATGAAAGCTTACCAAATATTTTTAAGTATGCAGTCCCCTATGACCTGGGAATTGAACTTAGTTAGAACTCATGATTAAGTGGAGGTTGGCAACCAAAAGGCAGTCCTTAGAGCAGGATTCTTTTTCTTGTTCCCAATCTTTGTATGTCATAGTCATCTTTGAATATATAACAGAACACATTTTGAAGGGAACTCTTATAAATACTACCAATGTGATTAAATATTTCACAACAGTTATCTAAGAATGCATAAAATACATCCTGTAGAGAAATGCTATGAATATGACATTTGGTAAAGAATGACATTGCATGTATCAGTTCTCTTAGAAACCATAAGAAAAAGTCATAATGCAGAGAAACCTCATAAACATAGCCAATGTGTTAAAATTTTTACTTTCTGGTATCTTTATACAAGATATAAAAAAAGTATCTTTATAAAAAATACTTTCTAGTATCTTTATACTCTTTAGCATGTAATTAATCTATTAAAGAATTTGCATATCACTGTAGTCTTTGACAACCTTCAAGAATACCAAAAGAAATCTGTGACTAAAAAGATTTTAGTAAGTTCTTAGCCAACATACCTTTATTGAGTAACTCAATGTTATTTATTTTGTAGAAGAAAAAATGTGACAAGTGTCAACAATCCGTTTAAATTTTATGACATACCTACATTTATTTGCACTGTAAACTCATTTTTACCTACAAAGGGCACTTTTTTTTTTATTTCGTTTTAGTTAATCATGTATCCAACAACTTTGCTGACAGTGTTCATCAGCTCTAGGAATTGCCTTTGTGAAGTGTTGGTTCACTTATGTAAACTATCATAACATCTGCAAAGAAAGATAATTTTACTTCTTCCTTTCTAATTTATATTACCTTCTCCTTCAGTTTTATTGCTCTAGGTAAACATTTATATAATATATTGAATAGATAGTTATAGAGAGAGTGGTACACCTTTTCTAGTTTGGGAATTAGTGTAATTAATTTGAATTTTTCTCCAGTTAATTTAATGTTGGCTCTAGACTTGCTGTAAAAATGACATTTTTTTATATTTGGGCATGTCCTTTGTATCCTTAATCTCTCCAAGAATTTTATCGGAAAATGGTATTGGATATTGTCAGAGATTTTTTCATCATCTCATGAGATGATCAATTCTTGTTTTTTTCTTACTCTCTAATCCAATATGTTGAACCATCACTGTATTTCAAGAATGAATCCTTCCTCATTGGTCATGATGGATGATATTTTGATGTATTTTATATTTTATTTTATTTGATTTGTCTATTAAGTATTTTTACATTTGTGGTTTCAGGGAGAGTTTGTCTGTAATTCTCTTTTATTGCTCAGTCTTTCCTGACCGGATATATGAGTAATCAGGGGTTCAGAAAATAAATTGCCTTACATTTATTTTGTTTCTATATTGTTGAACACACTGAATTCTTGTTAAGTCATCTTTGAAAATCTTTTAAGATTATACCTTAAAACTAATGGACATAGACTCATATTGGTGGTATATTTTTAATGAATTCTGTTGTCCTTCTGTTTATGTCTGGTTAAGTTGGTTTTCTTAATTTAATTTTGGTATGTGGATTCAATTGAGGAAATTATCCATTTCTTTTATAGTTTCCAATTTTTTGGAGTAGACTCTTTTTAAAACTAAGTCTTTACCATTTTCTGGATTTCTTCATTGTTTGTTATTTAATCACCAATTTCATTTTAGATTTCATTAATTTTTATATTATTTATCTTTTAATAAGGCTTTGTTTATCTTGTCTAATAAGAGGCTCAAAAGACCAACTCCATGTTTCATTAATTCTTTGAATTGTTCTCTTTCTCTTTTATTTATTTCAGTTCCCAAATTGAAAATTTCTTGATGTTTCCTCCTTGTTTTTTTTTTTTTTTTGCCACCTCACTTCTCTCTGTTGTAGCCTTTAAAACATGCTATTAAACTGCCAGCATGAGAGCTCTCCAATTTTGTATGTAGGCATTTTGTGTTGTAAACTTTCTTTTTAGCTCCACTTTCATTTTCTTTGTTTTCCAAGAGATGGTGTATGTTAGATATTCATTTCCATTGAACTCTAGAAAGTCTCTTAATTTCTTCCTTTATTTCTGTGTAGATGCAATTTCTCTCACACAGTTAGTTAGCAGTCATTTAGCTATTCTCTGTCATCTCTGACAACATTGAGACATCAACAGGTTTTTGGTCCAGATCACATGTTTTCTCTGATCAGAGAGTGTGGGGTCTCCTGGATCTGTTGCAATCAATGACATGAAGAGCCCAATTTCTAGGGGCTACCCACTGGGCTGTCTTGGTGCTCTCTGGGATGGAGTTTAGTCTTTCCCATCAGAAGGCTCCTCTCCTTATAAATGGCACCATGGATATGAGAGGTTGCAATGGTACACCAACCATCTGTGTCTTGTCTTTTCTCAGCTATCATGATTTTTTCAGAGCTACCAGGTCAGCTTTCTGCATTGATATTCCTGCCAGGTGTGGTCCTGCCCATGTGATTTTGGTATTAAATACCACCACTGCCCCACCATACAGCTGTACATCCTGAGTGAGGTTGTTGGCATTAGTGAACCCTGTTAGCCATGCATTTATCTAAGCAGTCATACGTGGCAAATCCAGTGAGGTCAGGGACAAGCAGCAGTGCAGCTGGGTAGGAATCTGGGGGCATTCAAGAAGAGAGGCTGGCAATGAATCATTCTGCCATCATCTTTAACCAGGAGGTCAATTGGTCATCCATAATCGATCAATAATAAGAAATGAAAACAAATCAATCTGGAACCAATCGTCAATTGTTCAGTATTCAGTCAAGGACCCATCAATCATCACACGTGAGCCTCTTTGTCCAGCAGACTATCAGTCACTATATTGGTGACTGTTAACAGACTTCCACATGAATAATCAATCGATAATTAATCAATCAATATAATTAAACAACTGACAATTATTAAATTACTGTGGTCTTTCTGGATCAAAACCTGACTCGATTAATTATTGTTTGGTTGTGAACTGTGGGTTCCTGATTTACAATAGGTTGATTGATTGATTGGTGGCCCATTGGCCATTGTCTAATGCCAGGACCCCTGATCTGAGTATGCATTTCCCAAGTCTACAAAGGTCACCTGAAGTTGGCAGAGAAAGGCTATTTTAAGCAGAGGCTTAAATAGTCTGAATTTTTCAAGGCATCTAAGTGGTCCTGCATTTTCTGTAGCCACTGGGAATTCATCATAAACTGATGAAGAGACTCTATCTGTAGAACTTAGCACAGGATGTTGAACTTTATCAACAAAAGCCGGTGGGTTTCCATTTTACTTTTAATGTAACTGTGGTCTTATGGCGGGGGCACTTTTGATTCTTAGTCCCCCCTTATCTCCTTTATTGGGGCTATCATCTTTAGGCATCACTTATGGTCTTCTGATGTGGCCTTGGCTGCCAACAGGATCTTTGCCAGGTCTCCAGTCTGTTGCTTCTGTCCTCTCATCTGTTTTTCCTCTGCAGTCTGTCCTTCATGAAATACTCTCTTTACCACTATCCATAAATCTCTAAGATATTTACTCCTGATCATCCCCCTGCCTCACATACTTCACTGCTGGTCATCTCCTTGCCTCACATACTTCACTGATGGTCTCACCCATGCCTCACACACTTTACTGCTGGTCTTCCTGCCTCACAGGCCTCACTCCCTGCACAGACCTATTTGAAAATCAGGAATGATAAGTCTTGGGAACTCTAGTTACCCCAACTCCGCCAGACCCACTGACATCACCCGGCCCCACCCATCTCTGTGGATCATGGCCCTGCCTGCTCTGCATCTGTCAGTCACGACTCTCAGTGTGCACTCCAAACCACAGCCCTGCCCCAGACGCCACTGACACTGCACCACAGCCCCATCACTCACAGCCCTAGGAAGGGCACATAGGGGACCCCTCCTCACCAATGGCCCCTCCCTCTCGGTGTTACTCAGAACCCAGGCACATCCAGGCATCCATCCATCTCAGCCCTGAGTGGGCACCATGTTGTCATGCCTGTCCATTACCCTGTGATTGCTGGCCCTGCCCCCTGACATCACCCTGGACCTGCTACTTGTCAGTTCATCTCAGCCCCCATAGGGCACCATGTTGTCTCCCTGTCAGCCACCGAGCGACCCTTGGTCCTGACACCTGACATCAACCCGAGCCCCGGCCCCTCCCTGCGTCCATCAATGTCAACCATGGGTGAACGACATGTTGGCGTCCCTGTCCATCATCCAGAGACTGCTGGCCCCGCCCCTGATGTCACCCCGAGGCTCAACCTGGCCCCTTAACCCACGGGTGCAATCTGTGTTCCCAGTGGGGACCGGAGAGGTGAAGATTAGGGAGCAGGGCCATAGCAGTCTGTGTGACATCACGGGAGGGGAAAGGGGCAGGCAATTCCTGACAGCTGAGGCAGCTCTAACACACCTGGAGTGACCCAGAAGTGGATTGAGGGGGTCATGCAGGGTCACACTAAGTGCTCCCTCTCCAGAGCAGGTGCTGCAGATAGGGTCTAAAAGCTCAAGCCTGGACCTCTTCCCTGGGGGCGGGGCTGGATACTAAGCCACAGCTGCTGCAGGGTGGGACTGGGGTGAGAGTGACAGGAGGGGGCAGGTCCAAGAATTGATAGTGACAGGAAGGTGTGGGGCTGAGGGGTGATAGTGACAGGGGAGAGGCATGGACCCACAACTGCTAAATGGCGCAGAGGTGTTGAGAGTGACTGGAAGGTTCAGGAGGGGCCTGAGTAGGCCTGTGACCCAGTGACTCCTTGTGCCCACTCCATCTGTGACACTCTGGTCCTCTCCCTTTCCCGTGACCACACCCCCACAGGTCCACGCCCACAGGCAGGTGCCCCAGCCGCTGGCCCTGCCAACATAGGTACATACTTACCCTGAGAGTGCAGCTCTGCTGAGGTAGGCGGGGACTAGTTACCTGAGGGCGGGGCTTTGTGGGGGTATTGGCAGGGGTCTTAGATAGATTGAACATATATGATTCTGAGAAGCCTAATCTACTCCATCTTTCTCTTAAAAGAAAAAAACACAGTGAACATGTCCTGCATAAGAACCCAAGCTGCACCCATGCACCAGGAAAGACCCTATGGCTGGCCTTTGCAGAGTCCCTAGAGTTCCTCCCTAGCCCAGGGGTTGTAGAATTTGCAATTTCTAGAAAAGGAACCCACAGCTTGCTTATCTTTTGTGCTTAACAGAGGCAATCAGATCTCTAAATTATTTTGCTAAGTTAAAGGGAAATATATGATTGTTTTGTCCTAAGAAGCAAGGGGCTCGGTTCACAGGATGCTGGTTTATAGGATAATCAAAAAGAGATCAGAAGTAATTAACTGAATTTATATGTAAAATAGGTGACTGGGCCTATGACCTGCAAGAAAAAAAAAAAAACCAATCAAGGTAAAGTTTTCAAAATAGGAAGAGAGAACTGCTTGGAGAATTGTCACAGGCAGCACATAGAGCGAAAGAGCAGCCTGGAGATCTCCAGAGAAAACTGATCATAGGGAAAAACAAAAGAAGAAAGAGAAAGCAGGTGGTAAAGCTTTCTTGAGCAGAACATAGGCCACAAGCTTGCACCCACAATTCTAGTCATTTGTTTTTCTACTATCAGACACCTCTTCCTTAGAATCTCTCTCCAAGCTAAGAGTATTCCTTGACAACTGATTTATGATACATGGAGTGTCACTGACTTACTGAGACTGCATGTAAGCCAGAAGAGAAAAATGTGGAAGAAATGATATAATGGACCCCAGACAGTTCCTGGAAACCCGGTGCTTTTCAAAGATCAACATCCAGAGAATCTGGACAGAAGATATTGTAATGATCTGCCTTAACTCACCTTGTCTTTTTGAGCTTACCTTTACAAAGATAGGTCACACCAGAATCTTTGTGAGTCTAGGTTTAAGACTCACTACCCTGCACAGGGGAAAAGTTCCTTAATAGAACACCAATAGTTTATGCTCTAAGA
This sequence comes from Apodemus sylvaticus, assembly GCF_947179515.1. Taxonomy (NCBI): domain Eukaryota; kingdom Metazoa; phylum Chordata; class Mammalia; order Rodentia; family Muridae; genus Apodemus; species Apodemus sylvaticus. The sequence continues at coordinate 64,003,294 of NC_067490.1, forward strand.
TCAAGAATTGACAAATGGGACCTCATAAAACTACAAAGTTTCTGTACGGCAAAGGACACTGTCAAAAGGACAAAACGTCAACCAACAGATTGGGAAAGGATCTTCACCAAACCTAAATCTGACAGAGGGCTAATATCTAATATATACAAAGAACTCAAGAAGGTAGAACCCAGAGAACCAAATAATCCCATTAAAAAGTGGGGTACCGAGCTAAACAAAGAATTTTCACCTGAAGAAATTCAAATGGCTGAGAGGCACCTTAAGAAGTACTCAACATTATTAGTCATTAGGGAAATGCAAATCAAAACATCCCTGAGATTTCACCTTACACCAGTCAGAATGGCTAAGGTCAAAAACTCAGGAGACAGCAGGTGTTGGTGAGGATGTGGAGAAAGAGGAACACTCCTCCACTGCTGGTGTGGCTGTAAGATGGTACAACCACTTTGGAAATCAGTCTGGTAGTTCCTCAGAAAACTGGACATGACACTTCCGGCATATGACCTCTCCTGGGCATATACCCAAAGGTTTCCCTGGCAAGCAATAAAGACACATGCTCCATTATGTTCATAGCAGCCTTATTTATAATAGCCAGAAGCTGGAAAGCACAGCCAGATGTCCCTCAAAGGAGGAATGGATACAGAAAATGTGGTATATTTACACAATGGAATACTACTCAGCAATTAGAAACAATGAATTCACAAATTTTTAGGCAAATGGTTTGATCTGGAAAATATCATCCTACATGAGGTAACCCAATCACAAAAGAATACACATGGAATGCAATCTCTGATAAGTGGATATTAACTAACCCAGGAGCTCTGAATACCCAAGGCACAAATCGCATAACAAATGACTCCCATGAAGAAGTATGGAGAGGGTCCTGATCCTGGAAAGGGTTGATCTAGCATTGGAGGGTAATATAAGGACAGAGAAAAAGGAGGGAGGTGATTGGAGAATGGATGGAGAGAAGAAGGTTTATGGGACATATGGGGGGGGGGGGGGATCCGGGAAATGGGAAATCATTTGGAATGATAAAAAAGAATATAGACTATAAAAATATTAAAAAAATGCAGAGGTGCCTATGCAAGAATCAGTTTCTAAGACCATCTATAAAGCATGGTTAGTCACAGTACAAAAGGATTAGGAAAAAAGGGTAAAAGCTTTCCTACTTTGTCTGTGATTGGTATTAGCAAGGAGTAGAGAGTTAATCAATTTTAGGTGATCAATAAATGTATGTCCTCATTAGCCATTTCTTGGATGTGCACACTAGGCAATCAAGAATCTGAATGAAAAACTGAACTTATTTTATAATAAATTACTGTAGTTACACTAGTTCAACCAAAAGAGAAAATCTGGCCCTATCTAAAAGGACAATTATTTTCTAGATTTAAAATGTTTAGCCTGAGGAAAAAAATAAGCAACATTTATGTACTCTAATACAAGATCCTAGATTCTGGACACAGGGCCATAAAACCCAGTACGTTTTATGATAGTATTGGCATTATGATTACATCATTTTTTTCTGCCTTGCATGATTACTAAATAAAGATGCCTAAAGCCTAATGCTGGCAGAATAAAGGTAGATGGTGCTTCAGTTCCCAGGCTTGGTGTCTAGGGTTGAGACCATGAAGGAGAGAGAAGAGGAAGAAAGAAGAATGTGCCATGGGGTAAGTGGATGGGCCAAAAGCCTGAGGACTGGCTTGGGTGTATGAGCAGCCTAGGTTGAACATGACGAGTTATATCTCACAGTTATTAACAGTAATTATACAAAATAGTCTGTCCAAATCTGGTATAAATATGAAGTCTTTTATGTCTTTTATTTGGTACCTGTATGATTCAATTATGGTAAAAAATATTATTTTCCACAACAAGGTGGCTTTAATTATTATTTATGTTCAATGATTGACATGCAATGGAAAGGAAGATTTGCAAGTTTAATTTACTTGTAATCCATTTGCTAGTATGTACATCATATTAAATACAAACCATGATCTCATGTTTATAGTCTATCCATAAGTAATTCAAGGGCATATTTTAGTAAATCATGAATTTGTGTTTATTGCTTGCTAGAATTCAATTTCTATCATATTTATTGTCAAATGAAAATTTCACATAAAGTCCTTTAGTTAACATATAGTTAGTCAGGGCCAAAATTAAACCAGACATGTCTAGAGAAGAAGAGTACTGAAGGGCATTTTATCTCAGAGAAAATTAGCTGTGGGAAGAGCTGACAGTGAAACTCAGCATATCTTAGCACAAATGTTCATTGCTGGCAGCAGTCTGACTGGCTCTAAGCAACTTATTCTTTGATTATCAGTTGGGTTCTGTGAATATCAAAGTTTAAACTTCCTTTGTTAATATGCTCATTTTGGAGGCATATGCCTTGAAAAACATTTAGGTTTTTTTTTTGAGAAACCATTAAATATGTAAAGCAGAATTGATAAGAATAAAAACAAAACAAAATATTAAGTTATAAAAGTGAATAGTTTGTTGGTCTGATATTTCATCTTTGTGTAATAGGTATACTATTTTCTCAGTTGTACTATCAAGAATCATGTTGGCTAGCATTTTTTTGTACCATGTGGTTATGTAAAATAAATCTGTGATGAAAACACATGCCCTAAACTATATTTATGATATCATTGACAAAGAAGTGGTCAGTGGTATCCCACGATTGCTTCCATCTTTTGTGGATCCGCAAGTGAAACTTAGCACAAGAAAAGCAGTACTAGTTTTCGGTTCTATGTGACCTGGGCCCCGTTTTTGTAATCATGTTTCACTTTAGGAAATTCCAGATTCTTTGATAACCTACTTTCCACTGGCATCATGGTATTATGAAAAGGAAGACAAGGAAGTCAGAGGAGTGAAAAGATAGAAGCTGTTTTTACACTGCACAACAAATCATTTGCTTAATCTGGAGCCTAACCCAACCCTGATATTTCTTCTTGGTGTAATAGGGGTATTTTCTATTCAATGAGACCATCAAAAATATGGTGGCCACCTTAAGATGAACCTCGAGCCTAACTCTGGGGCATACTCTAAAGTTCTAAAACTATGGTAGCTCTTATAACCCTTATCCTAATCATTACACCTTTAATTGCCCAACCATAATTCTAATCCTTCTTACTGTTGGGATATTTTTTAATTATACCTTTTGGAGTAAGAAACCCGTTCTTAATATTGATCCTTTGAGTTGTTCAGATCCGCCTTTAATCTAGGCTGTAGACCTTTTAGCATCCTACATATATAAAGAACATTTAATTGGGTAGATCTTTTGTATTTTTGTACTTGCCATACTTTTTTTTAAAACAAAGGTGATCTGTTTGTTTGTTTGTATGTTTGTTTGTTTTTAAACTGTCATAGGTATGTACTTATTTCTTCAAAATTTGGTATATACTGAAGATCATCTGTAATATGCTGCAACATGAAATCTACCAGTCCTTGTTTTTTTTTAATTTCCCTTTGTCAACATCCTTTATTGGGCTCAGTTGACCATGGCCTGTGAGATATTCTATAACATACCCGTTCTATATCCATAGAGAGATACATTCTCTCTATGATTTGAGATATGTTTATCTTGAGAATCTACTAATACAAATGTTATTTTTCTTCACTTTGCCACTGATGCTGTTTTTTTTTTTTTATTTACAGGGTTCTTTATTTGAAAGGGATTATTGTAAAATACCATGAGTAATTGAATATTTCTTTTTACTTCTGATTTGTGTGATTGACACAAGTAAACCTTATTAATATCCCCAGATACGTCAAGCATAAAAAGCAAAGTAATATAAGGTGATAGATTATTTATTCTGATATTCAGTGGTCATTCCCATCTGTACTACAGAGTAATAGTGATTAAACTGCATTGTATATGTACAGAGACTGGATGGAATATCAATGGGATAAAACTGAAGATCCAGAAATGAAACCACACACTTATGGTCACTTAATCTTCGAGAAAGGAGGTAAAACAATCTAGTGTCGGGGAAATGACATTTTTAACAGATGGTGCTAGTTCAACTGGCAGGCCACATGTAGAAAAATGCAAATTGATCTATTCTTATCTCCCACTACAATGCTCAAGACCAAGTGAATCAAATACCTCCACATAAAACCAGATACACTGAATCTAAAAGAAGAGAAAGTGGGGAATACCCTTGAATACTTGGGAACAGGGGAAATCTTCCTGAAAAGAATGCCAGAGGCTTATGCTTTAAGAGCAATAATCGACAAATGGGACCTCACAAAACTGAAAAGCTTCTGTAAAGCAAGGGTACTGTAAGTAGTACGAAATGGCAGTCAATAGGTGGGAAAAGATTTTTTATCAATCTTTCATCCAATAGAAGGTTAATATCCAAAATATACAAAGAACTCATGAAGGCAGACTTCAGAGAAACAAATAACCCTATTAAAATTGGGGAACAGAGCTGTGTGGTGGTGGCATATGCCTGTAATCCCAGCACTCTGAGAGCCAGAGGTGGGTGGATTTCTGATTTTGAGGCCAGCCTGTTCTACAGAGTGAGTTCCAGGACAGCCAGGTCTACCCAGAGAAACCCTGTCTCGAAAAAACAACAACAAAAAAAAGCAAATAAAAAAAGTGTGGGACCAAGCTAAATAGAGAATTCTCAAGTGAAAAATCTTGAATTGCTGAGAAACATGAAATGTTCAACATCCTTAGTCATGTGGGAAATTCATATCAAAATGGCCATGTGATCATACCTCACACGAGTCAGAATGGCTAAGATAAAAAATGCATGTGACAGCAGATGTTGACAAGGATGTGGAGAAAGAGGAACACTCTTCTACTGCTGGTGGAATTGGAAGTTCATGAAACCACTCTTGAAATTAGTTTGGTGTTTCCTCAGAAAATTGTATATAGTACTACCTGAAGAGCAAGCTATACCACTCAGGAGGTTATACCAAAAAGATGCCCCAACAAATAACTAGGACACATGCTCCACTATGTTCATAGCAGCCTTATCTATAATAGCGAGGAGTTGGAAAGGACCCAGGTGTCCCTCAAAGGAGGAATGGAGACAGAAAATGTGGTCCATTTACACAATGGAGTACTACTCAGTTATTAAAAACCATGAATTCATGAGAATTGCAAGCAATTGGATGGAACTAGAACATAACATCCTGAATGAGGTAACCCAGTCACAAAAGAACACACAATGTATGCACTCACTAATAAGTGCACACTAACCCTAAAATCTCCCGGTACATATGATACAACCTAGAGAGCATATGAAGTGAGGAAGGAAGGAAGATCAGGCCATGGATGCTTCAGTCCTGTATTGGGGGGGGGGTACAGGACAATTGTGGGGAATGGAAGGGGACTGGGACAAGGCCGTGAGAAAGGAGGAGGAGGAGGAAATAATGGTGACAGCATCAAAATCTGGAAGAGACCCGAGAGACCTGAGAGATGTGCAGAGGGACAGGAAATTGAATAAAATAGGAATCAGGGGGTATGAGGAACTGGGGAAAGGCACTGCAGGGTCCCAGACACCAGAGACACTTGAGGCCCCAGGAACCAATGGGATTGGCTGTAGCCGTGATGGACAGAGAGGGGGAGATAGAACCTGTGGGGACCAAGTCTATTAGATAGGCACTGCCTGTGTTTGAGGGTTGGAGCCACCCACCCATCTCATTGTTGTTTGTGTGTGTGTGTGTGTGTATGCACGCGCACGTGTGTGTGTATGTCTGTGTGTGTGTGTGTCTGTGTGTGTGTCTGTGTGCGTGTGTATGTCTGTTTGCGTGTGTGTGCCTATGTGTGTGTGTGTGTCCATTTGTGTATATGCGTGTGTGTGTGTGTATGTGTGTGTGTGTGTATGTATGTCTCTGTGTGCCTGTGTGGGTGTATGTGTGTGTGCATGTGTGTGTGTCTGTGCGTGTGTGTGTGTCTATGTGTGTGTGTGTGCTTCTGTGTGTGTATTCCGTGTGTGTATATGCATGTGTGTGTATGTGTGTCTGTGTGTGCATGGGTGTATGTGTGGGCATGTGTGTGTGTCTGTGCGTGTGTGTGTGTGTGTGTGTGTGTCTATGTGTGTGTGTGCCTGTGTGTGTGTGTATTCCGTGTGTGTATATGCATGTGTGTGTATGTGTGTCTGCGTGTGCGTGTGTGAGTGTATGTGTGTGTGCATGTGTGTGTGTCTGTGCGTGCATGTGTCTGTGTGTGTGTCTGTGTATGTGTGTGTGTATGTGCGCGTGTGTGGGTGTATGTGTGTGTGTGTTTGTGTGTTTATGTGTGTGAGTGTATGTGTGTGTGCCTGTGCGCGTGTGTGTGTGTGTGTGTGTGTGTCTATGTGTGTGTGTGCCTGTGTGTGTGTGTATTCCGTGTGTGTATATGCATGTGTGTGTATGTGTGTCTGTGTGTGCGTGTGTGAGTGTATGTGTGTGTGCATGTGTGTGTGTCTGTGCGTGCATGTGTCTGTGTGTGTGTCTGTGTATGTGTGTGTGTATGTGCGCGTGTGTGGGTGTATGTGTGTGTGTGTTTGTGTGTTTATGTGTGTGAGTGTATGTGTGTGTGCCTGTGCGCGCGTGTGTGTGTGTGTGTGTGTGTGTGTGTGTGTGTGTGTATATGTCTGTGTATGTGTGTGTGTATATGCGCGTGTGTGGGTGTATGTGTGTGTGTGTGTGCATGTGTGTGCGTGTGTGTTTGTTTGTCTGTGTATGGGTGTGCATGTGTGTGTATGTCTATGTATATGTGTGTGTATATGTGTTTCTATATGTGTGTGTATGTGTGTGTGGGTTTTTTTTGTTGTTTTTCTTATTGTTTTACCCAGAAATTTTCCAGTCCAATGGAAGAAAGGGGACAAAAAATGGAACAGAGACTGAAGGGAGGGCAAACCCAGGACTGCCCGACCTGTGTACACACCACATCTGCAGACAGCAAATCTGTCCCTGTGGTCACACAACGCTTGTGGAGGGGAACCAAGCACAGCACTCCCTCGGGAGGCTGGGACAACAACACAAGGCGGGTGCTTGGCGCCAACCATCAGGCTGAACTCAGAGAACCTGGTGGGAACCTGGCAACACAACTGCAGGACAAAGAGGGCGACTGCAGCCCAATGGGAAGAAGGACACAGGTTGTTCAGCCCACACAGTTCTTCTCGAGGCTAGACCATCAACCACAGGGTGAAACTGAGGGATCTGTGGCTCCAGATGCACACTGAGTAGAGCAGGGCCTCACCTGACAGCAAAAGGAGGGGAGGGACTTGGTCCCTGGGAGGTTTGATGCCCAAGGGTTGGGGGACTCTGGAGCATGGGGTGGGAGAGGGTGGGTAGGTGGCCCCCACATACAGGCAAAAGGGAGGGGGGTAGATGTAGGTCAGGGGGCTGGTAGAAGGGTAACTGGGAAGTCGGGTATCATTTTTGAGATGTAATGAATGGAATGATTAATAATAATAATAATGATGATTTTGAAAGGAAAAATTTAACAATGTAAAAGTGCAATCAATACAGCTTACATGAACTACCATAAGAAGCGAAGCAACGGAGGTTGGGTGCTGGGCAGAAGGGTAACTGGGAAGTCAGATGTCATGGGATGGGGGTTTGTTGGTGGGGGCGACTGGGAAGTAGGATATCATTTGACATGTATATGAATGAAAATAATAATAATGATAATAATAATAACAATAATCACCATCATAATAATAATGAAAGGAAAAATGTAAAAAAAAAAAAAAAAAGTAAGACTGCAATAGAAACAACTTACATTAAAAACCATAGGAAAAACTAAAGTAATTTAATGTGACCAGTTAAGGAGATATTCCAATTTTAAGGAAACAAAGAAGTTGGTCTACACTATTGTTTACAAAGCAAACAGAAATCCTGTCACCAGATGCATTGGAAATAACAGTCTAACGCTGCCCGTCGGATCCATCACACCGTGTGTTTTATTTTATGCTATTATTTCTTTGTTCCGTAGATTTTGTATCTTTATTATTATTTTATTATTCCCTAAGAGATGCCGCCTCACTCACAAAGGAGCGTAAAGATTCAGAACTACGTCAGGTTTCTCAATGCCTCTAACAGTCAGACATATGTGGGCAGCAGGGCTCAAGGCTCAGGACTGACCGAGTCCACTGCATTATCAACTACTATATCCACCAAAATTCTGCCATAAACAGACAAGAAAATGAGGCTTGAAATCTGTAGGGTTTTTATTTTGTCTCTGCCTTATACACTCTGGCCAAAATCATGAGCCATCTTGTGGCCACCTTGAGACCTGCCAGCAGAGATGGACGGTGGACAAAAGGCCTCCTCTTCCCTTCAGTGTTGTTACAATCCCAGTGTGGGTGAGTTAGGGTAAAGCAAGCATATTGGGGCCAGTAATCAGCTCATACACCAAACCCAGACAACATTGTGGATGCCAACAAGTGCTTGCTGACAGGAGCCTGACATAGCTGTCTCCTGAGAGTCTCTGCCAGTGCCTGACAAACAGAGATGTTTGACTCGCAACCAACCATTGAACTGAGCACAGGGTCCCCAATGGAGGAGCTAGAGAAAGGACCCAACGAACTGAAAGGGTTTGTAGCCCCATAGAAGAAACAACAATATGAACCAATCAGTACCCACAGAGCTCCCAGGGACTAAACCATCAACCAAAGAGTACACATGGAGGGACCCATGGCTCCAGTCACATGGGTAGCAGAGGATGGCCTTGTCGGACATCCATGAGAGGAGAGGCCTTTAGACCACTGAAGGCTCATTGCCCCAGGCTCAGGGAAGCAGGAGTGGGTACGTGAGTGAGCATGGGAAGGGGGGATGGGATAGAGGGTTTTCAGGGGGGAAACCAGGAAAGAGGATTACATTAAAACACTTGAAATGTAAATAAAAAAGATATCTAATAAAATATTAATTTCTTTAAAAATCACAACATTACCTCTCATAGTGGCGTTGAATGGATAAAGGTCAATTCACAAGTATCTTAATCACTGCTGTTGCTTTGATAAAATACTCTGTCAGGAGAACAGGTTTATTCCAGCTCACGGTTCACAGTAAAGTCCCTCATGGTGAGCAATGCCACTCTGAAGTGTGAAGCAGCTGCTCACACACATCAGGTGGGTAAACAATCAGGACGCCAAGAGCAATGAACTCCTCCTGCTGTTCAGCCCCTTTCCACACACTGCCCGGGATCCTAGCCAGGGAATGGTGCCGCCCACAGTGGGTGGGGCTTCCCACACCAGTTAAGATACCCAAGGCCATCCCTAACAGCCACACCCTGAGGCTCCTCCCCTTTGTTAGGATTCTGTCTAAGCTCCACCCCACAGTTACCTGGCAACAGCCAAGTATGCCCCTCCCCATCATTACCTGGCAACAGCCAGGTAGGTCTGGTGCACTATAAAAGGGGCTGCTGCCCCCTCCTCCCTCTCACTCTCAGCTTCTCTCTTGCCCCCTTTTGGGCTCCCCTCCCTTCCTCTCCCCTCCCTTCCTCTCCCCTCCCCCTTCCTCTACACATGGTTATGGCCGCCTCTGCTTCTCTACTCTCTCCCTCTCTCTGCCTTTTTCTGCCTCTTCCACCCTATTAACTCCCCTCTCCATGCCCTGATTTAACTCTATTCTGTACTATACTGTCTTGTGTCTGGTAAACTTAGGAGGAAGTGATGCCTCCCCCTAGCTGCCTGGAAGTCATTCCTCCATTACTAGCCTTCAGGTGAAGATGGAGAACTCTCAGGTCCTCCTACTCCATGCCTGCCTGGAGGCTGCCATGCTCCCACCTTGATGATAATGGACTAACCTGTGAGCTGCCCTGATTAAATGTTGTCCTTATAAGGGTTGCCTAGTTCACAATGTCTGTGCACAGCAGTAAAACCCCAACTAAAAAATAGCATTCCTTTTCTTTTGAGAAAATATTTTTATTAAGAACAAAAATGCTTTTAATAAAAAAAAATGGGCACGATGGACACTCAGATTGTGAATCAACTTTTCTTTTAAATTTAATTTTATTTTATGTGCATTAGTATTTTGCCTTCATGTATATGTGAGGGTGTTAGAAGTGTCAGAAGTAACTAGTAATATCATACATACACACACACACACACACACACACATATATATATATATATGCATTTTTATATACATGAAATTACTATTCATATAGTGATATGAATAAATATATATAATTGTATATATATGTGTGCGTATATAAATACTATATATAATTTATATATAATATATATGCATATATATATATCATATATATACAACATTACATATGTAATATAATTAGAAATAATATATAGTATAATATATAATAATATATTATATGAAATTATATATATGTATACATACATCATATATATGAAATGTGTATATATATAAGATTTGTTTTCATTTTTCAGTACATAGTGTAGCCTTGGAGCCTTGGAACTTATTCAGTAGTCCAGGCTGACATCACACTTAGGAGACACACTTGCTTCTGCTCCCTAAATGTGTGGGTCGAAGGCATGCATCTCCACCACCTCACATATTTACATTTTATTCTTAAAATAAAATACATTAAGATAGAAACCATCCCATGCAAGTTAGGCAGTGCGACCCCATAGAAGGAAAGGAACCCGAGAACACAAGAATGAGAGGCCTTTTTTTCCACATAATTAATCCCACAATAACTGCCAGGCCCCCTGAACTCACCTCCTGTGTCAGTGATGCCCACAAAGATTCCCAGTTGCACTGAGCCCCACCCACCTCCCCTGTCAGTGACTCCCACAATGATCACCCATTACAAAGCTCACGTGTGTTTTTCTCCGCTAGTATACAGGTCCGGCCATTGTTTCAGACACTGCAGATGATTTGTGGTTTTTAAATAAGACTGTGTCAGAGCCATGAGGGGATTGGAATAAAAGTTGAAGCTGTGGTTGCCGAGCAGGCGAGTGACGTAGGGAACACAGTGATGGCAATGTTTGTCCCACCATTCTCCCTCGTATGCGTGTTCTAGAATCACCTTCAGGGGTTGAATGTTTCTCGACACCCCATGTGTTGAGGTTTAAATTGTTAGATAAGGCTGCCTCAGAAATGAGCTGGGGTTTTTTAATTAGGTATATATTTTAAATTACATTTCAAATGTTGTCCACACTCCTGGTTCACACCTCCCCAAAAATCCCATGAGCCATCTCTCCTTCCCCAGTCAACCCTCCCCTGCTTCCCTGACCTTTCATTCCTCTACACTAAGGCATCAAGTCTTTCCAGGACCAGGGGCATCTCCCCCTATTTGGTGTCTAACAAGTTCATCCTCTGTTGTCGATGTCTCTGGGGCCATGGGTAACTAACTCCCTGTGTACTCTTTGGTTGATGGTTTTGTCCCTGGGAGCTCTGGGGGGTTCTTGGTTCCAAGAAAAACGAACGTTAAATGAGAGAACTTGGCTGAAAATTGGTAATTCGCTAAAGGCAGCCAAGGCAGACAATATCACTCTCTGCCTCTGGACTCTGATTAAAGACATCATAGATGAAGGAGGTTTGGAAGAATTAGGTGTTATTCAAGAAAGTGAGGATTCTCAAGTAAAAGGCCTTGTAGAGAGGATCCCTGTAATAGAAGATTCTCCACAATCCAAGTCTCGTAAACACAGAGACAGTTCTGATGAGCCTATTGTAAGAAAAAAAAATAGCTCATCCCGAGAAGGGAGCGACTGAAGTTCATGGAGAAAATTGGCCCCCTGTAGTGCCATCTGCTCTGCCTGTGACTTTGATGGCAGAGGCCGAGATCCAGAAGGACATGCAATTACAAAAGTTAGAGTTTGAAATTAAATTGCAGAAATTGACTAATGAATTACAGGAGCTAAAAAGGGTCTCTAATACTAGAGAGAACAATAACTCGGAGACCCGCCAGTCGCCATTAGAAAGAGTTATAAACCAGGCCCGCGGGGAGGGGCAGGATACGTCAGAAATCTTAGTTTTTCCAGTCCTTGAGATAGAAGACCAGGACAATGTGATTAGACAATATCAGACCTTGGAATTTAAGGTGATAAAAGAATTAAAGCTAGCCATAGCCCAGTACGGCCCGACAGCTCCCTTTACACAGGCGTTATTGGATACTGTGATAGAGTCGAATCTAACTCCACAGGATTGGAAAACGCTGTGTAAAGCCACGTTGTCGGGGGGAGATTTCTTGCTTTGGAGTTCTGAATGGCGTGAGGCTAGCAAAAGAACCGCCGCCACTAACACTCAAGCAGGCCATCCAGAATGGAATGCGGAGATGTTACTGGGGGAAGGCCTATATGAAGGAAATAATAACCAGATTGGGTTTCCCATCGCAGTGTATGCGCAGATTGCGGTGGCCGCCCGCCGTGCATGGAATCTGTTACCAGGAGATGTAAGGGAGATCTTAGTGGAAATCTAACAGCTGTGAAACAGGCTCCCGACGAACTCTTTCAAGATTTCGTAGACCGATTGCTAAAAACGGCTAATAGAATTTTTGGAAATTCTCAGGCAGAGAATCCGCTGGTTACTCAACTAGCCTATGAGAATGCTAATGCGGCCTGCCGGGAGGCCATTAGACCCCAGAGCGGAAAGACGGACGTAGCTGGTTACATCCGTCTTTGTTCTGAAATCGGTCCCTCCTATAATCAGGGTTTAGCTATGACGGCAGCGCTGCAGGGAACCACGACCCAGGGGATTCTTTCACAGAGACGAGGGAATAGAAGGTGTTTTAAATGTGGTAGTGTGGGTCATTTTAAAAGTGATTGTCCTGATAATAAGCCTAGTATAAACGGGCAATCAGGTGGTCCACCAGGAACATGCCATAAGTGTAGAAAAGGAAATCATTGGGTAAAGGGATGCAAGTCAAAAAATAATTTCCAAGGTAGACCCGTGTCGGGAAACGGGGGGAGGGGCCAGCCCCAGGCCCCGTTGCATCTAAGACAGACTGTCTGTGGGGCACAGCTGCTGCCGAGCCAAGGAAATCCATCTTTGACCTCGCCAGAGCTACACCAGGAAGTGCAGGACTGGACCTCTGTTGTGTGTGCCAGGCCGTACTAGCACCAGAGATGGGTGTTCAGGTTTTACCCACGGGAGTCTTCGGACCATTACCCGAAGGCACTTGGGGATTGCTGTTAGGACGAAGCAGTTCTACTGTAAAGGGACTGCAGATTTATCCAGGAGTCATAGACAGTGACTATGAGGGAGAAATTAAAATTATGGCTGCTTCCCCTCATGGTGTCATAACTATACCGGCTAATCAAAGAATTGCTCAGCTAGTTTTGGTTCCTTTACATCCACTGCCTTCCAAATTCATTAAAGATAAAAGAGGGGAGGGGGGCTTTGGCTCCTCCGGAGTGTTTTGGGTTCAGTCTATTACAAATAAAAGACCTAACCTTAAATTGACTATTGAAGGAAAGAGTTTTGAAGGATTAATAGATACGGGAGCTGATGTTACAATTATTAAGGGACAGGATTGGCCGTGTAATTGGCCATTGACAGAGACCCTAACGCATCTGCAGGGTATCGGTTACGCAAACAACCCCAAACAGAGCGCGAGACTTTTAACTTGGAAAGATGCAGAAGGAAATTCAGGACAGATTCGGCCTTTTGTGATGCAGAACTTACCGACTACCCTCTGGGGTAGAGACCTTCTATCTCAGATGAATTTAATTTTGTGTAATCCTAATGAAATCGCCTCTAAGCAAAAGACAGTGTCGGAGGAATCCGTACCTGCTCAGGGGCTTGGAAATGAAGGACAAGGCAATAGAAAGTTTAAAAACCCCCAGGCAAACCCTAACTCTAGAAGTCTGGGGCATTTTCGGTAATGGCCACTATCTTGCCTGCACCCCACGCCGATAAAATTCAATGGCTTAGTGACAATCCTGTGTGGGTTGATCAGTGGTCTTTATCTAAGGAGAAATTGGAGGCCGCCTCTCTGCTGGTGCAGGAACAGTTAGAGGCGGGACATTTAATAGAGTCATTATCTCCATGGAACACGCCAATATTCGTAATTAAAAAGAAGTCCGGCAAAAGGAGATTGTTACAGGATTTAAGAAAGGTAAATGAAACAATGTTGCCCATGGGAACCTTACAAGCGGGTCTTCCATCCCCTGCGGCTATCCCAAAAGGGTTTCATAAAATAGTCATAGATTTAAAAGATTGTTTCTTTACCATTCCTTTGCACCCTGAAGATTGCAAAAGGTTCGCTTTCAGTGTTCCTTCTATTAACTTTACAGAGCCTATGCACAGGTATGAGTGGACAGTGCTTCCCCAGGGTATGGCTAACAGCCCGTCCTTATGCCAGAAATTCGTAGCTCAGGCCATTCAACCTGTGAGACAGAAATGGCCAGATATTTACTTTATCCATTTCACAGATGATTTTCTAATTGCAGGAAATAATCCTCAGACCTTGCTTTTATGTTTTAGAGATTTGCAGCAAGCCTTGGTCGCTAAAGGGCTGCAGATAGCTCCAGAAAAGGTTCAGATCCAGGAGCCATATAATTATCTGGGTTTTAAACTTACAGACCAGTCAATTTTTCCCCAGAAGATAATTATCCGCAGGGACAATTTGAAAACTTTAAATGATTTTCAGAAGTTATTGGGTGACATTAATTGGCTTCGGCCGTATTTAAATCTTACAACAGGAGAATTGCAACCTTTATTTGATATTCTTAAAGGGGATGCTGATCCGACATCTCCTAGGGTATTAACTTCAGAAGGACTTTTGGCTTTACAGACAGTGGAGAAAGCTATTGAAAATCAATTTGTTACCTATATAGATTATTCTTTACCTCTGCATCTGCTAATTTTTAATACTACTCACTCGCCTACAGGTTTATTATGGCAAAAGGCTCCTCTGATGTGGATTCATTTGAGGGTGCCTTCTAGGCGTAATATTTTGCCATATTTTGAGGCAGTGGCCCAAGTAATTATGCTTGGTAGAAAGCAGGCGCTGACTTATTTTGGTAAGGAGCCGGAATTTATTATACAACCTTACAGTGTAAATCAGGATGAATGGCTAAAACAGCATAGCACAGATTGGCTGCTAGCTCAGATTGGTTTTAAAGGGTGTATAGACAATCATTATCCTCAAGACAAGTTAATAAAGTTTTTAAATATGCATGAGGTTGTATTTCCTAAAATGACATCTCTACGGCCGTTGCAGAATGCACTCCTAGTTTTCACAGATGGTTCGTCAAAAGGAAAAGCCGGATATCGTGTTAACAATCAGCAGGTGGTCGTAGAAACGCCTGGGTTATCCGCTCAGTTATCAGAGCTTACAGCAGTGCTGTGTGTTTTTCAAACTGTAAATAGTACGTTTAATCTCTTTACTGACAGTGCTTATGTTGCATTTTCTATACCGCAATTAGAAACCTGTGGCACGTTTAATTTTAATACGCCAGCTGGATCCTTGTTTTCACAATTGCAAGGTATCATTCTTGCTAGAAAAAATCCTTTTTATATAGGTCACATCAGATCCCACTCGGGTCTCCCTGGACCTCTGGCTCAGGGTAATGAGTGCATTGACAAGGCGCTAATTGGTCAAGCCTTGGCACTCACACCCATAGAATTGGCAAAACGTGATCATGATAAATTTCATCTTTCTAGTCATACTAGGATCCCGCCACTTAACCATGGCGTAGGAATTGACGGTCTCAGTTGAGACTCCGTCATAAGATCACAAAGGAGCAAGCTAGAATGATCGTAAAGCAATGCCCTAATTGTCTCACTTTAGCACCAGTGCCCCATTTAGGGGTTAACCCACGTGGCCTTGTGCCCAATCAAATTTGGCAAATGGATGTAACTCACTATGCAGAATTTGGGAAATTAAAATTTATACATGTTTGCATTGATACGTGCTCAGGACTTATTTTTGCTTCCCTGCATATGGGAGAAGCCTCTAGAAATGTAATTGATCATTGTTTACAAGCCTTTAATACCATGGGGCTACCCAAGGTCATTAAGACAGACAATGGACCAGCCTACACTGGTAAGAACTTTATCTCATTCTGTAAGGAATTTAATATAAAACTTAAAACTGGAATTCCTTATAATCCAATGGGACAAGGAATCGTGGAGCGTGCCCATCGCACACTTAAAAATTGGCTTATTAAAACTAAGAAGGGAAATTTATATCCTCCTCGGTCTCCAAAGTCACATCTTGCCTTTGTTTTATTCGTTTTAAATTTTCTCCAAACGGATGCTAAAGGTCAGTCCGCTGTAGACAGACACTGGCATCCAGCTACTTCCAATTCCTACGCCATGGTTAAGTGGCGGGATCCTTTAAATAATTCATGGAAAGGCCCAGACCCCGTTTTAATATGGGGAAGAGGTGCGGTTTGCATTTTCTCCCAGGAGGAAGACAGAGCGTGTTGGTTGCCAGAGAGATTGGTAAGACAAGTGGATTCCACCCCCAAAACTGTTGGTAAGTATAATTAATTCAAAAGGCTGTTTTCAAGCCACCTCCCAGTTACTTGGGGAGGTATAGTTCATTTGTGTTCTTGCAAATTAAGTTGCAAGCCAGGCCTCTTGCCTGAGGCCACTGAATTTCAATTAAACAAAAACCGGTTTGAGCTCCCAAGACTAACCAGACAGGTTATTCTCTTAATCTCCTTTTATATTTCAAGCAGATAACACTCAGAAGACGAAATTCCTTCAACGATGGCCCTAGGTTGAGGATGGGTAGCCTTTACAGCCAGCCAGCGCTTAGCCGCAGAGAATTTACTCTGCCAGTGGAATTCCTCGGAGATGAGGCTGCATGGTACTCGGAATCATGCGTGTTTGTTATTACAACAAACATGGGCATCAGTTGAGGTGCGAGGCGAGGCACTGCAAGGGAAAGGGAAAAAATCCTGGCTCTGAGTTTCCATGAAAAGCACGCCCAGCTGCATGGGTGTTTGACATCGAAAGACTGTCCTGAAAAAAAAAGGCGGTCTAGCCCCCCCCTCCCCCTGAAAAAGATGTCCGTAACGCTTAAGGGGGCTAGGGTCTCTGCTTTCACTCACTGATAAATGCCCGTCATCCATTGGATGAACTTATTTATTTCCACTGAGTTGTTTAAAATTAATAATTAAGGGGGAATTGTCTCCTCCCCCCCCCCCCCGCAACTAAGCTGGCTGGCAAGCCGCCCAACTCTTCCGATGGCTACCTCCGGCCTTTATTCTGTGAACAATAGGCTCCGCACCTCAGCTATTGACACCGTCCCCAAGCCGGTGTTTACCTGAGTCGCCAGCCGGAAGGCAGACGACCCGCTGAGACCTGGAGCCAGAGAATTCACAGGACCGCCTTTGAAGCCACCGACTTGTGGGGGGTTGGTCGATCCCCCAAAAGACTATTTAACCTGTCTTAAAATTATTAAAACCAGTCTTGACCGGAATTCCCGCCTTGACTCAAATCTCTTGTCGTCTCCTCTGTCCCTGTAACCTCAAAATTCTCTCAACAGGTAACCCGGTTTACATGTGGCTGCTGGCAGCTACATTTTTCTATGTCCTTAGTCAAATAGTATAGGTATATTTTCTATGTTTACTCTTTTACCATTATGATTTTAAAACGAATCCTTCAATTTTAACACACACACACACACGTGTGTGTGTGTGTTAGTATGTATGTGTATATGTGTATATGTATGTATGTATGTGTGTATATATATATATATATATATATATATATATATATATATATATATATATATATATATGATTATTTTGGAGACAGGTTTCTCTATATAGCCCTGGCTTTCCTGGAACTCACTCTGTAGACCGGGCTGGCCTCGAACTCAGAAATCCGCTGCCCCTGCCTCCCAGAATGCACTTTTATATGTTTATGTACACAATTTTATCTGAATTATTTCCCATGAAAATTTTCAACTTAACCCTTCTTCTCTGTATCTCATCAAAATTTATCAGAAATATTTTCCATGACTATCACCAATTTTATCTGAAAGCTTTTTTATGTGCTTGATCATTTAGTAAAACACATTTTCTGCTTATCTTTTGACCACTATGATTTTCCAACCAATTCTTCAATTTTAAGACATTATTCTTCAATTTATTCCTAAAATTTTGAATTTGCCTATTCACTCATTTTAGATAAGTTTTCTTTGTCATCCTTTTAATGTGTTTCCTTTTCAATGCCTAACCTCAATTTGAAATAATTTTTCTATATATTCCTCAATTTTATAAGAAATATTTTCCATGAAAGCAATCAATACAATTAGAATTATTTTAATATGTCATGTCAGTTAGTTTTGATGTGTTTTCTGTGTGTACAATTTCATGTATATTATTTTCCATCAAATTCTTCAATTTTAACACATGTATTTATATATTTCTCCAATTTCATCAAAAATGTTTCTATGAAAATCTTTGATATTTTTTTCAGAAATTTTTCTACTTATGCATTCAATTTGTAAAGATTTTCATTGCTTACTATTTTACAAGTGTCAATTTCCATCAACATATTCAATTTTAACAATTTTTTTCTATATATTTCTTCAATTTTATCAAATATTTTCCATGATATCTACTATTTTATCTCAAAATTGTTCTACAAGCTTTGTCAGTTTTCATTAACATACGCTATTATGACCATTTTATGTGGAAATTATTTTCCATCCAATATTTTAATTTCAACCCTTTTTTTCTATATATTTCTTCCATTTTTTTCAAAAATGTTTTTCGGTGTAAATTTTCAATTTCTTCAAAATTTGCAGTGTGAGAAGTCATTTAGTTTAGGAATGTTTTTTACTTCCATTTGTTTTAATTTGGATTCCAAGCTTCAATATTAAATTATTTTTCTATATATTTGTACAATTTTATAAAAAATTTTCCATGAAAATCTTCAATTTCATCTGAATATTTTACTACATGTAGTGTCAATAGTTTTGATATACTAACTATATATACACCTTAATTTACATTATTTTATCGAATTCTTCACTGTAAAATTTTTCCTATGTACTTCCTAAATTTTATCAGATATTTTCCATGAAATCTTTGATTTTATCAGAAAAGTTTTCTACATGACTTATCAGTTAATATTGATACATTTTCTATTGCTACCATTTTATCTATATTATTTTCTATCCTATTCTTCAATTTGACGTGTCTTTCTTTATATTTCTTCCATTCTCTCTGAAATGATTTTCAGAAAAATCTGGAATTCTATCAGAAATGTTTTCTACATATTTTGTCAGTTAGTATTGATGCATTTACTACTACTAGCATTTGTATTACATCATTTGTCTTTGAATTCTTCTATTTTAACACTTTTCTATATATTTCTTCAATTTTATCAGTAACTATTATATTTATAATTCCTTTTAATTATTTAAAAAATGTTTTTCATGTCAACCATTTAACTGTAATATTTCCACAGCTGCTGCTGACCACGGTTGGGGAGTTGGACAACAAATTGTCAATAATCAAGAAATTCCTTGAGTACATAGAGACTGTCCAAATGAAATAATAAGAATAAGAATAAATAATGAATAATAAATGATAAATAATGAATGATGAATAATAACTGATGAATAATGAATAATAAATTATAAACAACACTAATAATAAACAGTAAGCAATAAACAATAAATGATAATAAATAGTAAATACATAACAAATAATGATAATAATAAACAATGTGTGATAAATATAAATACTAAATAATTATAATAAATAAATAATTAATAATACATAAATAAATTTCCAAGAGAAAATCCTGACTCAGGAAATCCCTTAATAATATAAGCGATAGTGATGGGACAGTGGGGCACTGTGATGGGACAGTGGGGCACTATGAACAGACAGTGGGGCACTGTGATGGGACAGTGGGGAACTGTGATGGGACAGTGGGGCATTGTGATGGGAAAGTGGGGCATTGTGATGGGAAAGTGGGTCACTGTGATGGGACAGTGGGGTATTATGATGGGACAGTGGGGCACTGTGATGGGACAGTGGGGCTCTGTGATGGGACAGTGGGGCAATATGATGGGGCAATGGGGCACTGTGATGGGACAGTGGGGTATTGTGATGGGACAGTGGGGCACTGTGATGTGACAGTGGGTCACTGTGATGGGACATTCGGTCACTGTGATGGGACATTGGGGCATTGTGATGGGACAGTGGGGCACTGTGATGGACAGTGGGGCTCTGTGATGGGACAGTGGGACACTGTGATGGGACAGTGGGGCACTGTGATGGGACAGTGGGGCACTCTGATGGGACAGTGGGGCACTGTGATGGATAGTGGGGCACTGTGGTGGGACACTGGGGCACTGTGATGGGACAGTGGGGCACTGTGATGGGACAGTGGGGCACTGTGATGGAACAGTGGGGCATTGTAATTGGACAGTCAGGCATTGTGATGTTTATCCTTATTGTATCTGTTTTTAGACCTGCAGTTCTTTATGTTTCAGATGAAAGTGTTTGGAGAGGTGGCAGGAGAATGGAGATCTTCCTGGGCTCTCAGGCTTCTGAGTGAAATTTGGCTTGATGCAGGGGACTCAGAGATCAGGGAAGATGGGTGGGTCAAGTGAAGCTTACCTGTATGCATCTTGATTCTGACAAATGTGCAGAAGAGATTTATGATTTATTTATGGCTTCTGAGTTTAAGTCTTACTCTGTTCTATTCCATTCCATCACCTTTTAAATTGTATTTTCTTCCATTTCTTCAAGTGATTTGTTTTTTCATCTCTAAGTACTTCCACCTGTTTGCCAGTAGCTTTCTGTATTTCATTAAAAGGATCATTTTTATCCTAATTAAAGACATTTGTCATCCTCATGAGGTGACATTTTAGGTCGGAATCTTGTTCTTCATGTGTGCTTGCATATTCAGGGTAGGAGAACTGTGTTCTGATAATGCCAAATTACCTTGTCTTCTGTTGTTTATGTTCTTGCATTTTTTCTTTCATCTCCTGGTCATTTCTATTATTAACTTGTCTGGGCCCACAGACTGAACCAGGACATTTTGGAGACAGGTGGTGCTATCTCTTGTTAGTTCGGGCCTTCCTTAACCATGCTTAGTGCAACCATCATGGATCCCGATGGCTCTGATAAGCATAGACCTCTCAAAAGCCAGGATGGATTTGGGGTCTGGGGTAGACATTTTGATCTGCCATAGTTTCATTTGAAGGTGCAGACAGTTAGGTCAACATGGCTCATGAAGAGCTTCATAGATACCACAGGTGCTGGTCTGGGGGGGGGTCCAAAATGGTTTGTGTATTCAGCCAAAGTCAGATCTATATTTGTAGATATGGAAGACCAGCTGTTAGACAGGCAGCCCGTTAGATATGGGAGGTATACCCTGCGTTCCTAAGTTTAGACTCTAGAAGTCCTTCAGGTGTAAAATTTATATAGAATATTGAAATTCTTTTTTGTTTTGGTATTCCATGTTATCATGGTTCGCTTTATGGGGCAATGAAGCTTGGAATGAAATATAAGACACTGAATTATAATCAGAGTTTCATGATTTAAAGGTTATAAGGGCACAACTTGGAAGAATCATCATCAGTAAACATGCCCAGCTATGTATTTTAAGTGTTACTGAAGTAATATTTCATGTGTTAAAAATCATAGTTCTAATTAAGCTAAATATATTTTCATTAGAATAAGTTGAAGTTTCCACATAAGTCAAGGAAATTATAATTGACTGAGATGTTCTCTGTAATGAAGAAACTGAAATTATGCTTATTCATGCATGGATGTACAATAGATATCACATTGCCTTTCAAATATCTATGATTAATGAATAAGATCTTTGCTATTGCATATCTCGTTCATGAAAGAGGAAGTCTTTTCATCCATGTAGAGTGATGAGTGCAAATACTCAAAACTGCTTCAATACTTTAAATAAATCATATTTCTGCACCATATAAAACCTTGTTATAAGTGATTTAAGAAACAAAAATCAGTATCTGAATAATGGGAAGCAAACAGGACAGAAAGGTTTTACTAATAAATGATATCCAACATTTAAGGAAAATACAATACCAATACTTTGGAGATTATTCTATGAAATGCAAATGGGACAGATTCTATCCCATATTCCACACAGTACAACATGAAATCAGATATCTGACTCAAACACAAAATGAAGGAACCACAGATTGAACTGTAGCTATGGAATATTATTTGTGAGACATGGAAGAACATTTTCTTTTATATTCTCATAAATTACTATAGGGAATGACTTAAGACTGCGATCCAAACTTATAACTTAAAGGAAAAAGAAAAAGATTCTCTTCATAATCAGGAAGAATACAATGGTGTGTGGTGTAACTTCTTTCCTCAATGTCAAGTCAATAACATGAGATTAAGGTAGAAAGAAAAGAAATTTCAAGAAAAACTATTTGTGATCCAAGGACACAGAGGATGTCTCTGTAGAAAACAACATGGATTCTCATCTCTCAATCTTGGCGAAACCAAATTCAAATTTATTGAAGTACCTTTATGCTTGACCTGTAGTCTGGATATAATGAGGATAGTATGGATCCATGTCCAAAGCTCATGTGCAGCAAATGACTTCTAAAAGAATGTCACAGCCCAGGATGTTATTTCCATAGTAGTCACAATGGAGTGAAGAATCAGCCTCCACACATGTTCCCAATCCATTTGACATGGCATTACCACCCAGGATAAAATAAGTATAGAATATCAAAGTATAAAGGCACTCACATTTCCCAATATACAGGTCTGGTAAAATACTGAAAAATATTCAAATTTGCAAAGTCATAATTCAACCAAAGTATGAAGCAAAATTTTATTCATATTAACTGAGATGGCACAATAAACTCGATAGCCAGATTTTATTATAACCCAGTGACATACAAACCATTTAAAATTGGTGTTAAATATTCCATTTAATTCGCAAGAAGCAAATTTTTATTCATATTAACTGAGATGGTACAATAAATTCCATAGCATGATTTTATTATAAGCCAGTGACATAACAACCATTTCAAAAATGGTGTAAAAACATTCATTTAAAATGTATGAAGCAAATATGTATTCATATTAACTGAGATGGTACAATAAACCCCATAGCAAGATTTTATTATAAGCCAGTGACATACCAACCATTTCAAAAATGCTGTTAAAGATTCCATTTAATTCAGTATATATATATAGAAATATAAATATAGATATAGATATAGATATAGGTATAGGTATAGGTATAGGTATAGGTATAGAGATAGAGATAGAGATAGAGATAGAGATAGAGATAGAGATAGAGATAGAGATAGAGATAGAGATAGAGATATATAGATACAGATACAGATACAGTTATAGATATAGATATAGATGTAGATGTAGATATAGATATAGATATAGGTATAGGTATAGGTATAGGTATAGGTATAGGTACAGGTAGAGATAGAGATAGAGATAGAGATAGAGATAGAGATAGAGATAGAGATAGAGATAGAGATAGAGATAGAGATAGAGATAGAGATAGAGCTAGAGCTAGAGCTAGAGCTAGAGCTAGAGCTAGAGCTAGAGCTAGAGACAGAGATAGAGATAGAGATAGATATAAATATAGATATAAGTATAGATATAGATATTATGGGCCAAAAATAATATAGTTGAAAAAATATAAATCATATTCAATGGTACATCTGTATCATTCTTAGTAATCTAACCAAGTTACATCAATTAGTATAACAGACATACATTTTTTGTTTTTGCAATGTAATCCAAGATAGGACTGTTTCAAAACAAACACCAACTAGCCAAGGATGAAAAATATAAGATATACACTAACATTAACAATACAATTCTCTCTCAGAAATGGCACGTAAATTATTTCATTTCTTTGAGAAAAATGTATGAAATTGTTCTCAAACTTCTTAATGAGGTGTGGAAAAACATCAACAAAGAAGGGTTTCTTCAAATGTCGCTGACTGCCTGGGATTGATTATCAGGCATTTGATAAACATTATAACTCAGTGAACGTCTGAACAAGTACTAATATTGGAAAGAATGCTTATTGAATCTTTATAAATCCAAGGATTTTTGGATTTTGTATAATGACATATTGTCCATATGACAGTAATCACAGGAAATTTGAGGACATTTTTTAAGCATGACTAGCATACAATAGTATATGAAAAACAGAAGGTTCAACTCCTGGAACAATGTTTCATGTGAGACTGTGCTTTCCTACACTAAACAATGGAAGACACAATGTCCCGTGATTCTTTTCAAATGTGAATGATATGGAACTTTTATGACCTAAACTTTTGTCTATGGAAGTTCTGTTGAAATCCATTGTGTTCGTACATATGACTGTTGACACATATTCTGGCCCAAGCTGCCCAGGAGAAGATTGTCCTTGGGAATTATGCTATGCATATGAATGAAATCATGGCAACTGAGGATAGAGAACATGATTTCCAAAACATGGCTTCAGAAATATGAATGATATCATGGCACCTGAGGATGGAGAACGTGATCTCCAAAACATGTTTTTAGAAATGTTTGATCAAAATTTTCAGACCTCAGATGTAGAGCTTGAGGCCAGATTTTACTCAGTGTATCCAGGGAGCATGACATAGGATGAATGGAAACAAACAGTGAATATAAGTAAGTGGCTCTCCAGACAGCAGTAGCCTTAAAAGAGACACTTAGTTGTAAATGTCTGTGTGATGCTTGTCTGCATAAGAAACAGATTTCACAACTGCTCCATTTAAAAGTCAAGGAGACATGAAGAAGCTGTGTGCTTCCTCTATTTCAATTTTGCTCCTGAAATTTTCTCTCATCATGTGCTGTTTAACAGAACCTACTTGCTTTTGGAGGATAAAGAATAGTGAAGATGATGATGTAGATTTGAGAAATTATTGTGGTTTCTACCTTTGGACACATGAGGGACATATTGAAGACAATTTGTACAATGATATTATTTATTTTAGGTAAGTCATTAACTTTATTTCCTTCATCAATGTCATAAATTGGAAATATTTAGCTGTGTACACAAACTGTGGGGTTCTGTCCTGTTCCAACCCATGTAACTTTAAAAATTGCTGAAAATTAATTATTACACCAATCACTATTTTAATAGTTTCAATTGAGTCTCTGTTTTGTTTAGCTTTAATATATTGGGCTCCATTTCACAATGCTGGAAAATGATTATTGATTCTCTCTTTTGACTTTTTGTCAATATCATATATTGAATGATGTCTCTTCATCTACCATGAGTTCACAATTCCTACCTTTATCAAGAGTTCAATATGAAGAGACTGCATCCCTGCCTATATTCAATTGCCTGACAGTGATTCCTATATGACAAGGCATCTAAATGCCTTCATAAAATGGATATCTAACTTGGGTTTCCAACAGTTGGGCATACATTCATCCACTGAAGTATTTGTGTATGTGCTGGTTTACTATAAATGAGTACAAGTATAACATTAAATAAATACTTGTGAATATACATATCATTTGATTTATAAAATCGTCCTTAAATGAGCACCTCCTGAAATTCTGGATTTGAAGCTCTATGTGGGAAACCACTGACAGGTATCATATTCTCTTACTGGAATAATCTTTGGGTCCAATTACACAAATATCCAGACACAGATTAGGCTTACTGTGAGGATCAGATGGTCAATTTTTCTGTTAACTATTGAATAAATATAGCATTAGAGAAAATCTAGGAAAATAAATGTACTTCTTCTTTAGAAAAGCTGTTCTCAATGCATGAGATGTTGCCATTTGTGCCTGCAGATAATATGGGAATGTGTGTTGAAATAACTCACCTTTTACCTAATCAATGTGCTTGGTACTTCTTTATGTCATGAATCAAGATTTCCTGTGATTTTCTGTCTCTGAGGCTCATCACATCTCTTACTCTTACATTTCTTGACTTTGGGATTTAAAGGATATGTTTTCCAATTTGTAGTCACAGTATAATGTACACTTTGTTAGTGAGTGTGCTTCACATTATTATTCTTCTGTGTTAGGTTAGTATGAATTTCATTTCTGAAATATTCTCAATTTTTCCACATCTCATTGGAAAACTAGTGGAAATTTTCATTAGTGACAGTTTTATAATCCATAATATGGTTTAAAGTAACAAATATATGAACTGTGCCTAAACACATATCAGGTTTGGAAATGGAAACTTAGCTCCACTCAATTAAAATGCAAATTTCATTAAAAGAGCTTGTTTGCTGTGTTTACTCCTGAAGAAAGGTAGTGACTAATAATAACAGAAGAACTGTTAATGTGTTGGGACAGATGAGCAAATTTATTATGGAGAGAAGATCTCTTTGCTCAGACATCACTTAAAAGATCTCAAAGAATGAGGAACGCTGAGGGTTTAAGAGATATCTGATAGGTTTTTAAGAAATTGACATAGTAAAACCACTAAAAATTAACATTAAATTAGTGCATAAAAGAGCCCAAAGAATTAAAAACCTAGATATCTGATTTATTATATCATCTTGTGTAGTTTGAAATGGATAAAACATTTAAATGAAATATATTTTAAAATAATAATTCAATATGATGAATATTAATCTTTGAAAATATTAAAATAGTGTTCTACAAACATCATGGAAATCTTATTGATAGTTTTTCTCATTGTACGTGAACTTAGAAGTTTTATAACATTTACCTTCTCAAGTTTATTGTATAAAAATTTGTAACATAATCTTATTGATAAAATAATTTCTTTCCTTGTTACACAGATAACCATTTTTAGGTATAATGATTGTTAGGCAACATACACAGGCATAATATGCATTTTAAAAATACACAATCTCAGGTGTTATGACATAAAAGCATTTGAATATATATATATTTTTTTCTGTTCTTTTATTGGATATTTTCTTTATTTGCATTTCAAATGTTATCCCTTTTCCTATTTCCTTTCCAGAAACTCCCTATCTCATTCCTCCACCCCCGTTTTATGAAAGTATTCCTGCTGACAAACATCCACAGCCACGTCAATAAATTGACACTACACTGGGGTATTAAGATTTCACAGGACCAAGGCCCTCTTCTCCCACTGATGCCCTAAAAGGCCATCCTCTCCTTCAATGCAATCAGAGCCGTGGTTCCTTCCAAGAGTACTCCTTGGTTGTTTCATCCCTGGGAGCTCTGGGTGGGTTAGTTGATTGATGTTGTTGTTCTTCCTGTGGGGTTGTAACCCTTCAACTCCTTCAGTCCTTTCTCTAACTCTTCCGTTTGGGAACAAATGCTCAGTCCAATAGTTGTATTTAAGCGTTCATCTCTGTGTTTGTCAGGCTCTGGCAGAGCCTCTCAGGAGACAGTTGTATTGGGCTCTGGTCAGCAAGCACTTCTTGGTATCCAAAATAGTGTCTCGGTTTGATGACCCTATGTGGAATGGATCCCGAGTTTGGGCAGACTCTGAATGGCCTTCAGTATCTGCTCTACACTTTATCTCTCATGAGTATTTCATTTCCTCTTTTTGAAAGAACTAAAGAAGCATCCACACTTTTGTCTTCCTTTTCCTGGAGCTTCACTGGGTCTGTAAATTGTATCTTGGGTATTCTGAGTTATTGAGCTCACTTATCAGGGAGAGAATATCATGTGTGTAGTTTTGTGATTGGGTCACCTCACTCAGGATGAAATTTTCTAGTGCAAACAATTTCCCTGTGAATTTCATGAAGTCATTGTTTTTTATACATGAGTAGTACCCCATTGTGTCAATGTCAATCATTTTCTGTATCCTTTCCTCTGTTGAGAGTCATCTGATTTATCTATAGCTTTGTCTTTTATAAATAAGGCTGCTATTAACTTAGTGGATCATGTGTCCTTGGTATATGTTGAAGCTTCTTTTAGGTGTATGCCTTGGAGTGGTATAGCTGTGTCCTCGGATAGTACTATGTCCAATTTTCAGAGGAACCACCAGAGTGATTTCTAGAATGGTTGTACCAGGTTGCAATCCCACCAGCAATGGAGGGGTGTTCCTCTTTCTGCACATCCTCCGCTCTATCTGCTGTCACCTGAATTTATGATGTTAGACATTCAAACTGGTGTGAGGTTAAATCTGATGGATGATTTGATTTGCATTTCACTGATAACTAAGGTGTTGTAATTTTTTAGATGCTTCTTGGCTGTTCGATATTCCTTCATTTAGAATTATTAATTTAGCCCTGTATCCAAATTTAATAGGGTTATTTGGTTCTCTGGAGTTTATCTTCCTGAGTTCTTTGTATGTATTGGATATTAGTCCTCTATCTCATGTAGGATTGGTAAAGACCTTTTCCAAATCTGTAGGCTGCTGTTTTGTTCTATTATCAGTGTCCTCTATCTTACAGAAGATTTACAGTTTCATGAGGACCCATTTGTCTATTGGTGATCTTAGAGCATAAGCTATTGATGTTCTGTCCAGAAAAAAAAAAAAAATGACCCTGTGCCTACATGTTCAAGGCTCTTCCTCATTATCTCTTCCATTAGATTCCATGCATCTGGTTTTATGTGTAGGTCTTTGATCCACTTTGACTTGGGTTTTGTACAGGGAGATAAGAATAAATCGATTTGCATTATTTTACATACTGACAGCCAATTGAACAAGCACCATATCTTGAAAATGCTGAATTTTTTCACTGGATGATTTTAGCTCCTTTATCAAAGATCAAGTGACCATAGTTGTATGTGTTCATTTCTGTGACTTCAGTACTGTTCCATTAATCTATATACCTGTCTCTTTACTAATATCATACCGATTTTATAAGTATTGCTCAGTAATACAACAACGTGAGGTCACAGATGGTGATTCCCCCCAGATGTTCTTTTATTGTTAAGAAAAATTTTCTCAAACCTTGATTTTTTTGTTATTCCAGAGGAATCTACAAATTACTCTTTCTAACACTATGATGAATTGAGTTGCATTTATGATGGCAATTACATCAAATTTTTACATTGCTTTCACCATGATGGGCAATTTTATTATATTAATCCTGTCAATCCATGAGTATGGGAGACTTTCTACATTTTAAGGTGTTCTTTGATTTCTTTTTTGATACTTGAAATTCTTGTCATACATATCATTCACTTGCTTGGTCAGAGTCACACCAAGATTTTGTTATATATTATTTGTGACTATTGTGAAGGGTGTTATTTCCCTAATTTCTTTCTCAGACTGTTTATACTCTGTGTAGAGGAAGGCTACTGATTTGTTTGAATAAATTTTATATCCAGACACTTCACTGAAGTTGTTTATCAGCTTTAAGTGTTCTTTGGTGGACTTTTTGAGGTCACTTAAGTATATATCATATAATCTACAAATCGTGATAGGTTGACTTCTACTTTCCTAATATGTATCCCTTTCACCTCTTTTGGTTGTCTAGTTGCTCTAGAGAGAAATTCAGGTACTATATTGAATAGAGAGGTAGAGAGTGGGCAGCCTTGTTTAGTCGTTGACTTTAGTGGGGTTGCTTCAAGTTCCATTTGAGGTTGGATACTCATTTACTGTATATTGCTTTTACTGTGTTTGGGCAAGTGCCTTGAATTTTTCATTTTTCCAAGCCTTTTACCATGAAGAGGTATTAAATTTTGTCAAATGATTTCTCAGCATCTAATAAGATGATCAAGTTGTTTTGGGTTTTTTTTTTTGAGTTTTTTATATTGTGAATTACTTTGATGGATGCAAATATTGATCCATCACTGTATCCCTGTTATTAAGGCTACTTGTTCCTTTTGGATAATAGTTTTGAAGTATTATTAGATTCAGTTTGTGGGAAATAAAAAAAATTGCATAATTTTGCATAGGTATTCATTAGGGAAAATTGTCATTAGATCTCTTACCTTGTTACATAATTTTGTGGTTTAGGTATCAGTGTAATTGTGGTTTCATAAAAAGTGCTGGTTAGCTCCTTCTGTTTCTATTTTATGGAATAGTATGAAAAGTTTTGGTAATAGATCATCTTTGAAGGTCTGATAGAGTTCTGCAATAAAACCATCTGGCCCTTGGCTTTTTGTGATTGGGAGGATTCTAATGACTGCTTCTATTTCCTTGGGGTATGTGGAACACTTTAGGTGTTTTACCTGGTGCTGGTTTTACCTTGGTACATGGTATCTGTCTATAAAATTAATTAATTTAATCCACTTTTTCCATTTTTGTTGAATATAGACATTTGTAGCAGAATCTGATTTTTTTATTTTCTTATTTTCTGTTCTTATGTCTACCTTTTAATTCCTTATTTTTTAAATTGAGATACAGTCCTGGTGCCCTGTGGTTAGTATGACTAAATATTTATTTATCTTGTTGATTTTCTCAGAGAACCAGATCACAGTTTTGTTTATTCTTTGTATAGTTATTTTTTATTCTACTTGGTTGATTACATCCCTGCACTTGATTATTTCCTGCTGTCTTCTCCTTTCAGTTATATTTGCCTCTTTTTGCTCTACAGATTTCAAATGCGATGTAAAGTTGATAGTGTATGATCTCTCTACTTTCTTTATGGAGGTACTCAGAGCTATGAGATTTTATCTTAGCATTGTTTTTATTTTGTTCCATAATTTAGATAGGCTATGCCTTTATTTTCATTTAATTCTAAAAAAAATCTTTCATTTCTTTATCTTTTCTCTGATCAATTTATTATTGAGAAGATAGTTTGTTCATCTTCCACGTCCATGTGAGCTTTCTGTTCTTTTTGTTGTTATTTAATATCAACCTTACTCTGAGGTAGTAGTTCCCTAGATACGTGGGATTAATTCATTTTCCTTGTATCTACTATGCAACTATGTGGTCAATTTTTGAGAAGGTGACAAATGATCTTATTAGTTCAATTTTTAACATTTTATGCTCTTTTCCTGTGCTTAATTTCCAAATAATATCATGAACGTTTTGGAATAATTTCATTCTCAACATTAGATAAAGGATCCTTAGGGATAGTTATTATTAAGTACACATTAATGCTATTTTCATGGTATGAAATTATAGAAATATAGAAGTTGAACTCTTTTTTGAAGTATTATTTGCTTCTCAAAATACAAAATGTAATTAAGATGTTTGATGTATAAAATGATCTTTAATAAAAAATAAGGAGAATATGTTTCATATTTTATATGTGGTTTAGAAAAATATTTTTTAAAATGTATCCATTGAATTATATATCCAAGATTATTTTATAGTGTCTTATTTAATAGGACAGTAATGTAGTTAAAGGATGGCATTGAAAGATAGAAAAACTACTTATCAAGTTACACAAATACACAATTTTATATCATGTCATAGTGTGCTAACTCTATGAATTCTTAAATTGTATTCAGCTCTAAAGATTCATGAGGCTTATTTCAAGAGATTTATTTAGAAACTTAGCATGTCTCAGTACAAACTTTACTGCAAATGAAATCGTAAGTTTCAAATATCTCCCTTAATCATCACTATGCCTTATTTTAGAATACCAGCAAGTTTTTACAAGTTTTTTTCTGGTAATATTTTTTGCTACTGATGAGATCAATGAGAATCCCTATCTTTTACCCAATATGTCTTTGATGTTCACCATCACTGTTGATCTAATTCAAGATACATTGGGACTTCTGGATAGACTATATTCACCACAAAACAATGGCAAGTATTTTATTAATTAAAACTGTATAAAATATAAATTTTGTGATGTAGACCTTACTGGGCCATCATGGAAAACATCTGCCAAACTGGCATTTCATTCTGGGTCACCACAGGTAAGAATGTGTGACTCTGAATGAATCAACCACATTAAATTCCATTTACATGTGTCACCAAGAAAACATTGATAGCATACATTTAGGAGTGTGCTACTACTACTACTACTACTCTCTCTCTCTCTCTCTCTCTCTCTCTCTCTCTCTCTCTCTCTCTCATATACACTGTATATATTGCTTTAGCTATATATATATATATATATATATATATATATCACTATATATGTATGACTATATATATCACTGTACTTTTATATCACTGTATCACTGTATGGACATATCAATATATATGTATGTATATGTGTGTATATACGTATGTGTTTATATATATATATATATATATATATATGTTAAGCAGTTAAATAATCAGATCATATATGTACTGTATAAACAGGAAAGACTGTTCTAGGAAATTCAGACTTGTCAGAAATAGTTAAGAATCTAAAAGCCATAATACATGATATTTAGAGTATATTCGTACTATCCTTTTTAGGAGTTCTGAAAGATGAGCAACATTATTTGGATATAATTCCAAACAGTCTATTAAAAATAGTCCTCATGTGGATGTTTCATCCTCTCTTCTAAACACTTTAGGTTTTCTTTGGACCATTTAATCCTAACCTATGTGACCATGACCAGTTTCCCTATCTCCATCAGATAGCCACCAAGGACACACATTTGTCCCATGGCATGGTCTCCTTGATGCTTCATTTTAGATGGACTTGGATAGGAGTGGTCATCTCAGATAATGATCAGGGAATTCAGTTTCTCTCAGATTTAAGAGAAGAAATGCAAAGGCGTGGGACCTGTTTAGCTTTTGTGAATGTGATCCCAGAAACCATGCAGATACACATGACAAAGGATACAATATATGATAAACAAATTATGACATCTTCAGCAAAGATTGTTATCATTTATGGTGAAATGAACTCCACTTTAGAAGTTAACTTTAGAAGATGGGGATATTTAGGAGCTCAGAGAATCTGGATCACAACTTAGCAATGGGATGTTATCACAAATACAAAGGATTTCAGTCTTGATTTGTTCCATGGGACTATCATTTTTGCACACCACAGAGGTGATTTGCCTCAATTTAGGAATTTTATGCAAATTATGGATACTGACAAATACCCAGTAAACATTTCTGATTCTATACTGGGGTGGAATTATTTTAATTGTTCAATCTCTACAAACAGAAGTAAAATGGAACATTTTAAGTTCAACAACACATTGGAATGGACAGCAATGCAGAAATATTACATGGACCTGAATGACGAATGTTAAAATCTGTATAATGCTGTTTACGCTGTGGCCCACACCTACCATGAACTCATTCTTAGACAAGTAGAGTCTCAGATTCCAGCAGAGTACAAAGGAATATTTAATGACTGTCAGCAGGTAAGTTTCTTACTTTTCATTATGCTTTAATATATCAATATGATCTTTCAAATGGACCCAGAGAAAAACATGCATATTTGTTAGAGATTATTCTGTCAGTGCAAAGATTTATACACTGAAAAACTTGCTAATTTATTTTTCACAAGGATGAATATCATGCACAAGGAAAACATTTAATAGAAAGCAATAATTTTTATGGTATCAGCGAGTTTTGTGAAAACATGTCTCAACATTTCATAAAATGAGTTCAAAAGTTAAAGGAGCCAAGGATTTTATAATAAAAGCCTTAAGTGATGACTAGACTAGAATATTTTTCTAAAGAGTAATTTCTCAAGAATCAGTTCATATGCTGTAACTAATAGTTACTCATTTAAATTAACAATGATTTACAAAACCACAAATGATTAATGTTGTACATTTTATTAAGTTTCTGTTTACCTCATATATGTTCACTATCTTTACATGAGAGACCAGCAGCCATTCTTTATTTTCACACACATTCAGAATTCCCCTTCATTTGCACATACATGGTTACGTTATTAAAAATGTATTTTTGAAACCATAGTACACACACTCACACACATTCACATACACCATGCTACTTGTTATATGCTAATCATTTTGCACATTTTACCATTGAACATTAATATGAGGTATATAAATTTTCACTTATCAATGAGGTATATTGTTTTTTATTACACGGGATTATTTCAATGCTGCTGTCTTTTGTGAAAATCATTAGGAAATTAGAGTAAATTCTCAATTTTGATTTCCCTTTAGTGATACATATATGTAAGTATCTAATGATGGATCTCATTTAGGTGTCTTCCTTGCTGAAGACTAGGGTATTTATGAACTCTGTTGGAGAACGGGTGAACATGAATCATAGGGAAAATCAGTGTACAGATTATGACATTTTCATCACTTGGAATTTTCCAAAAGGATTTGGATTAAAAGTGAAAATAGGAAGCTATTTTCCTTGCTTCCCACAGATACAACAACTTCACATATCTGAAGATGTGCCTTGGGCCACAGAAGGAACTTCGGTATGTACACCACAAATTTTAGTTGTTTTCAAGATATCTACATTTTAAAATACGAGGCACTGAAATAATATCTCTATGGTTAATTCCAATTGCTACTCTTGCAAAAGACCATGTTCAGTTACCATCACCAATATCTGGTACCTCTCAACTCCATGTAAACCTCATCATAGAGATTAAAAGCCTCTGTATTCCATGTTCAGTTACTCCCATATGACTATTCTCCACACACTACAGGAATATATTTATTAAACTAATATATATATATATAATGAAAAATTTGAAATTATATGTATACCATGGGATTTTATAATTCTGTAACAACACACACACACACACACACACACACACACACACACACATATATGTGTGTGTGTGTGTGTGTGTGTTGTCCTAATTAAATATAGCATATATTCTTTAAGAGAATTCTTTTTCCAGATTCAAGGTTTACTTTTTTATTTATTTATATGCTATTGGTAATTTTATTTACTTAAATTTCACATGTTTTCCTACTTCCCAGTCTACCCTCTTCTGTAGGGGATTGCCTTATCTGACATCAGTGGGAAGGGAACCCCTTGCTCCTGTGCAAGCTTAATGCCCCAGGATAGGTGTATGCTAGAGTGATGAGGCAGGAATCTCATAAAAGCAGGGGAAGGAGGGAAGAGATAAGAAATTCAAGTTATTGTTTTAAACTTCATTAATTTTAGGGTAGTCTTATATAACATATTTTGTTCATATAAATCAAATGTTCATATCAATCAAATAACTTTTTCTTGATTTACCCAACATTGTTTCTCCACAAACCTCAGTATTATGATTTTTTTATTTATAAATCCTGAGGAAAAAAACACATGCCACATAAGCATTGTTTTTGGATATATCAGTTTAAGAAGTAAATAAATGGTTTCAAAATTGCTACAACCTAAAAGTTACATATATAATATTGCATGATGTAAAAAAATATTATATGATATTCGGTGTACTGCAGGGAAATACAAAATAATAATGTGTCTCAAATTGTTAAGAAATACTGGTTCACAGAGTAATATTTACAGCCTTATCTGTTAATGTCCCATATATAAATGTATCGGTTATTATA
The DNA here is from genome assembly GCF_947179515.1 of Apodemus sylvaticus. Classification (NCBI taxonomy): domain Eukaryota; kingdom Metazoa; phylum Chordata; class Mammalia; order Rodentia; family Muridae; genus Apodemus; species Apodemus sylvaticus. The sequence goes on from NC_067490.1 coordinate 64,038,402, forward strand.
CATATGATATACATGAACTACACATACACACACACACACTCACACACATATTATATAATATTTATGTATTGTCTCAGGTTCCATCCTCCTTGTGTAGTGTGCCATGTACTCCTGGATTTAGGAAAATTCATCAGAAAGAAACAGCAGACTGCTGCTTTGATTGTGTTCAGTGTCCAGAAAATGAGGTTTCCAATGAAACAGGCACATGCTTGCATGGAGAAAAATATTGCTGAATTTGAATACCTTCTCCTTCCAAATGATAAATGTTATGTGACCTAAATGGAAACTGAAATCCTAAAATCTCCTCATTTCAGAACTTAATCATTTAAATAATATCAGTTTCTTTTGAACCCAGAAAATAACCTGCAGACTCTTTACAAACATTATATTTCTCTCACAGTATGCTGGTTTCTGATTTTATATTATGCAGAAAACATTTAGAAGGACAAACATTTGTACCAATTGTTAAGGACGAATTTTAGGCATAATCTACGAACATAAATATTTTTCTTTGATTTTTTTTGTCCAAATAAACTCGACTAGATGATCAGTCCATAATCTTTCCCTCCATTACCCATCTTAGTTCCTGACAAAGACTAGATGCTCAGGGTAACAGTTGTTTTTTTATGAAATATATTTTAAGATGTAAGATGAATTTCAGGAAGTGGTGGCACATGCCTTTAATCCCAGGTCATTGAGAGCAGAGGCAGGTGGATTTTCTGGATTACAAGGCCAGCCTGGTCTACAGAGTGAGTTCCAGGAAAGCCAGGACTGTAAAGAGAAACCCTGTCTCAAAAAACCAAAACAATTCAAAACAATAAAAGGTAGATGGCTTAAGGGATTGAGAATTTCCTGTCAAACAGTAAGAACAAGAGTGAAGATTTCAAGAGTGAAGATTTCAAGAAAGAAGAGATGGCATAGTACTTATCATCAGTCACTACCCACCTAAGTCAAGAGAGATGATTATGACTATTCATTAACTTCATGCCATATACCTTGGAATGAATAGTGGGTAATAAAGAAATTGTACCAAATGAGAGGAACATGCAAATGTCTATGAGAAAGAGAGTTTCAAGAATGAAAATATTCCTTTAGGCAAACAGTATTTGCATGAGGAATTGTATGTTGTGAATTCTATAGGAGATACTATCAATTGCACCACCCAAAAAGTAAACAAAGTACATAATGCATTTCATCAACTGACATCAGTAACTACACATGCACACTACTCTTGTCTATGAATAGGGATTTTATGGTTTGACGAATTAAAAAAATCTGAGATCATGCATATTATTATTTATGATATTTTCTTTCTTTTTTTATATAATACATTTGTTTTTCCATTCCATTCCTTATCATGGTGCTGTGTTTCACCTCAAAACACAGGTAAATAGAAATCAATCTTAAGTCAGTGGTCCCTACAACAACAAGGGATGGATTAGATATTCAATACCAAAATATTTATTGATATATTCTGTGAATAACACAAATACCTAATTATTAACTACATAATTATGAGATCTTATAAGGGTTTATTGTTTTTGCCAGCAGATATGGAACACTGTGTGAGGTGTTCAGATAGTAAGTATGCCAACTTGGAGCAAACCCACTGCCTCCAAAGAGCTTTGTCATTTCTGGGTTATGAAGATCCATTGGGGATAGTTCTAGGCTTCATGTCTGGGTCCTTCTCAGTTATCACAATTCTAGTACTCGCCACTTTTGTGAAGTACAAGGATACTCCTGTTGTAAAGGCCAATAATCTCATTCTCAGCTACACCCTGCTTATCTCTCTAGTTTTCTGCTTTCTCTGCACTTTCCTTTTCATTGGACATCCCAACCAGGCTACCTGCATCCTGATCCTGCAGCAGACCACATTTGGAATATTTTTCACAGTGGCTGTTTCTACAGTGTTGGCCAAAACAATAACTGTGGTCATGGCTTTCAAGCTCACTACTCCAGAAAGAAGAATGAGAGGAATCCTGACATCAGAGGCACCTAACTTGGTCATTTCCATTTGTACCCTAATCCAAGTTGTTCTCTGAGGCATTTGGTTGGTAACATCCCCTCCCTTTATTGACAGAGATATACAATCTGAACATGGGAAGACTGTCATCATTTGCAACAAAGGCTCAGTCATTGCCTTCCATGTTGTCCTGGGATACTTGGGTTCCTTGGCTCTAGGGAGCTTCGTTGTGGCTTTTATGGCTAGGAACCTTCCTCACAAATTCAATGAAGCCAAGTTTATAACTTTCAGCATGCTGGTGTTCTGCAGTGTCTGGATCACCTTCCTCCCTGTCTACCATAGCACCAGGGGGAAGATCATGGTGGTTGTGGAGGTCTTCTCCATCTTGGCTTCTAGTGCAGGGTTGCTTGGGTGTATCTTTGTCCCAAAGTGTTATGTTATTTTAGTTAGATCAGATTCAAATTTTGTACAAACATGCAAAGAAAAATTGCTTCACTGAAACTTTCATATTAGGAAAATGTTAGATGATACTCAACATATTTTTTCTTTGTCTTAACAAATGTAGTACTTAATCATCGAAAAATATTAAGGGATAAACAAATTAGAACTTACATATAGGACAGTACTATTCATTGTGATACAAATGAACAAAGTTTGGTGGAAAATGGGTTCATAAATAAATACACAATTCTGAAGAAATTGAGGATAAGGAATCTCAATTGAAGAATGGCTACCATCATGTTGACCTTTGGTTTTGTGTGTAAGCCATGTACTTAATAAATGATTAATATAAGGTAATGATAGTGACAGTGGATGGTATCCACACTAGGTGAGATTTTCTTGGAGTTATATGAAAGAGGACTGCAGAAAACATAGACATGAAGTCAGTAAGTCACATTATTCCACATGATTTCATGGAGTGCTTGCATCCAATTTCATGCCTTGGCTACATTCAGTATTCTGTGACCAAGGGTACATAAGAATTAAACAGTTTTCTCAAATGTTTCTCTTAATCATTGTGTGGTTTTTTTGGCTTTGTTTTGTTTTGTTTTGTTTTGTTTTGTTTTTTTCTTAGAGCAACAGAATCAAAGATATCACCTAAATGTTAAAATGCCTCTGTTAGAATTTGGGATATCATAGATTTCTGAAGCATTGAAATGCACTTATTTGAAAAGAGAAACAAGAGAAAATTTTAGCAGAGTGTGAAGCACATGGACAGTGTTTTATATGACAGCATAGAAGCACTGGACTTTGGAGTAGCAATAAAATGTACTAGAAATTTCTTAAGAATATCAATTAACCTAAAAGGAAAGGAGTATTTTAAGAAAGGTCCAAAGGGGTTCAGTTGTGCTCTGTAAATTTATGTAAAAAGACACAATTTCATTATGAAATGAAAGTGTTTCATTGAGTAAAATCACTAATGGAAATGTCCCCCACAAGACCTTTACCACATTAAGGGTGGCTCTGACATTATATGTAGCAGAGGAAGTCCTTGGACATCAATGGGAGAAGAGGACCTTGGTCCCATGAAAGCTCAATGTCCCAGTGTAGGAGAATGCCAGGGCAAGGTGGCAGAAGTGGGTGTGTAGGGGCATGCACCCTCATTGAAAGAGGAGCAAGGGTGGGATACAGAGTTTCTGAGGAGAAATTAGAAAGAGGCATAACATTTGAAATGTAAATACATAAAATATTCAATAGCAAGGCGTTTCTCTAAAAGAGCAAATCAACCATCAGAGAAAATGAACCAAAATAGACACTGCATTCTTTTGGCAACCTCTGTGTTGTTTATGTTATTCAGTGATGTCCATTGACTGGTCTATTGGTCGTGTTCTTCTATTGGTCTATAGGTCTATAGGCATGACTTTTTCCTCTTTTCCTTTATTTTAGCCTTCCTACCTCTCAAACCCCTTCTACAGATGCAGTCACATGGAAGCTAGAACTTAATCCTATTCATCTCAAAGCCTCCAGCAATGTCTTCCATTATTTAAGATCCAATTGTTCTAGAGTGAGGGATGTGAGTAACTCATACACAGAATAATAAGGCTTGGCGTTTTTGCAAAGCCTTCTTCAGCAAACCACATACCTGTTGCACAACAAATAGGGAGGAAAGGGCTGTTGTCAATACTAAAACCAGTCAGAGTTATTTGAAGTAATCCACCATCTCTGTTTAAAAGGCAGTTTTGAACTATTAATTTATGACATATTTTTAAAATCTGTGCCTTTCTATTTCATTGAAATATTAGGAAAAACCAAAAACCTAAAGTCATGTATATATAACATAGAATACAAATTGATTAGTCTGTGGATCAATAGAGCTGATGAAAACACAAACTAAGATTCGAATGGGGTCGTATGATTGCATTGTTCCTGCAGACACAGACTTTTATACAAGTCTCACCTTAAGAGCAATTAAGTTGACCTAGTATATGTGACTACCTAAGAAGAATTGCCCTGTTGCGATTACGTTATGTTAAAGTCACCTTGCAGACAGAGAGAAACTGAGTGGTGTGTTTCTGAGTCCAGTAGTACTTTCGTGAAATTTTCATCTATTCAAAATATGTCTGCTGAGATTCTAGCATAAGCCAGCACTGTGCTAGAAAAGACTGCTGGGTAATCACCATGGGATTTGCTCTCAACTTTTTCTTTTTTTTTAAATCTTTGCATGTCAAATAGTATCCCTTTTCTGAATAAGTTACCCCTATGAAAACCCCCTATTATACCATCCTCCCCCTGATAAAACCTCTCCACCAATTAACTGATTTGCATTCCCCTATTGTGGGGAATTGAGCCTTCACAGGACCAGAAGCCTTTCCTCTCACTGATGTCTTAAATGGGCTTCTTCTACATAGGTAGCCGGAGCCAAGGGTCCCTCCATGCACTCTTTGGGTGGTGATTTATTCTCTGGGAACTCTGGGATTACTTGTTGGCACATATTACTGTTCCTCCTGCAGAGCTGCAAATCTCTTAAGCTCCTTTCATCCTTTCTCCAGCTGCTCCATTGGGGAACCTAAGTTCATTCTATTGGTTGGCTGTAAGACATGAGTATTTTGATCCACTTTTAAATAAGGATCAAAGTATTCATACTTTGGTCTTCCTTCTTCTTGAGCTTCTTGTGGTCTGTGAATTGTATCTTGGGTATTCAAAGCTTTTGGGCTAATACCCACTTATTAGTAGTTGCATACCATGTGTGTTCTTTTGTGATTGGGCTACCTCACCCAGGATGATAGTTTCTAGCTACTTCCATTTGCCTAAGAATTTCATGAACTCATTGCTTTTAATGTCTGATTAGTAATACGTTGTGTAAATGTACCACATTTTCTTTATCTGTACTGTCTTGCTATTATAAATAAGGCTGCTTGGAACATAGTGGAGCATGTGTCCTTATTACATCCTGGAGAATCATCTGGGTATATGGCCAGGAGTGGTGTAGCTGTGTCATCAGGTAGTACTATGTATAATTTTATGAGGAACCACCAAACTGATTTCCAGAGTGGTTTTGCCAGTTTTCAATCCCACCAACAATGGAGGAGTGTTCACACCTTCTCCAGCATCTGCTGTCCTCTACTTTTTTGATCTTGACCATTCTGACTGGTATGAGATGGAATCTCATTACTGTTTTGATTTATATTTCCCTGATGATTAAGGGTGTTGAACATTTCTTTAGGTGGTTCTCAACCATCCAGTATTCCTCAGTTGAGAATTCTTTGTTTAGCTCTGTACCCCATTTTTAAAAGGGCTATTTGGTTTTTAGGAGTCTAACTGCTTGAGTTCTTTGTATATATAGGATATTAGCCTTCTATAAAATGTGGGATTAGTAAAGAACTCTTCCCAATCTGTAGGTTGCCATTTTGTCCTATTGACAGTGTCTTTTGCCTTACAGAATCTTTGTGATTTTATGAGGTGCATTTGTCAATTTTTGATTTTTGAGCATAATCTATTGATGTTCTGTTCTGGAAAATGTCCCCTTTTAGCATGTGTTTCAGGTTCTTCCCTACTTTCTCTTCTTTTTGTTTCAGTGTATAAGTGGGTATTAGCCCAAATGTTTAGAATACCTATGATATAACTGACAAACAACATGAGGCTCAAGGGGAAGGGAGATCAAAGTGTGGATTCTTTGGTTCTTTTGAGAAGGAGTCAAGATTCTCACAGGAGGAAATACAGATATAAAGTTAGAGAAGAGACTGAAGGAAAGGTCACCCAGATGTGGTCCCACATGTGGATTCATCTCATATACAGTCACCCCGGGATTATTGATGATGCCAAGAAATGCTTGCTGAAAGGAGCCTGATATGGCTGTCTCCTAAGGGGCCCTGCCAGAGCCTTTCAAACACAGAGGCAGACACACTCAGGTGACCATTCATCTGAACATGAGGTCCCCAATGGTGGTGTTAGAAAAAGGACAGAAGGAGCTGAAATGATTTGCAACTTCATAGAAAGAACAACAACATCAACCAACCATAGCTTCCAGGGACTAAGTCATCAAGGAAAGAGTACACATGGCTGCATATGTAGCAGAGGATTGCCTTGTCAGGCACCAATGAGAGGAGAGGTCCTTGGTCCTATGAAGGCTTGATAGATGTCCCAGTGTAGGGGAATTGAAGTAGGGAGGTGGGAGAGTGGTGGGTGTAGGAACACCCTCATAGAATCAGAGGGAGGGATGATGGGCTAGGGGGGTTCTGAGAGGAGGAAACCAGGAAAGGGATTAACATTTGAAATATAAATAAATAAAACATCCAGTAAAAAAGGAAATAAACCCACACACTTTAAAAAACGTATGGTTATGAATAGATATTTTCTTTCTAATTCTTCACCCTCAAGGCCATCTTAGTTATTCAGCTGTGCTGTCATACTCCAGTAACTTCAGAACCTACAGGAAAAGAAGATTCCTTGTAAATTATAGGCACACAGGGCTATACATTGAATTCTATGCCAGCTAGGGCTACTCAGAGGGTTGTCTATTGTGCGGATGACATGGCTTACTCCATGGATACACACTTTATGATGCAATCCATATCAAACTATAGCCATATTGCTATGTTTATTGCTACCCCTAAAACATGAATTCTATAACCCACATTCATCATTGGCACTGTGGACTCATATATTAGAAATACAGTCACCTTACTCTTCCGATACCAAGGAAATAAAAATATTTACAAGACAGTATAAAAAATTCCAGAAATGCACATCATTTTGCAAAATGATTTTTGTAATATAGCATCAGTGACAACAACACAACAGAGGTAATTATTTCTCAATCATGTAAGAAAAGAACTTTTTATAGATGGTGGTCTTGATGAGATTCTTTTTCTGTTTGTGTTGTTGTTCATGTATATTTTTAAATTTATTTTATATGAAAGAATGGTTCTTTTTTACTTAATTTTTTATCCCTACCATTTGGCTATGGCCGTCTTGCAATCAGTTCCCTCAGCTGCCAAAAGGGGTTATCAGATCCTCTTTTATTAGGTGGTCCTTGTTAAATATCACATATGTCCTCCCAGAGGACAACAAATACTCTTATGAGTGATTACTCCAAATTCTGCACTAGTCCTTTGTCTTCAGCACTTGTGCTGCTCTAATTGAACTATATCATCCCCACTTAAATGGAAATACCTCTTCAGATGTGAAGGTACAGGTAAGTGATGTATGCATCCTAATTATCTTAGGATACCACATATTTATGCAGGGTTATATTGTCCCCAATGATCTCTGTAGGTTCAAAATCATGGCCCAGCATCACTTATTTAGCATAAGTTTTGGAGGGAATTGCTCACCTGTACTTTAGAATGGCAATATAGATTATGCACATCTATAAAGTTCAGAATTGATAACACCATCCTTGAGGCTGGAGTATTATAATGAATCATTCTTGAATACAAGAAAAAATATTTATTTAAAAAATGTAGGAAGGAAGCTCCAATGTAGCCACAGTGTATGGATCTACAATCCAGACTACAGTTTTCTGCAGGAAAGCATGTCTGTCCAAGCCTGGAGAATTGGAGGGCTAGTTATAGATGCCCTTTTGCCAAGGAAGGTCTCAGAGTATGCTGAGGAAGTATATGTTCTAGCTTACAACTGACTACTTACAAGGAGGGCTATAGGGGTTTGACTGACAAGCCTTGTTAGAAACAGAATAACATGGTTTCTGCCTTTGGGATTGAACCAGCAGCCATAGGCATCCAGGAGTGTTGATAGTTGATGCGTGTATAATCTTCTTTATATAATAATGTACATAATTTACATTCCTCCTTTGAGGAATGTCCTTCTTGTTAATGTAAATAACTCTATGATGATCAGCACTAGCAAGAGTCCAGAGGTAAGGATGGGCTAATTTCTCAGCAAATGGTAAAGGCTGTGATGTTCTGGACAGCCATTTAGGTGATGGAAAATTCTTTAAAAATTTGAAAATAGATAATTTCTCAACTATGTGAAATAAAAGGACAAAATATGAATTGTATTAAAGGCTTCAGGAAGCTAAAATATCAAAAGTATCTGTACTGTGTGCCAACCTATCAGAATCATAGTAAGAATAGAAATAAAGAAATTTAGGTATTTTTTTCTTAAAAATTTAGGTTTTTTTTTTCCTTAAAAAGGCAGTGTTGTAGCTTCTCAGACTTGCGTCTCTGTGTGCTCCTTTGTGTTTTGAGATCATCTTTTCTATATGCTCTACCTCATTTATTTGAGGAAGCCTTCCTTTGCCACTACATCAAAGGATTAGCGATATGTTCTCCAAAAAGCTGCCAGAAAATCCTATACTTGCTGTCCTGTTAGCAGGAACATGTCCTGGAATTTCTCTTTTATTATTCTGCTTTAATATAAAATTGGCATAACACACAGAAGACAATCAGGGTTTTCAAAAATTATTATTTTTTCCATTTAAATTTTTAATTAAAATGTAATTATATTAATTTCCCTTTCTATTTGTCACTCCACATCCTCTCATATCCCCTCAAATCTTTCCCATGTCACTCATGCATTTGTTCCCTCTCAAATTGATGTCTTTTTTCTTTTAATACATATTGTCATTATGTATATAAAGATTTAAGTATATAAATATGACTTGCAGAATTTAAAAAAAAAGGCAGTCAGAATACTGAGTTCAGGATAAACCCTGAAAAGAGCAAGGGGATGCACAGTTGTGTTAAAAGTTGTAATTTAAAGCCGGGTAGTGGTGCCACATTCCTGTAATTACAGCACTCTGGGAGGTGAATTTCTGAGTTCGAGGCCAGTGTGCTCTACAGAGTCAGTTCCAGGACAGACAGGGCTATATAGAGAAAGTGTCTCCAAAAAACCAAAAAAAAAGTTGCAATTTCTGATATTATGTGGAGGTCCTTGATCCACTTGAACTTGAGCTTTGTTCAATGGGTCAATTTACATTTTTCTACATGCTGACATCCAGTTGATCCAGCACCATTTGTTAAAAATGCTTTTTTTATCCTCTGGATGGTTTTAGTTCCTTTGTCTAATACCAAGTAAGCATAGGGTTGTGGGTTCTTTTCAGGGTCTACAATTCTATTCCACCGATCTTGCTGCCTGTCTCTGGACCAATACCACACAGTTTTTAACACTATTGTTATATAGTAGAGCCTGACATTAGGGTTGGTGATTCCCCCCAGAAGTTCTTTTGTTGTGGAGGTAACCCAATCACAAAAGAACACACATGGTATGCACTCGCTGGTGAGTGGATATTAGCCCAAAAGCTCAGAATACCCAAGATGCAGTTGACAGACCACATGAAGCTCTAGAAGGAAGAACAAAGTGTGGGTGCTTTGTCTCTTTTCAGAAGGGGAACAAGATAATCACAGGAGTAAATATGGAGATAAAGTGTAGAGCAGAGATGGAAGAAAGTTCCTCCAGAGACTGTCCCACCTGGGGATTCAAGCCATGTAAATTCACCAAACCCCAGCACTATTGTAGATGCCAAGAAATGCTTGCTGAAAGGAACCTGAAAAGGCTGTCTCCTGAGAGTCAATGGCACAGCCTTTCAAATACAGAGGCAGATTCTCTCAGCCAACCATTGAACTGAGCACAGGATCCCCAAAGGAGGAGTTAGAGAAAGGACTGAAGGACCTGAAGGGATTTGCAACCTCATAGAAATAACAACATTATAAACCAACCATACCCTCCAGAGCTTCCAGGGACTAAGCCATCAATCAAGGAGTGCACGCAGCTCCATCTATATTTGTAGCAGAGGATTGCCGTGCCAGGCATCAATGGGAGGACAGATCCTTGATCCTATGAAGGCTCAAAAAATGCCTCAGTATAGGGCGATTGAGCGAAGGGAGGTAGGAGTGTGTTGGATGGAGGAACACCCTCATAGTAAGAGGGGGAAAATTCTTCACCTTTAAGACAATCTTGGTTATTCATGTGTGCTTTCATACCCCTGTAACTTCAGAATGTGCAGGCAAATATCATTCTTTGTAAATTCTGGGTGGCCAGGGCTACATAGTGAATTCTTAGCCAGCAAGGGCTACTTATCGGGTTGTGTTTATTTTGTGGATTATGTGGCTTACTCCACGGGTACACACTTTATGCAATTTGTACCAAACTATAGTCATACTGTCATGTTTATTGTTACCCCTTAAACATATTACTCTGTAACCCATTTCCTTTACTGGCACTGTGGACCCATTTATTAGAAGTAAATTCACCTTTCTCTTCAGATACTAAAGAAAAATAAACATTCACAAAGCAGTATAAAAGAAATCCAGAAATGCAAAACTATTTGCTAATTTTTTCTTGTAATATAGCATCAATGATAATCACACAACAGAGATAATGACCTTCTGCATCATGTAAGGAAAGAGCTTTTATATATATAGTTTCCTTGATCATGTTTTTGATGTGATTATTTTGATGTTGGTGTTGTTGGTCATGTTTATTTTTATATTTATTTTATATGAATGAAAGTTTCTTTTGTTTTTTATTTTGTTTTATTTCTTTGTTTTTAGGCCTACCGTTTGACTATTGTCATCCTGCAATCAGTTCACTCAGCTCTCTAAATCAGTTATCTGATCCTCTCTTATCAGGTGGTCCTTGTTAAACACCATATATGTCCTCCCAGAGAACAACAAATGTTCTTAACTTATGAGCAATTACTCCTGATTCTGCACTTGGCCTTTATCTTCCAGCACTTCTTTTGCTTTGATTGTACTGTACTATTCCTGTTTTCATGGAGGTACCTCTGCAGATGGAAAGGTATAGGTAAGTAAGGTATACATGCTAACTATCTTAGGATACCACACATTTATACAGGGCTTTGTTTCTCCCAATGGTCTCTGTGGGCGCAAAATCATGGCCCATCATCACATACTTTGGAATCAGTTTTGAGGAGGTCATCCAGATACGCACATATATAAAATAGAGAATTGATATTACCCTCTTCGACACTGAGGCATTATGATGAATACTTCTTGAAAACAAGAAAATATCTTTATCTAAAGAATGTTGGGAGGAAGTTCCAATGTACCTCAGTATATGGATCTACAGTCTAGCCCAAATGTTTCTGGGAGATAGCATGTCTGTCCAAACCTGGATAATTACAGGTACAGTTGAAGAGTCTCTTTGGACAAAGAAGGTCTCAGAGTATATTGAGGAAGTATATCTTCTATCAGACAACTGACTACTTACAGGAGGGCTATGGATGTTTGACTGGAAGGCCTTATTTGATAGAGAATGAAATGGTTATTGCCTTTGGGATAGAAACAGCAGGCATGGCCTCCAGGAGTGTTGATAGATGATGTTGGTATAAATCTCCTTTATACAATAATGTACATATTTTACATTCCTCCTTTGACGAATGTCCTTGTTAATGTTAATGACTCCATGATACTTATAGCTAACTAGAGTCCAGAGTCAAGGCATGGCTAATTTCTCAGCAAATGTTAAAGGCAGGCATATTCTGAACAGCCATTTAGGCTATGCAAAGTTCTTTAAAAATATGACTTGGAAAATAGATAATTTTTCACCTATGTGAAAATATAAGGATGCAATGTGAATTGTATAAGAGGCTTTATGAAACTAAAGTAACAAAAGCAACTGAACTGTGTAACAACTTTTCAGAATCATAGTAAGAAAAGAAATACAGCGATTTAGGTATTTTTTTCTTAACAAGGCAGTCAAATAACTGAGTTCAAGATCAGCATGGCACAGGGCAACGGTAGTCCCAGGTGTTCTAGAAGTTGTAATTTCTAGAAAGGGTACCCACAGCTTGGTTATCCATTGTGCTTGACAGAAGAAAGCAGATCTCTAATTTATTTTGCAAACTTAAAGGGAAATATGTGATTTTTGTCCCTTAAGAAGCATAGGGCTGCCAGGCAGTGGTGGCACACGCCTTTAATCCCAGCACTTGGGAGGCAGACACAGGAGGATTTCTGAGTTTGTGGCCAGCCTGGTCTACAGAGTGAGTTCCAGGACAGCCAAGGCTATACAGAGAAACCGTGTCTCGTTAAAAAAAAAAAAAAAAAAAAAAAGATACATGAAAAAAAGATACATGAAAAAAAAAGAAGCATAGTGCTAGGCTCACATAATGCCTATTTATATGAAAACCACAAAGAGAGCAGGAGTAATTAATTGGATTTATATGTAAAATAAGTGACTAGGCTTATGAGATGCAAGAGAAAAACTTTCAAGAGAAGGTTTTCAGAATACCAAGAGAGAACTACTTGGAGAACTGTCACAGGCAACACCTAAAGAGAACTGGACCTGACTGGAAATCTTCAGTGAAAACTGATCAGAACGAGAGACAATAGAAGAAAGAGAAAGAAGGTGGTAAAGCTTTCCTGAGAGGAACATTGGCCACCATCTTGCACCCGCCATTCTAGGCTTTTGTTTTTCTACTATCAGACACCTCTTCCTTAGAATCTCTCTCCAAGCTAAGTCTGTTCCTTGACAAATGATTTATGATTTATGGGGTGTCACTGACTTACTAAGACTGGATATAAGCCAGAGAGTAAAATGTGGAGGTGGTGAACTAATTGGCCCCAGACAGTTCCTGGCAAACTGTGGCTTTTCAAAGATCAATATCCAGATCATCTTGACAGATTTGTATCTCTATGCCTTAAGTCACCTTATCTTTTTGAGCTGACCCTGAAAAAGAAAGTGCATACTAGAAACTTTGTAATACTCCGTTTAAGACACACTATCAAGGAATTAGCATATTGAGTAGGTCTTCATGTCCATACTAGTACCTGAAAGGAGCCTGGGTCTGGCTTTGACTTTTTCAAGAGTAGGTCCTCAGCATAATGTGTGATTGCTTTGAATAGTGATCCTAGATATATAGATTAACCTGGTATCTTCTACTGGCACATGTACAGGTATAGAATATTTTTATATTATACTTTCCCAGACTGAAATGTCCTTATTACACATAGTGGAGTGTAACATCTCTATCAGGTAGCTAAACATCACCAATCTTGAAAGCATTCTTTCAGCCATCCTCTATGATGGCCAATCTATGGATGGTCAAATTTCAAGCTAAATGCCTTCATTTAATCTACCCTGTAATTTTGTAGACGAAGAATGATATTCTAGACCTGCAACTCATTGGTAGAGTATTTGGATAGAATGTACAATGCCTTAGGATCAGTCCTATCCCAAGAGCCTTCAGAAAGAAAGGATAATGAACATCCCATTTACATGTGAGGTGTAGGCTTCAAGAAAATGAGTGTCTCCATAGAGACTTCAATTCACTCTACCCTCCAGCCTCTGCAAAGGTCTTAACAGGAGTTTCATTATATATAATGGATATATATGTGTTCCTGTATATATATATATATATATATATATATATATATATATGTATGTATGTTTGTGTATATATATATATGTATGTTTGTATATATATATATATATATATATATATATATATATATATATATATATCCATTTGAATATGTGTGTGTGTAGATTAATATATAGATATATACTTTTACAAAGAACATAAATATAGATTAAGAGCTTGTAAAATTCCATAGATAAAATAATCAGGTAAAGGGATGAATTAGGTATAACAAAACATCCAGGCCACAGAAACCCATGAAGACTCGAAAAGGGCAATATAAGCTATGAGAACTCTTTTCCCTACACCATAAACAATAGATATACTTGTCTGTCTCTGATTGACAAAGGTAACAGGAAAATAACAAAAGTTGTATAGAGGATAAATATTCTCAAGATAGTACAAGAGACCCAAGGGAGGATATCCTATATACCTGGTTCATAACAATCATATTTTCAAACCCTGTCTGAGCACAGAGCTGCCATACTTTTTTTGATTATTCTTAAGGCTCATGAGGCTGAAAAGAAAATGCTGGGAGGGATAACAGTCACTTTCACATTTAACAAAATGTAGTCCAAATCCCACAATTTATCTGATGGGAAAGAGGCAAAAGTGATAAAATAAGAACTACAGAATCTGTAGTACAAAAACAAAGGTAGAAATGAACATTCCACAATCGGTGGACTCCCTGAGAGGCACTTAGCAGTAGAAGAATTTCTTCTTCTTGAGCTTCTTGTGGTTCTCCAAGGCTTCATTGTCCTCATTCTCTAATCTTTGTAGGTGTGATATTACCTGCAAATAACTTTAGTTTACTTTCTCATACAAAGAATACGCCCTGTGGTAGGGCATGTCCCTAGGCATGTAGACTCCCATGAACACTGGCCTAAAACAAAATATCAGCACAGGGTGGTCCTCAAAGAATACATACCATGGGGTCAATATCCTGAATCCTGTGTACTGTCCACACACAGATGGCAGGGCTTAAGTGAGGAGCAGTCAGACTGATGGTGGGACTTAAGAGCATAGGGCCAGGGCCTGAGGACAGAGCAGTTAGTTTGAGTGCAAGCTCGCTCGGCACACAGGAGGCATTGCCTGAGGGCAGAGTGGCGGAAATTGAGGGTGGAGTTCAGGAGCAGATTAGGTAGGGCAAGAGGTCTGAGAGGTCACACTGTGGGCAGGGCTTAGGAATGCAGAGGCAGGGCCTGGTGCAGAGCCTAAGGTAGTTTGTTGAATCTTGAGAATCTAGCTAGTATGAGTGTGTGCAGTGAGGGTGAGGCATGTAGGGGGGTATGATGGCTAATGAGGGGCAGAATATGGATCAATAACTGATCAATAACCGATCATCAATCAACCTTTAATCAATACTCAATCATGAAACATGATATCCTGACACTAGGTGAACAAGGGCTGTGTATCCAACTGAAGGATGCCCTGGATGCATGAGGTCACTCAGTAGGATAGGGAATGCAGTCTCCCACTCTTTTCTCAGGAGCAAAATCAGTCAAAAATTACAAGTTATTGTGGGGATTAAAACCAAGATAACTCTATAAACTGCTAAGGGTTTCCAAAGTGTACCAAGGTACACTCTTCCTTGTAGAACCACTTATTGACATGATGGTGGGAACAGTGACATCCTGGAGATACAACCACATAGAACGAAAAATTTAAAAATATAAGATGAGTGGGACATTGCAGACCCACGAATGACACCATGAGATTTGAAACAATGAACAAATGTAGTCCAATTTATCAGTCCATTTATCAGTGATAAATACCAGGCAATCTTGGAGCCCATTTCTCTCACTGGATATCAGATGAGTGGTCAAATTCTCCAATTTGTTTTCCTACTTCTTGATAACAATAATTTGGTGGAGGATATCTGTGGCATATCCCAACCTCTGTAGCTAGAGGAGCACAAGTAAACTTGCTAAGTAGGAAGGCATAGAGAATGCACAGACCAGGCTGAGGACCAAAGAGAAAGAGAGCACAACTGGAATCCAGTGAGACAGAAAAGACTTTGACAGAGGCTTAAAATGCCTGCTCTGTGGAGCTCAGATATGCCATCAGCCTGTAGAGTTTTGGGTATTTAAGTAGCCAGGTATTTTGTTTGCCTTCCTACACATTCTTAGGATGACTAAAGAGATGGCCTCTCTGGGCTTTTAAACAACTACACAAGCTACAACTTGAATTCATAGCCATCAACAGCTACCTATGGAAACCAGAAAAAAATGGCACAGTCCCTAAGTGCCCATATGAAGTGTTCATAATCAGATGCCCTGTTGTGGACTCTAGGCTCATGACTGTGGATTAAATAGCTGTATATGGCAAACCATCATAAAAAGACTGAAAAATTCATCCAACTTAAAGACTTAAACAACCCTGAACTGGAAAATGTATCCAATCTCTGATTCTGACAGTTGTTTGGCTGCATTAAAGATATGTCTGACTACAAATCTGCCAATTGAGGAATTTTAGGGTTTACCTTCAGGTTGTCAGAGGAGTTCTGAGAATGTAATGTCTCATAACGTTTTTCATTGAGTTAATATAGTCTGATAGCTACTGTAAATAAAAAAAAAAACAAACTGAGTGTAGAGTAATGAACTCACATAAACTAGGAGATATAATTTCCTCCCTGAGACATTATGGTCTCCTTTTGTCCCCAGGTTACACCCCTAATTCCAAAAAGAGGAAAATTTAAAAATTCACAGCATAATAGCTTTGGACTAGCCACCTCTTGTCTTAGGTAATGGATAAACAAATGAACTAGAATACTCATACTTCAGGAATTATGATAAGCAGGCAAGTTCATTAAATATACATTGGCACTATTTCCTGTTAGCAACTTCTGGGAAGCCAGGCTCACAGATGCATACTCCAGGAATTTTAACATCACTGTTACATGACTCACTGTGCCTTTCTCAGGACCACATCATCCTTGCTGGATTACAGTGAAATTGATAGCCAGCTTCCTTTGGCCTCTCTCTCATTTCTCTAAACTCCCTATTCTCACTCTCATGTATACTCCTCCACCATCTTGCAGATATTAATATGGGTAAACTTTCTAGGGACGAATTGAAAGCCCTGAGAGCAGTGGGCGTTGTGACATCACAGGTGACATCACAGGGGATGCCTAGAGCTCTCCAGGATACACTAGAATGTTCAGACAAGGGATTATCTATGTCATGGGGAACAGACTTTGCCTTCCTGTTAATGCACTTCCTCTACTGAACAGAAGCTGAGGAGCCCATCCCTGGACACTCTCCTGGGACACAAATGTTGATCAGCTCCCTTTCAAAAGCCAGAGGTCTCATCCACTAAGATTTTTCAGTGTCAGAACAATGTGAAAGTGATGTGCCATATCTCCAAATGTGTTAACTGTGGAGAACTGGGAGAAGATGGAGAGAAGAGCCAGCCCACCTAGTTGTTGGCAGCAGACTTGAGATGTCCACTTTCTTCCTAGGCTTTGGCCGCGTAAACTTGTTAGAAGGCAGATCCAGGGTCACCTTCAGCATGTGGAGATTCAGGATGGGACGTACGTTCTCAGGATGGTCTTGCTTGGAGATGATGCCTGTGGACAAGGATCAAGAAAACAAGATGACTCAGCTGTGACACTCTGACTGAGAGATGAAACAAAGGTTATAGTATATTCTCTGCATTCCAGGTAAGTCAGGGTGTGAGAGACCCATCTCACCAGACACTCTGCAACAGTTGTGTATCCAAATTTTTCAACAAATGTCCAAATCTTCTATTTCCCAAACAGCTCTTCTCTGTGCCTCAGCCACTTCCAACCTATTCTATAACTGAAATAACAGCAGTATGCCACACCCGACTCACTCCAAGTGTGGTCTAAATGTCTCAATTCTAACAACACCCCATGACTCTGTGCAGATCACAGCTCCTATTATCCAGGAGGTAAGTGTTTTATATAGAGAGATAATGATCACGGAGTCTGAGCATGGACAGTGATGATTAGCCTGGTCTCTAGAGTCCTCCCTTGCATGGGAAGGATATAGCTGTGAAGCCCTACATGGCCATATAGTTATAAATTTCATATTCTCATGGAAAAGACATTTATCCCTTGATGATTAAAATCATAATTACAATCTCAAAATTAATTATTTTATTATCAAGAATTGATTTTTCAGTATACCAGTCATAAAATTAATTTTATTGAGCAAACTTGATCATAAAAGGAACCCTGTCCAGACCAACATGCTACACTTATAAGATGACCATATGATGTGATGGTGTTCAGTTTTCAGTGGGGGAGTGTGTCTTCTCTACACCTGCCCAAATGTTTTGGAATTGTGAATTAAAGATACACACATGGTGGTTTTTTTTTTCAGACAGGATTTTTCTGCATAGCCCTGGCTGTCCTGGAACTCACCCTTTATACCAGGCTGGCCTTGAACTCAGAAATCCAACTGACTCTGCCTCCCAAGTTCTGGGATTAAAGGCATGCACCACCACCACCAGACAATAATTGAAGATTTTGATTGAAAATATTTTTGATAAAATTGAAGAAATGTATAGAAAAAAACATTAAAGTCGGAGATTTTCACAAAACATTGATACAGAAAAAAATGTAGAAAAAATAAACATTTCTCAAATTATTGAAGTGGTAAAAACATATTTCCTCATAAGATTGAAAAATTTTTTTTATTTGATATAATTTATTTACATTTCAAATGATTTCCCCTTTTCTAGCCCCCCCCCCACTCCCCGAAAGTCCCGTAAGCCCCCTTCTCTTCCCCTGTCCTCCCTCCCACCCCTTCCAAGTTCCCCGTTCTGGTTTTGCCAAATACTGTTTCACTGAGTCTTTCCAGAACCAGGGAAAGATTGAAAATTTAAATGGCTACAATTTTGATAAAATTGAAGAAATATATAGATAAAGGTATTAAAGTTGAAGAATTTGTTGTAAAAGAATAATTATACAATATTAAACATAGACAATGAATAAATCTTTACTTATTCGCCAATCACATTAAAATAAATTTGTCGATTTTGATTCAATATATTTCTGATAAATTTGAAGAAATATATATAAAAAATGGAAGATTTTCATGGAAAATAATACAGATAAAATGGTAGAAATATTAAACATTTATGAATTAATTGAGTGGTAAGTAGCAACGTTTTCTGGTAAAATTAAATAGTTACATGGAAAATATTTCTGGTTAAATTAAAGAAATATATAGAAAATGTGTTAACATAAAAGAATTTGTTGGAAAATAATAGTGGTATAATAGTAAACATGTATTAAATGTGTTAAAATTGAATTTGGTGGTTAGGGGTTAGGGTTGGGCTGTGAAGTGTCTTTATGTATATAAACCCTTGTTTGAGAACTGCAAAATACACTCAAATTCAAAATGCCTACGTGTGTGTGTTTCTGTGTGTCACCACAGAATCCTTACCTCAGCACCAGCGGGCACCATGTCCCTCACCTGGTGACCACTGGCCCCGCCCCTGACCTCACCCTGCCCATGCCTCTCGTCCATCCATCTCAGCTACAGGTAGGCGCCATGTTGGCATCCCTTTCAGTCACCTGACGACCACTGTCACTGACCCGGACATCACCCCATCTGCACCCAATGTTCCTCTAACTCAGTCCTGGGCAGGCGCCATGCTGGCGTCTCTGTCCATCACTTGGACAGCTGTCCCTGCGCCTGATGTCACCCCGGCCCCGCCCAGTGCCCAGCCCTAGAATGATGTCATTTCCTGTCTTTCATTTTTCTGAATGAAAGTGTGCCAGGAGTTTGAACGTGCTTGTTGATCGGCAGATCGGCAGAGGCGGGAGTGAGGTGAACACACACTTTAGTGACTGCTGGGATTGCTGAGCTTCCCGGGTGTGGAGTGGCAGGAAGGGACCACATTTTCATGCACATTTGATTGAAGATAGTGCTCCATGCTGCAGGTGTCTGTGAGCTCTGGGGTCACTCCTCACTATCCTCCTGTCTTCTCAGCAGACGCGGTCTGTGAGTTTGCAGACGCCGGGCAAAGCTTGGGCTTCCCACTCTGGAAAGTTTGCAGCAGGGCGGAGTGCAAACCCTCTCTGTGCTCAGAGAGGGGACAGTAGCCTCTTGGCAAGACCCTCCTGTGGGAACAGAAGCCGAGCCTGGCCGCCATGAATCTCTGGGATGTGTGCCTGGCCCTCACTTCTTCATGTGAGCTGGTGAGACAGGTAGGGAATCCACAGGCCAATAAACTGAATCCAGTTCCTTAATGACACAGGCCTGGCTATGAAATGACAAAGACCTAGTAGAGTTTACAGAGGTCTGGGCTGGTGCTTTCCCAAGGAACATAAATGATCAAGTTGGAGCTGGCTGGGGTCAAGGGCTGTGGGAAGGGTGGGGCTAGGTCATTATCAAAGAAGAGCATCAAGTTCCATGATTGCTTCCATCTTATAAGGGAGGATCCCCAAGTGAAATGTAGAACAACCAAGACTGCAGAGGTTTTCTATTTTTTGTGACCTGGTCCGTACAGTAGGAAAGACGTTTCCTGTCAGGAAATCCCATATTCTTGGATAAGGAAATCCCAGATTCTTGGATAATTTACTTTCTACTTTCCTTGGTGCAGGAAAACAGATATTGATAGTTTGAAAATGAGGACAAGGAAGGCTGAGGAGAGAAAAGATAGACGCTGATTTCACAAACCACAACAAATCCTTTGCACTAACCCTGAGCCAAACCCTAAACATGATATTTTATCTTTGTGTAATGCATACTATAGACTCAGTGAGACCATCAAGAATGAAGGTGACCACCTTAACCCTAACCCTGACCCTCACCCTGGGACTTAATAAAAAGCTTAAATGCTATCTTAACCCCTAAATTTCCTAATCACACAAACCCTAAAAACCTTATTCTGTTCCTCACTATAACACTTTAATCATGTAACTCTTATGCAAACCTTCCTTACTGATGGGATTTAGTTTTTGGTTTTTGAGACAAGGTTTCTCTGTGTAGCCCTGGCTCTCCTGGAAGTCACTCTGTAGACCAGGCTGGCCTCAAGTCAGAAATTGGCCTGCCTCTGTCTCCCAAGTGCTGGGATTAAAGGTGTGTGCCTCCTCTGCCTGGTCAGATATTTCTTAATTACAGGTTTTGAAGTGAGAAAGCCTTTCTTGTTCTTAATCTTTTGAGATGTTTAGATCCACCTTTGATTTAGGCTACAGATTCTCTTGGCAACCTACAAATATAAAGGATATTGAACGCAGTGGTTTTTGTTTTGTTTTTGGGTTTTTTTTTTTTTTTTTGGATCTGATCTTATTTTTTTTTTTAAAAAAAATGAGTTATTTATTTCATTTTTGTTTGTTTTCTGTTTTTTTTTTGAAACTGCCATTAGTATGTACTTCTTCAAAATTTTGGTTTATACTTAAAATCATTTGAAATATCCTGCAACATGAAATCAACCAGTCCATGATTTTTCTAATTCTCCTTGGCTGGCAGCCTTTATTGGGACATTCTATTAACTAACCTTTCTACATAATTAGATTCATTTTCTTTATGATTTCAGATATGTTTATCTAGAGGAACTATACTAATCCAACTGTGTTTTTCTCAACTTAGCCACTGATGAAGATGTGCTGGATAATAATAATGATCTACTGAGTTTCCCTTATGTTTCTGGCTTTTCTCCCAGGGTTGTTTGATAACTATCATCTGCTAAAAGGGAGCCGCAATTTCCCTGAGGCCAGCATGAGCCAAAAAACAAAATTCTTGATCCCTAAAATCCCTCTTTAATGCTAATAGACTGGTTAACTTTCCACTCCTGAGTCAGATTGATACCTTTCAAGGTATATTGTAACTTGAAAAATGGGCTATGCAAGTTGTTCACCTTGATTTCTGGAGGAAACAGGCAAGTGCTCTGGGGAAATTTCAGGAAAGGTATGAATGTCAGGAAAGGTCTAAATGTCTAAAGTCAGGATTATTGCTAACAGATGGGAGGAGCAGGCAGCTGGAATGGTCAGTCCTCACCCAGTGCTGGGTGGGGTGAGATTCCTCCTGGAGGGTGGGACTAAATGCTAATTGAGAGTAAACCAGTCCTGAGATCTGGGAAGGGTCTGGTCCTGGACCTGAAGCACGCCTTAACCTTTAGGAAGTATTAGACTCACTGGCCAATCAAGGCTGCCAGGCAGACCTGCCAGGCAGAAAAAGAGACAGGATCATGTTGGTGCCTTCCTGTGGTGTTTGCTGTGGCTGTGCCATCTTGAATGTTTCTCTGTGTTCTGCTTTGAGCTCTGCTGTTGGGTGCTGTGAGGGGACCTCAGGGAACCTCTGAAATCGAGACATGGTGAGCACAGGTTATCTACCCACAGAGAGGAGATAGAGGCAGCTGAGCAGTACACATTATGGTGGTGGGTTCTCTATGGGGTTGTATTGGAATCATAAACCACATGTGACTTCCTGTGAAATATTTAGTGGTGCTTCTTACTTGCTAGTTCAGGACATGACCTCTGAATAACTTCAGTATCATGGTTGATTGTAAATCTGTCCAAAACATCTGGACCAGTTGCTTTTTTGTAGAAGCATGGGTGGATTCTGAGACTATGCAGCACCTGTGTCCACACTTTTTTGTCTTTCATAATATACATTAATAAGGTAGGAATATGTCTAGAGAGATGGCTTAGAGGTTAAGAGCTCTCGCTGTTCTTACACAGGTCATGAGTTCAATTCTTACCAACCACATGGTGTCTCATAACAATTTGTTATGGGATGTGGTGCCCTGTTCTGGCCTGCCAGAATACATTCAGGGAGAACATTTCATACTTAATGGATTAAATATTTCTTTTAAAATAAGATGACAGATATGAATCTAAAAGTTCTGATTTTATACATTACTAGTTTTTGTTTTAATTTGTTAATTTTTTCTGATGTATTTTTTATATTTCTTTAAGTTATATGTTTAGTGTTTTGATTATTATGTGGTAAAGGGACTTTTTCTCACTCAGGTGTTTTTGATGCTTCTTGTACATTAACAGGCACCTTCTTTAGTTTAGGAAAGTTTGCATTTATAATTTAATTGGGAATATTTTCCAGACTTTTATCTTCTTTTTCCTCCTCCTCCTCTCTTTCTCCTCCTCTTCCTTCTGTCGTTTTTGTTTTTTCAAGACAGGTTTCTCTGTGTAGCCCCAATTGTCCTGGAATTCACTCTGTAGACCAGGCTGGCCTCAAACTCAGAAATCTGCCTGCCTCTGCCTTACAGGTGCTGGGATTAAAGGTGTGTCTCTCCACCACCACCAGGCACTCTTTCTCCTTTTTCTACCTCCTCCTCCTTCCTTCTCTTCCTCCTTCTGCTCCTTGTCCTCTTTCTTCTTCTCCAAACATTTGTGGTTTTGACTTCTCATATGTTGCAGAACTCTTGACTTTTAGTGCCAGGAAAGTTTTAGAATCCAGATTTTTGGAATAATTTATCCATTTTTTTCTATTCATTTTTAATGTTTGTGATTCTCTCTTCCTTTTTTTTTTTTTTTTTTTTTTTGGATTTTTCAAGACAGGGTTTCTCTGTGTAGCCATGGCTAACATGGAACCCACATTGTAGACCAGGTTGGCCTCGAACTCAGAAATCTTCCTGCCTCTGACTGCCAAGTGCTGGAATTGTAGGCATGTGCCACCACTCACGGCTCCTCTCTTCCATTCTTATCCTTTGGGTGATCCTTGCCTCAATAATTGCCAGTGTACAGAAAATGTCAATGGCCTGATCTTAGTGACATAGGAAATTCTTAAGCGATTATCTGCCTCCATCACCTGCTGCTGTTTCCAGTTTGTGCATTATATACTTGGACAACCTCTTTTTTGTTTTCTCTCTGTGTTCACTGAAAATGCACTCTTACTATTCTCTTTCTCTTGCCTCATTGCTCTTTCTCTGCTCCCTGTCTGTCTTCCTGTCTTCAAGTTCACTTGTATACCTCTATCCCTTGCTCAGGTTCTCAATCCTCTCCCTTCTCCCATACAACCTCTTTTGCATCACATCTCTTGCATGTTTTAGTTTTTCAGGACCTACTGTGAAAGGAAAACATGGATTTCTTCCTGACATATTTTGCTGGCTGTTATTCATTATTTTATTATGTTTATGTCTAGCCACCTGGGTTTGTGGTGATAATAGGCCTAGGTATTAGTTTCTGGGTTTGTCTTATTTGTGTGCGAGTTTTATTCCTTGGCTATATTTTGCTGTCTGGATTTTCAGAGAGTGTTGACTGAGTGTTGCCTCTTTTACTGACCTGTTTGGTGGGCATGTTCAAGATGAAATGATGGCTTATGTTGAAAGCTAGGAGAGGAGGTGAGCAGGATAAGATTTTCTTAGCAATCCACATGAAGACATAGTCAGGAGAGACGTGAAGCTGCCAAAATTTCAAAATTTCTGAGCTACAGTCATCTGAAGGTGCCTCAGTTGAGGGTGTGCCCTCATCAGAAAGGCTGGTTGCTATGTCTGTGTTAGATAGTGTGGATGATTTACTTGGGAAGGTTCTTCCACTGAGGGTGACAATATTCATAAGCAAGTTGGCCTGGGCTGAATGAGAGAGCTACCAGACCATGGGACACTGACCAAGCATGAAACCAAGCCAGGAGACAATGTTTGTCCATGCCTTACCTTCAGTTTGTAGCTTCAGTTTCTACTCTAATTTCCCAAAGTGGTGAACTGTGGTCTGGCAGAACCATTCACAACAACTGTTTATTATCTGAGATGCCTTTGCTCAGAGGACTCCATTACAGCAGCAGAGTACCAAGATAGAACAAGAACAACAAGAACAAGAACAACAACACCATAAAAATAACTGGTATCAATAAGTGACTTTTGAAGTTGGACAGAATCTATGTATTTTTTTCTGAGGAAATGTGGAAAATATCAGAAATTGAGGTGGTACAAGGCATATAAAGGTGTAGATGGAGTTTAATCAGTTGGACTTGGAAGATTGGAATGTTGACAGTATGCAGCCAGAGGGAATTGAGGTCATAATATTTCAGTGCAAAATAGCCTTTTAAACTTTAGCTAGAGGTCATTTTTGTGATATTTTGGCCAAAAATCTTTTGCACTTACCTTGTAACCTGAAATATTGAGTGGGGTAAAATTTAAAAGTAATGGACTGATTTCCATACTTTCATTCTATTTATATGTATTTGTTCATCGCTGTGCAGTGGTGGCACATGCCTCTAATCTCAGCACTCTGGAAGGCAGGCGCAGGCAGATTTCTGAGTTCGGAGTCAACCTGATCAACAGACTGAGTTCCCGGACAATAGGGATATGCAGAGAATCCCTATCTCAAAAAACCCTAATCCAAAATACCTAAAAAATAAAATAAAATAAAATAAAATAAAATAAAATAAAATAAAATAAAATAAAATAAAATAAAATAAAATAAAATGTATGTATTCACAATTTGAAATATTTATTTATTTATTTATTTATTTATTTATTTATTTATTTACTTACTTATTTAAATTCCAATTGCTACAATCTCTCCATTATACCTTACACAGACCTTCAACCATAACTGTTTTTATCTCTTCAAGGAGGGTGGGGTCTACTTGAGTATCCACCAAACATGACATTTCAAGTCTCTGCATGGCTAGGCACATACTCACTTATTGAGGTCAGACAAGGCAGTCAAGTTATGGATACAGTTTGTACAGGCAGTCGAGAGCATAAGAGACATCTCCAGATTCATTTGTTGGGGGAAACCACATGAAGACTGAGTAGCTCAAGAACTACATATATGGTATGGGACTCAATCCGTCCTGTTCATGCTCTTAAGTTGGTGGCTTTGTCTATGAGTGTCTCTTAGTGTTCAGGTCAGTTGACACTGAGAGTCTTCTTATGGACTTCCCATTCCTTCGGAGGCCCATCAATCCTTTCCCAAAGTCTTCCAAAAGACCCCCTGTTCTCTGTCCAATTTTAGGCTGTGGGTCTCTGCATCTGTTTCAGTCATGAGCTGGGTGAAGCCTCTCAGAGGACAATTATGCTAAGCTACTCTCTAGAAGTATAAAAATGTATCCTCACTAATGTCAGCGATTAGTGCTTGCTCATGGGATGGATCTCAAGTTGGGCAGGGTGTAGTCTGGCCATTCCCTGATTTGCTGCTCCATCTTTATACCTGCATTTATGGTAAACAGGACAATTTTTGGTTGGAAATATTATTGGTTCTGTTTGTGTTCTTAACTCCTCACTGGGAGTCTTGCCTGGCTGCAGGATGTGGCCTCTTCAGGGTCCATATCTCACTGCTATGCAACTCAGCTAAGATCAGGAACATAGACTCTTTGTTGCCCTCAATTTCATGGTCTGTGGCCCATCCTACAGATACCTGCACCCTTCCACCCCTGACACATGCAGACATCAATTCATTTTCCTTACCCTATGGCCCTTCCTTTTCTCTCACCTCACCTGTTTCTTACATCCCCTTCCCCTTTCTAACTGCTTTACTTCCAGTCACTTCTGCCTCCTATGATTGTTTTATTTCCACTTCTGAGTGCAATTCAACCATGCTCATTTTAGCCTTCCTTCTTCTTTTTAAAGATTTATTTATTTATTATACATAACCACATTGTAGCTGTCGTCAGACACACCAAAAGAGGGTATCACATCTCATTATGGATAGTTATCGTCAGACACACCAGAAGAGGGTATCATATCTCATTATGGGTAGTTATGAGCCACTATGGGATTTTTGGGATTTGAACTCTGGACTTTCCCAATAGCAATCAATGCTATTACCTGCTGACCCTGATTCAGTCCCTTACCTGATTCAGTCCCTTAGCCTTTCTTGTTTATCTTCTTCCGGGCCTAGAAAGGTAGTGTGGATATCCTGTACTTTATGGTCATTATTCATTTGTAAATGGGTACATAAATGCATGTACTTTTAGGGCTCATTCAGGATGATAGTATCTAGTTGCATCAATTTGCCTCAATTATTTTTCTATAAAATAAACCTATGATTTTATGCTGTTTTACATCCACATCTTTAGTTTTGAAATTTGTTCAAATTTATAGGTTATATTCTATTTCTCAGTATGGCATATGGTGATGACATCAATATTATCTGAGGTTTTAGTGTCATTGGTTGCCAGGTGTATGACATTCTTCCTCAGTCTTGTGTTGGTTCTGAAATATTTGAATAAATAGGAGTATTTTGACTATGCATGAATAAGAATATCACGTGTGTCTCATCTTTACTGTTGTCAGAATATGGCTTCAGAACTCCTGATCTTGAAATAATGAGAACTTGCTGGTCCCCATGTGTTTGTGAGAAATTGACAACCATTATGTAGAAGACCAGCAAGAGCTTTCCACTGACGAGCTCTCTTTCCTACCCTATGTTGCTTATTTATGATCAACATTTACATTACTATTATTTTCATCTGCTCATTTGTAACTATTTAAGCATGCATTCCCTTTTAGTAAAATTTTATTAATGTTATAGTTAAACTGTTGAACTTCATGTTCCTGCAAGATGAATACAGATCTGAAGTGAATATATAATTCTTTGTTGGAACATTTAGTAAAGAACTGTGAGTTCTCTTTAATTTTTGTTTCCTTAGTTCATTTTTGTCCCAATTTTGGGTCTTAAAATACAACTTTTGTTCACCTAGAACACATTATATAGGCCATGCTGGCCTCCAGCTGTATGACATACACCTGTCTGTACCTCTATGATACAGGATATGGGCAAATACACCCAGTTTGCCCATCAGACTTGTAGTTAGTAATTGTTCATACAATTTTTCAGATGTGTGAACAACAGTATTGTGGATGTTTCCCATGCATTTCTCTCTCAATTGGCATTTCTCTGGCAAGGCTGTATGCTATTCAAATTGTTCAAAAGCAACACACATGAATTTTATAATTCAAGCTCCATCTAAAATGACACAGTGATTGTAAATTCTGAGTCAGAATATAAGTGAAGCAAGTGCCAAAATTATATGAATATGTTTTCAAGGAAGCATGTATTTCCTTTACATTAATGTTAGTATCATGCTTTGTGTTGTACACATGTATGGGATATTTAGGATGCAGTGACTTTTGATGATGTTCATGTGAACTTCACTGAGGAAGAGTGGAATTTGCTGGATCCTTCCCAGAAGCATCTCTACAAAGATGTGATGTTGGAAACCTACCTGAACCTCAAAGCTATAGGTAAGACTTATTTTTCTAAAGGAAACAAATGTTTATTGTTTATTGATGGTCTTCTATTATTTTAATTGTGAATGATGAATATTGAGCAGAATAATTCAATTTCACTAAATTTTCACTGTAACTTTCATGGTTCAGTGAAAATTCACCACACCTTGAATTTTTCCTAATTTCCAAGAGTATATCATTCATTTCTCATACTGTGTTTTAGGCTATAATTGGGAAGACAATCATCTTGAAGAACATTTTCTAAGTAGTAGAAGACAAGAAAGGTAATTTTCATGTGGAAGCTAACACAAATTTTCCTCTCTGGAATTTTTCCTATAGTTTGGAATTTCCAACGAAAAGCAAGAGTGTGAAATAGCAGTCCTTTAAGTGTAGCTATGATTATAATATTCTTACAAAACCATGTACCTCAAGATATGATATCTCATTTGTGTATCCATTTGATAAGTAGCTACGTTACAGCTATGCTGTGTACATGCCAACCTATATAGTCTCATAGTACTTAGATATTGCAATTGAATAATGAGAAATTTATATCCTAAACATTCTAGTAAGCAAATAGTCCATAGTATGATTGGTGATACTCATATTGTTGAAGTAATGTGGTTAAATTTTATGAGAGGGCATTTTAGGAGAATCAAGAATGTTGTTGTTGCAAAACATTAATCTATATTGCACATGTTGTGAGGAACAAAATTCAAACAGTCTAAATGCAATGTGTAAACCTTTCATTTGTCATTCTTTTCTTTATATTAGTTATATCATGTGTCCCAATGGATAAAAACCATGTGAGCATAGGGATATTGAAAGAAGCAACATAAAATTTTTGTTCTAAAACAATGAGAAGATATGTAGTATTGTGTCTTTGATAGACATTAGAAATACGATAGACATTTGTGATTCATTGGTTTTCTTGTTTTATGGGAAACATCCCCAAACTCAAAGTGTAGAAATGCATTATGGGTACTAGGAATTTGGAAATACTTCTGTGTGTCCTGGCTCACAGTCCAATGTGTTGTAATTCACACTACAGTTAAAATTATGAATGCAGGTCGTGTTATAATGATCAGAGTTGTTCAAACTTTCTTAAGAAAGCTGAAGTACGTCATATAAAAATACCAAATGAAAATAATTTGTTATAAGTATGAGCCATGTAATAACCATCACAGTTGTCTTGAACAACTCCTGATGACGGAGAACACCAGGAACATACAAAGTGATAAAACCTTAATATCTAATGCTTCTTTACCATTAGTCCAAATTGTAAACATAATTCATATAGATTACATGACTGATCAGTGTAATTAAAGTGGTAAAGATTTCACATTCGCTAATTATCATTGAAGGCATGTATGAAGTCAGAGTGGAGTGAAACCCTATGAGTATAATCAATGTGGTAAAGCCTTTGCACAGCACAGTATTTTCCAATATCATAAAAGAACACATACTGGAGAGAAACCTTATGAATGTAATCAAATGTGGTAAAGCCTTTTTATATTACAATTATCTCAAAAGACATAAAAGAACACATACTTGACAGAAAACTGATGTATGTAATCAATGTGGTAAAGCCCTTGCAAGTTCCAGTGATCTAAAAAGACATAAAAGAATACATACTGGAGAGAAAACTTATAAATATAATCAATGTTACAAAGCCTTTATAGCACCCAGTCATCTCCAATATCATAAAAGAACATGTACCGAAGAGAAACCATAGGAATCTAATCAATGTGGCAAAACCTTTGCTGGTCACAGTAATCTCCAAAGACATAAAAGAACACATACTCAGGAGAAACCTTAGGACTGTGATCAATGTGGTAAAACCAATGCAACAACCATTCATCACCAATATGATCAAAGAATACATACTGCAGAGAAATCTTATGAACGTAATCAATGTTTTAAAGCCTTTTCATGTCACAGTATTCTCCAAAGGCATAAATGAACACATACTTGGGAGAAACCTTAGGACTGTGATCAATGTGGTAAAGCCAATGAAACAACCGTCCATCTCCAATATCATATGTGATCAAAGAACACATACCAGACAGAAACCTTATTAATGTAATCAATGTGATAAAGTATATTCACAAGGAAGAAGTCTCCAAATTCTCTGTGCTGGAGAGAAACCTACTGAATATAATGATGAATTAAGTGGGAGGTAGGGATCTATCATATTAGGAATATGATAGACATGGGTGCTTGGTATTATTTCCACTCAGGAGATGGTTCTTTTGATGCCTTGGCAAAGAAGATTGCTGCCTTTAACCTTGTTTAAAGAGTTTCCTTGAGGTTATGTTAAAGAGATTTACATTAATTGCTTTGACAAAGTAAGTCATGAAAATCACCACATATAATTTGGACTTACAGTTTTTAAAAAGCATAGAAAACTAAGAAATCAAAAATACAAAACATAAGGTTCAAAATACAAGGCATCATAAGGAACTTGAAGGAAGATAAATTCTGTAATCAAGGATATTCAATGGTTTTAAGGGAACAGTTACATTAAGGCAAGTTTCCATCCAACTACACATATGGATTTGCAGTTGTTTGATTTTGAACTGTATCTTGTTAGGAATTATTATTACCTGGTTATTGTGTTCATGTGTAGATACAAAGATATAATAATTTCAATCTGAGAAGGGATGGATCGTAATTGCTATTCTGGGTTTTCAATATAATATATAAAAGGAAAAGCTTAGGTCCAGGCATGGTGTTGCATGATTTTCATCCCAGAGTTCAGGAGACAGAGCCCAGGAGATCTCTGAGTTCAAGGTTAATCTACTGAGCACGTTCTAGGACTGCCAAGCTTAGGCAATGCAGTTTTTGAAAAATAGAATGTGGGTGATAAGGGGATGGAAGTGGCCATGATTCAGCCACATCAAGTGGCAGAACTCAGAAGCTTTGTCTATGTGGCTCTGGATTTAGAGACAAGAATAGATGGGACTAATGAGACAATTAGTGCTGGATAGCTGTAGTTCAAGAATTAGAGGTGATGGAGAAGCAATCAACATCATTGCTGTAAATTCTTCTCTGTAGTTTTTTCTGAGTGAAAAAGAAGGTGTGTTCTAGAGATAGTCAAGGTTGGACCTAGTGGTGCAGCTGGACTTGTTCATGTATAAGAATCACCCAAGAGGTACTGGTTTTGAATGCATGAAGTTGTCATGCAGAGCAGCTGAGGCTTGGCATCATTGAGCGACCATAGGGAGCCTATAGGTTAAGCATATTTGCAGCAGAAGAACCTAGCATCCTGAAGATGCAAGTACCATGGGATGAACAGCAAGAACAGCAGGAGCAGGAGAGTGGAGTCAACCAGACCTTAGAGTAACAGAGAGAACAGAGTTTGAAAAGTGACCCAGTACCTTTAGAGGAGCAGAGATCATCATGTGTGGACCCCAGACATTGAAAAGAAAGCTGTGATATTGAAATAACCTTGGAAACAGACACCAAGATTTTGACATGTTAGAACTGTGTGTTACCTGCTTAGGAGAACTTCTTTAATGGGATAAAACCACTGAAAGTGAAACAATTGTGCTTCAGTAAACAATGCAGAAAGGAGTTATAGATCAGAAGAATGTTTTGACATTATACCTGGAGTTGCAACGTTTAGAGATTTCTCAGCTGGCATTTGGTCTTTTTTAGGTACAGGATTTTCTCACAATGACCTTTAGGAATAGTGAACTGTATCATGTTTATATGAAGACATATGATATGGTTTTTGTTTTGAAAATATATGTGATTGCTATTTCATGATTGGATTACTCTCAGAAGGGTCTTTGAACTTTGGACTCTTGATATTTTTGAGATTGCTATAGAGGAAGGGGACTTTGGATGTAGGAGCTCATGTAATCTACATGGTTAAGTATGATCCCTATACACTCATGTGTTTGACCTATCATATGGTGGGCCAGGTAGTGGAATGTGGTAATTTAAATATGCTAAGCTAAGCGAAGGGCATTGTGAGTTGGTATGTCCTTGTTGGAGTAAGTGCATCACTGTGGGGTGGGCTTTGAAATTCCTACCAGTGCTAAAGAGACCCCCCCCATTAGTTCCCTGGAAGACAGTCTCTTCCTAGCTGCCTTTGGATAAAGATGCAGAACTCTCAGCTTCTGCAGCATCGTGACTTTCTGCATTTCTGCTATGATGAAAATGGAATAAACCTCTGAAACTATAAGCCAGCCCCAATTAAATGGTTGCTTTATAGGAGTTGCCTTGTTCAATATGACTTTACATAGCATTGGACATGACAAGACAGAAACACCGTGAGGTCTTTTAATGTGATTAAGACTTTGCACAATTCTGTAGTCTTCATTTTCATGAAAGAATATGTGTTAGAGAGAAACTTCATGAATGTGTTTAGTATAATGAAGGTTTGTACACCTCTATATTCTTCATCATTATGAAACTATTCATACTGGAGAGAAATTCTATGAACTTTAGCAATGTGGTAAAGCCGTTATGTTATAAGATTCACTGAGTTCCAACACAATTCAAACACCAGGACAATGGAAATGATAAAAATCTTTTGTAGCCAAATTGTTACTGATTAATGCATCCTAGAATAATATATTAAGAAGCTTATCTGAATCACCCCATTCCATCCCCACCGTGAGTCACAATCTGATATAGATTTCACACCTGAAAATCACAAGCAGCCATGCTAAGTTACAGCAATATTCCTCACCAATCAGGATTTTCTTCTAAAAATTCTTCACATCCATTAATTCTCCTCCCATAATGTGATGCATAAAGCATCTAAATTGACTCATCATTAAAAAAATATATATATATCAGTTCCCTAAGTAAGTCTTCATAGAAATATGATCATTAACGATGTCCCTTTGAGAAACACACTCTGCATTAACATACACATTGTACTCATTGAAAATTCATGGAAGGCTTGTCTCTTGGGTTTGGAGGTGATATCACCATTCTCTCTATCTGGTGACTGTCTAAGGCAGGTAGGGCCAGGAGAACAGGGATTACAGGAGTAGCAGAACAGCTGGGGCAAGGTCCTTCTGGGCTCCATCTGCACCTGGGAGCTGGGCTACACCACAATCCCCTGTGCTAGGGGAGAACTGGTCTACCGGATGTTCTGAGACAGCTTTCATGCCACCTGGAGGGAAAAGCTCCACCCATTGACAGCAGGACCAACTAACACCAGAGATAACCAGATTGTGAAAGACAAACACAAGAATGTTACCAACAGAAACCAAGGTAACATGACATCATCTGAAACCAGTTCTCCCACAACAACTTCCGTGTACCCCTATACACTGGAAAGCAAGATTGGATTTAAAATCACAGCTCTTCTTGCTGACAGAGGACTTCAGGAATATGTAAATTGCTCCCTTAAAAATCAGGAGAACACAGAGGAACAGGTTGAAGCACTTAAAGAGGAAACACAAAAGTCATTCAAAGAATTACAGGAAAATACGGTGAAACAGGTGAAGGAACTGAACAAAACCATCCTGGATATAAAATGCAAGTAGAAACAATAAAGAAACCACAAAGGGAATCAACTGTGGAGGTTAAAAACCTTGGTAAGATATCAGGATTCATAAATGCATGCATCAAGAACAGAATACAAAAGATAGAGTGAGAATCTCATGTGAAGAAGATGTGATAGAAAACAATTACACAACATTCAAAGAAAATGCAAAATGCAAAAAGCTTGTAACCCAGAATATCCAGGAACTCCAGGACACAATCAGAAAACCAAACCTAAGGATAATAGGTATAGAAGAAAGTAAAAATTTCCAACTTAAAGGGCCAATAAATGTCTTCAAAAAATTATAGAACAACACTTCTCTGATCTAAAGAAAGATAAGTCCATGAACAAAGGAGAAGTTTACAGTTCTCCAAATAGATTTGACCAGACGATAAATTCCTCCTATCACATAATAATCAAAACACCAAATGCACTAAATAAAAATGAATATTAAAAACAGTAAAGGAAAAAGGTACAAAAAATATGAAAGCAGGCCTATCAGAATCACACCAGACTTCGTTTCAGAGCCTATGAAAGCTAGAAGATCCTGGGCAGGTCTCACACAGATCCTAAGAGAAGACAAATGCCAACTGTGGCTACTATATCCAGCAAAACTATCAATTTTCATACACTGAGAAACCAAGGTATTCCATAAAAAAACAAATTTATACAATGTATTTTCACAAATCCAGCCCTTCAAAAAATAATAAATTGAAATCACCAACAAAAGTCAGAAAAGTACACCATAGAATAAGCCAGAAAATAATATTCTTTTAACAAACCAAGAAGACAGCCACATAAACATAATTCTACCTGTAGCAACAAAAACAAGAGGAAGCAAAAATTAATTTTCCTTAATAATTTTTAATATCAATGGACACAATTCCCCCCAAAAAGTCAGAGTGCTACAAAAAGAGATACCAACATTTTGCTGCATACAAGGAAATGTTACCTCTGGGACATAGACAGTTACTACCTCAGAGTGAAAGGCCGGAAAACAATTGTCCAAGCAAATGATCCCTAGAAACGAACTGGAATAGCCATTCTAATATCAAATATAATCAACTTTCAAACTAAAGTTATCAAAAAAAGATAATGAAGGACACTTTATACTCATCAAAGGAAAAAAAAAATCTACCAAGATGAACTCTCATTCTGACCAACTATGTTCCAAAGGCAAGGGAACCCACATTCATAAAAGTATTTTTACTAAAGCTCAAAGCACACATTGCATCTCACACAATAATAGTGGAAGACTTCAACACCCCATTCTCAGCAATAGACATATCATGGAAGTAAAAATTAAAAAGAGGAACAGTTAAACTAACAGAAGTTTTGAACCAAATGGATCAAACAAATATCCCTAGAACACTTCATCAAAAAAAAAAAAAATACTCAACATTACCTTACTGTCTCTAAAATTAAACACATAATCAGTCACAAACTTGGATTCAAAAGACATAAGAAGATTGAAATAATCCCATGTGTACCAAAGTGCACTCTTCCATGGAAAAGCATTTATAGACATGAGATTTGGCATAGTGATATCCTGGAGGTGCAGCTACCTAGAACAAAAGACCTGAAAAATATAAGATCAACAGGGAATCATAGATCCAAGAATGACACCATGAGATTTGAAACACTGAATAGCTATAGTCCAAGGATCCATCAGTAATAAATGCCAGGCAATCTCACAGCTCATTTCTCTCAGTGGGTATCAGGTGGGTGGTCAGATTCTCCATTTACTTTTCCTGCTTCTTGATAACAATAGTTAGGGGGAGAGGATTTATGGCATACAGCAGCCTCTGTAGCTAGAGAAACACAAGTGAACTTGTAAAGTGGCAAGGCACAGACCAGGGTGAGGACCAAAAAGAAAGAGAGCACACCTGGAATCCAGTGAGACACCAAAGACTTTGGCACAGGCTTGAAATGCCTGCTCTGTGGATCTCAGCTCTCACATGAACCTATAGTGATTTGGCTATATATACAGCCAGGTATTTTACTGAATCCCTACCCATGCTTATGGTGTCCTCACAGATGGTGTCTCCAGTCATGTTAACAACTGCACAGGGTGTCATTTGGCTTCAGATTCCCCAATCATGAAACTACAGAAACCAGGAAAAGTGACACCATCCCCAAGCACCCATATGCTCTGTTCAAAATCAGATGCCCTACAAGGAATTCTAGGCTCATGACTGTGGATTAGATAGCTTTATATGGCAAATCATCATCAAAAGACTGAATAATTTATCCCACTGAAAGAATAAAACAACCTAGAGCTGGTAAAAGTACCTAGTTTCTGATTCTGATAGTTGTTTGGCTGCATTAGAGATATGTCTGACACCCAATCTGCTGATTCAGGAAGCTTAGGGTGTCGTTTTCATGGATAAGGTTGTCAGAGGAGGTTTTAGAATATAAGGTCTCATAAGAATATTTTGCTTTGAGTCACTATAGTCTGATAGACACTGTACCTAGAAGAACATACTGGGAGTAAAGTGTTGAACTGATATAAACTGGGAGATGTAATTTACTTCCCGACTCTTTATTTTCTTTTGTACCCTAGGTAACACCCCAATGGCAAGTAAGAGGAAAATATAAAAAATCACAGTATAATAGCTTTGGACTAGCCAGCTCCTTTCTTTGGAGATGTAAAAAATAATGTGTTAGAATCCTCAACTTTCAGGAATTATGATAAGCAGGAAAGTTCATTAGCTTCACAGTGGCACAATTTACTGTTACCCACTCCTGGGAAAATCAGCTCACAAGTGCTGAATTCAGGATATTTCACATCACTGTTCCATGACTCATTTTGACTTTTCCAGGACCACATCTTCCTTGCTGGTTTACAGTGAAATGGAAAGCCAACCTCCTTTGGCCTCCCTCTCACTTCTCTAAGCTCTCCATTATTACTCTCAAGTAGACTCCTCCTCCATCTTGCAGACATAAATATGGGTGAACTCTCTAGGGACTAATTGAAAGCCCTGAGATCAGTGGGTGTTGTGACATCACTGATGACATCACAGGGGATGCCCAGAGCTCTCCAGGATACACTAGAATGTTCAGACAAGGGATTGTCTATGTCATGGGGAACAGGCTTTTCCTTCATGTTAATCCTCTCCCTCTACTGAACAGAAGCTGAGGAGCCCATCTCAGGAGACTCTCCTGGGACACAAATGTTGATCACCTCCCTTTCAAAAGCCAGAGGTCTCAGCCACTGAAATTTGTCAATGTCACAACAATGGAAAAGTGGTGTGCTTTGTTTCCAAATGTGTTAACTGTGGAGAACTGGGACAGGATGGAGAGAAGAGCCAGCCCATCAAGTTGGCAGCAGAAGACTTGACATGTCCACTTTCTTCCTAGGCTTTGGCTGCATGAACTTCTTAGAAGGCAGTTCCAGGGACACCTTCACCATGTAGAGATTCAGGACGGGAGGGACATTCTCAGGATGGTCTTGCTTGGAGATGATACCTGCGGACAGCGATCAGAAAAACAACATGACTCAGATCTGACACTCTGACCGAGAGATGAAAAAAAAATGATATAGTGCATTCTCTGTATTCCATGCTCTGTCAGTCAGGCTGTGAGAGACCCATCTCAGCAGACATTGCCCAACAGTTGTGTGTCGAAATTTGTCAGCAAATGTCCAAATCCTCCTTTTCCCAAACAGCTCTCATCTGTCCCTCAGTCACTTCCAACCTATTCTATAACTGAATTAAACATGGTGTACAACACCCTACTGCCTCCAAGTGTGGTCTAAATGTCTCAAATCTAACAATACCCAATCACTCTATGCAAATCACAGCTCCTATTATCCAGGAGATGAGTGTTTTCTGGAGAGAGATAATGACCACCAAGCCTGAGCATGGACAGTAATGTCTAGCCTGGTCTCTAGAGTCCTTCCCTGCATGGAAAGGATATAGCTGTGAAGCCCTATGTGGACATATAGTTATAAATTTCATATTCTCATGGAAATGGTATTTTGTTGCCCTTGATGGTTAAAATCCCAATTACAATCTCAAAATTAATCATTTTAATATCGAGAATGGTGTCTGGTTTTTCTTGTTTCCTTGTTTGCACACACACACCCACACACACACACACACTCACACACACACACACACACAATTTGTCTTATTTTCAATATGACTTAAACAGTATATTGTGTGGGTATTTTTAAACTTTTTGCATCTAAAATACTTTCTCATAAAATTGATGATTCACATTGAATATATTTCTGATTAAATAGAAGAAACATATAGATGAAAGTTTTAAAACTGAAGATTTTCTAAGAAAATTATGCAGATAATATCGAAGACATAGAACACATTTCTAAACTAAATAAAGGGGTAAGTAGATACACTT
Source organism: Apodemus sylvaticus (assembly GCF_947179515.1). Lineage (NCBI taxonomy): Eukaryota > Metazoa > Chordata > Mammalia > Rodentia > Muridae > Apodemus > Apodemus sylvaticus. The sequence goes on from NC_067490.1 coordinate 64,076,124, forward strand.
TATGATAAAATTGACTGTTAACATGGAAAATATTTCTAAAACTATTGAAAAAATATAGAGAAAAAAGTGTTAAAAAGAGGAACGTGTTGTCAAATAATTATGGTAAAATAGAAAAGATAGAAAATATATCTTTATTAATTGACCAAGTACATAGAAGTATTTTCTGAATAATTGAGATTGTTTTTTGTTTTGTTTTGGCATTTTCAAGACAGGGTTTCTCTGTGTAGCCCTGGCTATGCTGGACCTCACTCTGCAGACCAGGCTAGCCTCGAAATCAGAATTCTGCCAACCTCTGCCTCCCAAGTGCTGGGGTTAAAGTCGTGTGCCACCACTGCCCGGCAATAATTGAAGATTTAGATGGAAAATATTCTTGATAAAATTGAATAAATGTATAGAAAAAACATTAAGTTGAAGATTTTCACTAAACGTTGGTATAGAAAAAATTGTAGAAAAAATAAAACATTTCTAAAATTATTGAAACGGGAAGAAATATTTCCTCATAAAACTGAGGATTTACATGGATTCTATTTTTGATGAAATTGAAGAAATATATAGAAAAATGTATTAAAGTTGAAGAATTTGTTGGAAAATAATAATTATACAATAGTAAACATAGAAAATAAATAGATCTTTACTAATTGACCAAGCACATTCAATAAAATTGTAGATTTTGATGGAATATATTTCTAATAAATTTGAGAAATATATACAAAAATGTGTTAAAATGGAAGATTTTCATGGAAAATAATACAGATATAATGTTAGCCATTAAACATTTCTGAATTAATTGCGTGGTATGTAGAAACGTTTTCTGGTAAAACTGAAGTGTTACACGGAAAATATTTCTGATTAAAGACATATATAGGAAATGTGATCGCATTAAAGAATTTGTTGGAAAATAATAATGGAATGATAGTAAACATGTATTAAATGTGTTAAAATTGAATTTATTGGTGAGGGGTTATGGTTGGGCCATGCAGTTTCTTTATGTAGAATATCGCTTGCTTGAGAGCTGTAAAATACACTCAGATTCAAACTGTCTCTGTGTGTGTGTTTCTGTGTGTCACCAGGGAATCCTTACCTCATCTCCTGGCTGGCAACATGTTTGTGTCCCTGTCTGTCACCTGGCGACTGCTGGCCCCACCCCTGACATCACCCTGCCCCCAACCCATGTCCTTCCCTTTCAGCCCTAGGTGGGTTCCTTGTTGGCTTCCCTGTCCACCACCTGGCGACCACTGTCTCAGCCCCTGACGTCACTCAGAGCCCCGACACTGCCCCTCGTCCTTCCATCTCAGCCCCTGGCATGTGCCTTGTTGGCTTCCCTGTCCAACACCTGGGGAACGCTGGCTCCGCCCCTGATGTCACCCTGGCCCCGCCCCAAGCCCAGCCATCTGGATCGAAGTCATTTTCTGTCTTTCATTTTTATGAGTGAAAGCGGGCCAGGAGTTTGTACATGGGTCCGCAGTGTGGCAGAGGCTGGAGGGAGGTGAGCGCGTGCTTTTAGCAAATGCTGGGACTACCAAGCTTCCCGAATGGCCGGGTGTGGAATGGTGAGATGGGACCGCATTTGCATGCGCACTCTGATGAAGATAGTGCTCCATGCTGCGGGTGTCTGTGAGCTCTGGAGTAACTCTGCGCTATCCTCCTGTTGTCTCCACAGTTGCGGTCTGTGAGTTTGGAGAGGCTGGGCAAGGCGCGGGCTTCCCGCTCTGGAAAGTTTGCAGCGGGGCGGAGTGCAAACCCTCTCTGTGCTCCTCTAGGCGGGGACAGTGGCCTCCTGGCACGACCCTCCTGTGGGAACAGAAGACGAGCCTAGCCGCCCTGGATCGCTGGGCTGTGCGCCCAGCCTTCTCTCCTGCTTGTGAGCTGGTGAGACAGGTAGGGAATTCACAGGGCAATAAACTGAATCTGTTTCCTTAAGGAGACAGGCCCGGCTGTGAAGACAAAGACCTGGTAAAGTTTACAGAGGTCTGGGCTGGCACTTTCCCAAGGAACATAAATGATCTAGTTGGACCTTGCTGGGGACAAGGGCTGTGGGATGGGTGGGGCTAGGTCATTATCAAAGAAGAGCACCAAGTTCCATGATTGCGTCCATCTTATGGGGGAGGATCCTCAAGTGAAATGTAGAACAACCAAAGCTGCCTTGGTTTTCTATTTTATGTGACCTGATCCCCACAGTAGGAAAGATGTTTCCCATCAGGAAATCCCAAATTCTTGGATAAGGAAATCTCAGATTCCTGGATAATTTACTTTCCACTTTCCTTGGGGAAGGAAAAGAGATTTTGATATTATGAAAATGAGACAAGGAAGGCAGAGGAGAGAAAACATAGTAGCTGATTTCACAAACCACAACAAATCCTTTGCACTAACCCTGAGCCAAACCCTAAACCTGATATTTTATCCTTGTATGATATGCATACTATAGGCTCAGTGAGACCATCAAGAATGATGGAGACCACCTAACCCTGACCCTCACCCTGGGACTTCCTATAAAGCTCTAATCCTATCTTAACCCCTAAATTTCCTAATCACACAAACCCTAAGAACCTTACCCTGATCCTCACTATAACACTTTAATCATGTAACTCTTATGCAAACCCTACTTACTGATGGGATTTATTTTTTGTTTTTTGTTTTGTTTTGTTTTGTTTTGTTTTGTTTTTTGAGCCAGGTTTTCACTGTGTAGCCCTGGCTGTCCTGGAACTCACTCTGTATATCAGGATGGCCTCAAAGTCAGAAATTCCCCTGCCTCTGCCTCCCCAGTGCTGGGATTAAAGGCGTGTGACACCACCACCCTGTGGGATATTTTTAATTATACCTTTTGAAGTAAGAAACCCTTTATTAATCTTGATGTTTTGAGATGTTTAGATCCACCTTTGATCTAGGTCATAGATTCTCTTGGCAACCTATATATTTAAAGGATATTGAAAACTGATTCTTTGTTTTGTTTTGTTTTGTTTTGGTTTGTTTTGTTTTGTTTTGGTTTGTTTTGTTTTGTTTTGTTTTGTTTTGGTTTGGTTCTTACCCTATATTTTTTAATGAAAATAGCTGAGTTCTCTGTTTTTTCTTTGTTTGTATGTTTTCTGTTTTTTTTTTTTTGTTTTTGTTTTTAAACTGACATTAGTATGTACTTGCTTCTTGAAAATTCTTGTATATATTGAATATCAGTTTTAATATCCTGCAACATGAAATAACCAGTCCTTGATTTTTCTAATTCTCTTTGGTTGGCAGCCTTCATTTGGACATTCTTTTAACTAACCTTTCTATATACTTAGATTTATTTCCTTTATGATTTAAGATATGTTTATGTAGAGAAACTATACTAATCCAACTGTGTTTTTTCTCCACTTCGCCACAGATGAAGATGTGCTGGCTAACAATATTGCTCAACATGGTTTCCCTTATGTTTCTGGCTTTTCTCCCAGGGTTGTTAGATACCCATCATCTGGTGAAAGGGATCTGCAGTTTCCCGGAGGCTAGAATGAAACCAAGAAACTAAATTCTATTTTTTAAAGATTTATTTATTTATTATGTTTAAGTACACTCTAGCTGTCTTCAGACACCCCATAACAGGATGTCAGATTTCCTTACGGATGGTTGTAGGCCACCAAATGGTTGCTGGGATTTGAACTCAGGACCTTTGGAAGAGCAGAGAGTGCTCTTAACAGCTGAGCCATCTCACCAGCCCCTTTAAAAATAAAACAATTTTTTTTCTTGAGACAGGGTTTTGCTCTATAGCCTTGCCTCTTTTGGAAATCACTCTGTAGACAAAACTGTCCTTGAACTCAGAAATCTGCCTGCCTCTGCCTCCCAAGTGCTAGGATTAAAGGTGTGTGCCACCACCACCAGGCCAACAAAATTCTCAGACTGGTAGCTGCACTGCACCTTGAATATTGGTCTATGCAAACTGTTCACCTTGATTTTTGGAAGAAGCAGGCTAGTGCTGTGGGGAAATTTCGGGAAAGATCTAAATTTCAGGAAAGGTCTAAATGTCTAAATTAAGGATTATTACTAACAGGTGGGAGGAGCAGGCAGCCAGAAAGATAAATCTGCCCTCAGGGCTGGGTGAGGTGAGATTCCTCCTGGAGGGTGGGGTTAAATGCTAATTAAGTGTTAACCAGTCCTGAGATCTGAAAAGGGACTGGCTCTGAACAGGAAGCACACTTTAACCTTTAGGAAGGATTAGACTCACTGGCCAATCAAAGCCGCCAGGCAGAACTGCCAGTCAGACAATGAGGCAGGATGATCTAAGTGCCTTTCTGTGGTGTTTGCTGTAGCTGTACAGGTTTGAATGATTCTCTGTGTCCTGCTTTGAGCTCTGTTGTTGGGTGCTGTGAGGGGACTTTAAGGAAACTTGGAAATCGAGAAATGGTGAGCACAGGATATCTACCCAAAAAGGGGAGGAACAGGTGGCTGCTCAGTGGGCACTGGGGTGGTAGGTCCTCCTCTATGGGGTTGGATATGAAACATCAGCCAGATGTGGCATCCTGTGAGATTTCTAGTGGTGACCCTTCTTTGTTAGTTCAGGCCATGACCACATAATATCTTCAGTATTATAGCTGATTGGAAATCTGTCAAAAAGATCTGGACCAGAAGCTTTCTTGTAGAAGCATGGGTGGTTTCTATGACTATGCAGCACCTGTGTAAAAAATCTTTTGTCTTCTTTAATATACATTAAAAAAGTTAGGAATAGGGCTGGAGAGATGACTCAGAGTTTAAGACCTCTGGCTGTTCTTACACAGGTCATCAGTTCACTTCTTAGCAACCACATGGTGGCTTTTAACGTTATGTAATGGGATCTAGTGCCCTCTTCTGTCCTGCAGGAATGCATGCAGGGGGAACATTTCATTCTTAATGGATTAAATACTTAAAAAAAGAAGACAGATATGAGTCTAATAGTTCTGATTTTATACATTACAAGTTTTTGTTTAATTTGTTAATTTTTTTCTGCTGTGATTTTTTTATATTTCATGTCTACACAAGCATCATGATACATTTATGTATGATGGCCATATGATGTGATGGTGTTCTGTTTTCAGTGGGTGTGTATGTCTTCTCTATACCTGCCCAATTGTTTTTGAATTGTGAATTAAAGATGCACATACAAACACACATTTTGTCTTATTTTTCATATGCCTTAAATAAATCTAGTGGCATAGGGTGTTCAGAGACACTAATTCCAAAGTGGAAAATAATTCTTTGCACTTGGGCACTCCCACTACAAAGAAAGAAGCACAACAGTTAGTGTGCATATCAGAACTCTGGAGACACCACACTTCTTTGGATTTGTTACCGCAGCCAGTTTCTCAAGTAGCCCAGAAAGCAGCAAGCTTTCTGTTGGGGGCTAAAAACAGAGGAAGGTTCTGAAAAGGTCCAGGATGCTGTGCAGGCTGCTCTGCTATTTTCACGGTCAGAAAGGAATTTGTTTGGAGCTTTTGGCAGTGCCTTATTGTGAACCATAGGTTTTGAATATCGGTAGACCAGCACTCTACCATCATTGCCTCAATCGAACTATTTCCCCTTTTAAAGACAGGTCTTGGCCTGATATTCCATGTTAGTGGAAATTGTACTTGTTGAGTCAGGGGAAGGTTAGTAATCCCAAAAGAAAGCACACACAGAGCTGATCAGATGCAACTTAAAGCAGGATCTTTATTCTATTAGAGATAGTTCCAGCCCTCTCCCCCAATGTATCACCATCATTCATGTTGGTTTTGATGGTGGGGGAGCCCCTAATGTCTATAGGGGCAAAGCTTTATGGTAAGCATCAAGCAGAGAGTACATGTGCAAGCACCTAATTGGAAAGCAACTATGGCCTTTAATATAATTGGCTGGTGCTAGAGGTTATATCATAAACTTCTGCTCCCATCTGCATTGATGGTCAGTAGACAAGGGATAGCTTTGTAACCTGGAGATGCAGGTTTGTTGAGGGGAATACTCTGAGACACTGTTCTTGCTGAGGGTTTAACCTGTAAACTCTTGTCTTGTTGGGAATTAACCTAGTGACTGGATTTAGGCTCAGGTTTGTTGGGGTGGCAACATGGAAACTAGTGCTAGGTATCAGAATGTGAGTTTACCTGAGTTCAAAATTATGTCTGGTTAACTAAAATGTAGTCTCACCTGAAAAGATTTGGCATTTTAGTGAGGAATGGAAAAGCAGATGTTTTAGCTTCTGTAGTCCAGGACCTGGCACCACACTCACATGAAATCAGGTGACAGTTGATTCCTGTTATCCGTGATTTTACAACACCAGTCTGGAGATCCACAAGGTCTCTTGTCCCACATATTGACTCTCTGTTTCACAGTCAGTCTCAGGAATCAGATTCTTTCTAGGGCTCTTCACAAGAAGAGGTCACTGGAAAAAACACATTACAAGATAGATATTTGTAAATTAACATGTTTTTGTCTGTATATGTAGGTACGTTTTTCTTTTACGAGCAAAGACTATGTTCAATATGAATAAACTCTCTTGTTCTAGGAATTGTAAACTCTTTAAAATTAATTTTGAACCTTAATGGATATATACGGTGTTATGTAATAGAATTTAGATAGGGATCAATCAGATAGCATTTTGACCAGAAATGTATGTTTATGTATATCATGTCTTTAAAGGTAGACATTAGAATTTAAAAATATATCATTATGTTATGTCTTCCAAAGAAAGATTCAAACCCATATTTTTATTTTATATTTATTTTACCTATGTAGACTTATTTCTTAAATATATTTTCCTCCTTTCATAAAAATTTTTAAGTTTAATATCATAAGGAACAAAATGAAATAGGGCCACATTAGCAAGTGTAATTTACTTGTAATCCATTTGCTATTATGTACATTATATTAAATACAAAAATGATCACATATGAAGTAATAAAAGGGCATATTTTAATAAGGCATGGGTTGATGTTTATTTCATGTTAGAATTGCCTTTCCATAATTTTTACTGTCAAATGAAAATTTTATGTAAAGTCCATTAGTAAAGATATTGTCAGTCATGAGAGAAAGTAAACCAGACATGTCTAGTGCAGAAGAGTACTGAAGGGCATTTTATCTCAGAGGAAAAGTAGCTGCAGAAATAGCTGACTGTGAGATCCAGAATAGGGTAGCACAAATGCTCATAGCTGACACTAGTCTGTCTGACTCTAGGCAACTAATTCATTGATTATCAGTTAGGGTCTGTGAATATCAAAGTTTCTACTTCCTTTGTTAGTATCTAACTGAAAGACTAAAGCAATCTAGCTCTGGAAAATATATCCAGTCTCTGATTCTGACAGTAGTTTGATTGTATTAAAGATATGTCTGACACCCAATCTGCTGATTCAGGAAGTTTAGGTTTTCATTCTCATGGATAAGGTGGACAGACGAGGTCTTAGAATGTAATGTGTCAAAATAATATTTTGCTCTGAGTTGCTGTGTTCCGAAAGCCACTGTACCTATAAAAACTAACTGGGAGTAAGGTGTTGAGGTGATATAAACTCGGGAATATTTCCTCCCTGACTATTTATGATCTCATTATGTCCCCAGGATATGCCCCAATGGACAGCAAGAGGAATATATAAAATTTCACAGCAGAATGGCTTTGGACTAGCCAGCTCCTGTCTTTGGGATGGACAAATTAAGGTAATAGAATCCTAGACTTTCAGGAATTATGATAAGCAGGAAGGTTTATTAGGTTCACAGTGGCACCATTTCCTGTAACCAATTATTGAGAAGCCAGGCTCACAGATGCCTACTTCAGGAATTTTCACATCACTGATCCATGACTCCCTGTGCCATTTCCAGCACCACATCTTCTGTGGTGGTTTATAGTGAGATGGGAAGCTGATGTCCTTTGGCCTCTCTCTAATTTCTCTAAGCTCCCCATTCTCACTCTCAAGCAGACTCCTCCTCCATCTTGCAGACATAAATATGGGTGAACTCACTAGGGACTGATTGAAAGCACTGAGAGCAGTGGGTGTTGTGACATCACTGGTGATATCACAGGGGATGCCTAGAGCTCTCCAGGATACACTAGAATGTTCAGACGAGGGATTGTGTATGTCATGGGGAACAGGCTCTGCCTTCCTGTTAATGCATTCCCTCTACTGAACTGAAGCTGAAGAGCCCATCCAGTAAGACTCTCCTGGGACACAAATGTTGATCTCCTCCCTTTCAAAAGCCAGAGGTCTCAGCCACTGAGATTTGTCAGTGTCAGAACAATGGGAACGTGCTGTGCTTTATTTCCAAATGTGTTAACTGTGGAGAACTGGGACAGGATGGAAAGAAGAGCCAGCCCATCACGTTGGTAGCAGAAGACATGAGATATCCACTTTCTTCCTAGGCTTTGGCCGCATGAACTTGTTAGAAGGCAGTTCCAGGGACACCTACAGCATGTAGATATTCAGGATGGGAGGAACGTTCTCAGGATGGTCTTGCTTGGTTATGATACCTGTGGACACAGATCAGGAAAACAAGATGACTCAGATCTCACACTCTGAGAGATGAAAACAATGGGTAGAGTATATTCTTTCTATCTCATGCTCTGTCACTCAGGCTGTGAGAGACCCATCTCCCCAGACACTCCCCAACAGTTGTTTGTCCAAAATTGTCAACAAATGTCAAATTATACATGTTCTGAACAGCTCTTGTCTGTCTCTTTGCCTTAGAAATATGTACAAAAATGTTTTAAAATTGAATATTTTCATGGAAAATAATACAGATAAAATGATAGACATATTAAACATTTCTAAACGAATTGAATTGTTAAGTAAATATATTTTCTAATAAAAGTGTAGACTTTCATAAAAAGTATTTCTGATGAAATTGAAGAAATATATAGAAAAGGGTGTTAAAATTGATGATATTCCTGGAAAATTATACAGATAATATGGGGGATATAGGAAACATTTCTAAACTAAATAAAGGGATAAGTAGAAACATTTTCATTTAAAATTGAATATTTATATGGAAAATATTGAAGAAAATATTGAAGAAACATAGAAAAATGTGTTAAAATAGAATAATTTGTTGGTAAATAGAAAACATATAAAATATATCTTAATTAATTGGCCAAGCACACATAAGCACATAGAATCATATTTTAATGAAATTGAAGATGTTGATGGAAATTATACGATAAAATTGTAGAAATATATAGAAATATGTGAAAATTAAATATTTCATGGAATATAATACAGAAAAAATGTTAGAGAAAATTAAATATTTCTAAAATTACTGAAGTCTAAGAAGAAACACTTTTTGATTAAATATAAGATTTACATGGATACTGTTTTTGAACAAATTGAGGAAATGTATAGAAAAACATGTTAAAATTCAAAAAATTGGAAAATAATAAAGGTAAAATAGTAAACATAGAAAATATATCTTTACTAATTGACCAAGCAGATAGAAAATATTGCTGATAAAATTGTAGATTTTGAAGAAATATATTACTGATAAAATTGAAATATAAAGTAAAATATTTAGAATATTTTCATGGAAAATAATACTGATCAAATAGTTGACATAAAAATTGTAAAATAATTAAAAAGGAAGTAGAAACATTTTCTGGCAAAATTAAAAATTTATAAGGAAGTATTTTTGACAAAATTAAAGAAATATATAGAAAGTGTTAAATAGAAGAAATAGTTAGAAAATAATACAAATTAAAAGCAAATATTGAAGAATTTACTTTTACTAAATGATCAAGGATAGAAAAATTTTCTGATGACTTTGAAGGTTTTGATAGAAAATGAGTCTGATAAAATGAAAGAACTCTAGAAAAAAGTGTTAGAATAGATTTTCATAGAAAATAATACAGATAAAATGGGAGAAATAGAAAACAAATTCTGGCTGGAGAGATGGCTCAGTGGTTAAGAGCACTGACTTCTTTTCCAAAGGTCCTGAGTTCAAATCCCAGCAGACACATGGTGGCTCACAACCATCTGTAACAAGATCTGACACCTTCTTCTGGAGTGTCTTAAGACAGCTACAGTGTACCTACATATAATAATAAATAAATCTTAAAAAAAGAAAAATTTAAATTAATTAAAGAGTAAATTAGAGTCATTTTCTGATGAAATTGAAGATTTTGATGGGAAATATTTCCAAAAAATTTGAAGGAAATATATATAAATACATGAGAGGTTTGAAGATTTTTCAAGGAAAATTATACAGATAATATGGTAGACATATTAACCATTCTTAAACTAATTGAAATGTTAAATAGAAACATTTTCTGATAAAATTGAAGATTTTCATGGAAAATGTTGATAAAATTTAAGAAAGTTATAGAAACAAGCATTAAAATTGTAGACAACAATTGTTGGAGAACAATAATCATAAAATATTAAAAATACAAAATATCATTTCTAATTGACCAAGCATATAGAAAAATTAATATTTAGATTGTAATGAAAAATCTTTCTTTTAAATAAATTTTATTAGAAATATATTATATTTTAAATGATTTCCCCTTTCTTGGTTCCTCATCCCTGAAAATTCTATAAGCCATTTCCCCTCCCCCAGTTCTCCATCAACCCTCTCCTGCTTCCCTGTCCTGTTATTCCCCTATACTACAGCATCGAGCCTTTCCAGGACCAGGGGCCTCACCTTCCTTTGATTTCCAACATCTGAAGAAATCTAGAAAAAAGTGTTAAAATAGAATGTTTTCATGGAAAATGAAACAGTTAAAATGATAAACAGAAAATATTTCAAAAAGAATTAAAATTTTAGTAGAAATACTTTGAGATAAAATTGAAGATTTTGATGGAAAATATTTTTTGATAAATATGAGAAGTGTTAAGATTGAATATTTTCATGGAAAATAATACAAATAAGATTATAGACAGACAACTTTTCTACATTAAAGAATTTAGAAATATTTAATGAAAAATTGAAGAATTTGAAAATCATTCTGATAAATTAGAAAAGTGTTAAGATTGAAGATATTCATGGAAAATAATACAGAAAAATTGTTTATATATTAATCATTTATATATTAATCATTTATTAGCTACAGTGGTAAGTAGAAATATTTTCTGATATAATTTAAGATATGGAAAATATTGATAAAATTGAAAAAATATATGGAAAAAGTGTTAAAATTGTAGAATTTCTTGGAAAACAATAATGGTGAAATAAACATACAAAATATATCTTTACAATTTGAAAAAGCAAGTACAAGAAATATTCTAATAATATTGAAGATTTTCATGAAGAATATTTCTGTTAAAATTGAAAAACTATAGAAAAATGTATTAATAATTGAATAGAAACTTTTTTATAAAATGGAAGATTTACATAGAATATATTTCAGATAAAATTGAAGAAATATATACAAAAATGGCTTAAATAGAAGATTTTCATTGATAATAATACACATAAAATGGTAGATGCATCAAGCATTTCTAAAATAAGAAGTGGTTAGTAGAAACATTGCTTGAAAATGGGGTACAGAGTTAAACAGGGAATTCTCACCTGAAGAACTTCGGATGGCAGAGAAGCATCTTAAAAAATGCTCAACTTCATTAGTCATTAGGGAAATGCAAATCAAAACAACCCTGAGATTTCACCTTACACCAGTCAGAATGGCTAAGATTAAAAATTCAGGAGACAGCAGGTGTTGGAGAGAATGTGGAGAAAGAGGAACACTCCTCCACTGCTGGTGGGGTTGCAAATTGGTACAACCACTCTGGAAATCAGTCTGGCTGTTCCTCTGAAAACTGGGCACCTCACTTCCAGAAAATCCTGCTATACCACTCGGCATATACCCAGAGGATTCCCCACCATGTAATAAGGATACATGCTCTACTATGTTCATAGCAGCCCTATTTATAATTGCCAGATGCTGGAAAGAACCCAGGTATCCCTCAACAGAAGAGTGGATGCAAAAAATGTGGTATATCTACACAATGGAGTACTATTCAGCCATTAGAAACAATGAATTCATGAAATTCTTAGGCAAATGGATGGAGCTAGAAAACATCATACTAAGTGAGGTAACCCAGACTCAAAAGGTGACTCATGGTATGCACTCACTAATAAGTGGATATTAACCTAGAAAACTGGAATACCCCAAACATAATCCATACATCAAATGAGGTACAAGAAGAAAGGAGGAGTGGCCCCTTGTTCTAGAAAGACTCAATGAAGTATAGGGCAAAACCAGAACGGGGAAGTGGGAAGGGGTGGGTGGGAGGACAGGGGGAGAAAAGGGGGCTTATGGAACTTTCGGGGAGTGGGGGGCTAGAAAAGGGGAAATCATTTGAAATGTAAATAAAAAATATATCGAATAAAAAAAAAGAGAAAAAAAAAAAAGAAATATTCATCCTTAGTCATCAGGGAAATGAAAATCAAAAGAACCCTGAGATTTCACCTCACACCAATCAGAATGGCTAAGATCAAAAACTCAGGAGAAAACAGGTGCTGGAGAGGATGTGGTAAAAGAGGAACATTCCTCCACTGCTGGTGGGTTTGCAATCTGGTACAACCACTCTGGAAATCAGTCTGGCGGGTCCTCAAAAAACTCAGCATAATACTACCAGAGGACCCCACTATACCACTCCTGGGCATATATCTAGAGGATTGTCTAGCATGTAATAAGGACACAAGCTTCACTATATTCATAGCTGCCCTATTTATAATAGCCAGGAGCTGGAAAGAACCCAGATGTCCTTCAACAAAGGAATGGATACAGAAAATGTGGTATATTTATACTATGGAATACTACTCAGCTATTAAAAACAATGAATTCATGAAATTCTTAGGAAAGTGTGTGGAATTGGAGAATGTCATCCTGAGTGAGGTGATTCAATCACAAAATATGGTATGCACTCACTGATAAGCGGATATTAGCTCAGAAACTCAGAATCCCCGAGAAACAATTCACATATTAAATGATGCCCAAGAAGAAGGAAGGAGAGGCACCTGGTCCTGGAAAGGCTCAGTGCAGCAGTGTAGGGGAATACAAGGACAGGGACTCAGGAACGGGTTGATTGGGGAACAGGGGGAGGGAAGAGGGCTTATTGGACTTTTGGGGAGGGAGTATTCAGGAAAGGGGAAATCATTTGAAATGTAAATAAAGAATATATCGAATAAAAAAAAGAAAAAAGGAAAAAAAAGATTGAAGAAATACATAGGAAAAGATGTAAAATTTAAGAATTTCTTGTAAAATAATACTGGTGAAATAATAAACCTACAAAATATATCCTTACTAATTGACCAAGCACGAAGAAACAATTTCTAATAAAATTGAAGTTACTGATGGAAAATATTTCTGATAAAACTGAAGAAGTATAGAAGAAAAGTGTTCAAGTTAAAGATTGTCATGGAAAATAATACAGATAAAATGTTAAACATATTACATATTTCTAAACTTAATGAGGTGGTATCTAGGAACATTTTCTGATAAATTGAAGATGTTCATCTAAAATATTTTTGACCCGGGCAGTGGTGGCACACGCCTGTAAACCCAGCACTCTGGGAGGCAGAGGCAGGCATATTTCTGAGATTGAGGCCAACCTGGTCTACAGAGTGAGCTCCGGGACAGCCAGGGATATACAGAGAAACCCTGTCTCAAAAAAACCAAAACCCTAAAATATTTCTAATGAAACTGAAGTAATATGTAGACAAATGTATTAAAGTTGAATAATTTAGTATAAAATAACAATAGTAAAATGTTAAATATAGAAAATATATCTTTATTGATTGACCATAATTTTGGTAAAATTAGAGATTTTGATGGAATATACTAATAAAATTGAAGTAATATATAGAAAAATGTGTTAAAATAATATCATTTCTTGGGAAATAAAAATGGTAAAATCTAAAAACATCAAATTTATCTATACTAGATGGCCAAGCACAAAGCATAATTTTCTGATAAAATTGAAGGTTTTGATGGAAAACATATCATATATATATATATTGTTTATATTCCAAATGATTTCCCCTTTCCCAGTTCCCCCCCCTCCCCATAAGTCCCATAAGCCCCCTTCCCTCTGCCCGTTCCCCGATCATCCCCCTCCCACTCCTCTGTCCTGGTGTTCCCTTACAATGCTGCATCAAGCCTTTCCAGGACCAGGGCCCTCTCCTTCCCTCTTCTTGGGAATCATTTGATAAGTTAATTGTGTCTTGGTATCCTAACTACAAGCCTTTAATTGCTCAACTCTAATTCTAGCCCTGCTTACTGTTTGGGATATTTCTTAATTATACCTTTTGAAGTAAGAAACCCATTCTTAATCTTGATCCTTTGACTTGTTCATATCCACCTTTAACATAGGTTATAGATCTTTAAGCATCCTACATATATAAAGAACATTGACTTGGGTAGATCGTTTGTATTTTTGTACTTGCCATACTTTTTTTTAAACAAAGATGATTTGTTTGTTCATTTTTTTGGTTTTTAAAGTGGCATAGGTATGTACTTATTTCTTCAAAATTTTGGTATATACTGAAAATCCTCTGTAATATGCTGCAACATGAAATCTACCAGTCCTTAACTTTTCTAAATTCCCTTTGTCAACATCCTTTATTGGGCTTGGTTAACCATTCTCTGTGAGACATTCTATAACATACCCTTTCTATATCCATAGAGATACATTATTTCTATGATTTGAGATATGTTTATCTCGAGAATCTCTACTAATACAAATGTTATTTGTCTTGACTTTGCCACTGATGCTGTTTTTTTTTTTTTTTTTTTTTTTATTAACAGGGTTCTTTATTTATAAGGGATTATTGTAAAATACCATTATTAATTGAATATTTCTTTTTACTTCTGATTTATTTGATTGACACAAGTAAACCTTATTAATGTCCCAAGATGCCTCAAGCACAAGAAACAAAGAAATATAAGAAGACACATTATTTATTCAGATATTCAGTGGTCATTCCCATCTGTGCTACAGAGTAATAGTGATTAAACTGCATTGTATATGCACAGAGACTGGATGGAAGATCAATGGGATAAAATTAAAGACCCAGAAATGAACCCACAATCTTATGGTCACTTAATCTTTGAGAAAGGAGGTAAAACAATTTAGTGTGGGGGAAACGACATTTTTTAACAGATGGTGCTGGTTCAATTGGCAGTCTGCATGTAGAAAAATGCAAATTGATCCATTCTTATCTCCCAGTACAAAGCTCAAGACCAAATGAATCAAAGACCTCCACATAAAACCAGATACACTGAATCTAACAGACGAGAATGTGGGAAAGACCCTTAAATACTTGGACACAGGGGAAATCTTCCTGAATAGAACACCAGTGGCTTATGCTTGAAGAACAATAATCGAAAAATTGGACCTCACAAAACTGAAAAGCTTCTGTAAAGCAAGGGTCACAGTCAGTAGTATGAAATGTCAGTCAATAGGTGGGAAAAATATTTTTATCAAACTTTCATCCAATAGAAGGTTAATATCCACAATATCCAAAGAACTCATGAAGGAAGACTTCAGAGAACCAAATAGCCCTATGACATTTGGGGAACAGCACAAAACAGTGAATTCTTATGTGAGGAATCTTGAATGGCTGAGAAACACAAATGTTCTACATCCATAACCATCTGGGAAATTCAAATCAAAGTGACTATGAGATTCTACCTCACACCAGTCAGAATGGCTAAAATAAAAACTGCTGCATGTGACAGCAGATGATGGTAAGGATGTGGAGAAAGAGGAACACTCTTGTACTGCTCGAGGAATCAGTAGCTGGTGCAACCACTCTTGAAATCAGACTGGTGGTTCCTCCAAAAATTGGAAATAGTAGTACCTGGGTAACCAGCTATACCACTTCTGGACATAGGCCAAAAAGATATCTCAACATATAACTAGGACACATGCTCCACTATGTTCATAGCAGCCTCATTTATAATAGCCAGAACCTGGAAATACCCAGATGTCCTTCAACAGAGGAATGGATACAGAAAATATGATACATTTACACAATGGAGTACTACTCAGCTATTAAAAACAATGAATGAATGAAGTTTGCAGGCAAGTGGTTGGAAATAGAACATATCATCTTGAGTGAGGTAGCCCAGACACAAAAGAACACACAATGTCTGTACTCACTGATAAGTGGATATTAACTTAAAAGCTCACGGTATATATGATACAACCTACAGAGCATATGGAGTGAGGAAGGAAGGAATATCAGGGGGTGGATGCTGCAGTCCTGCATTGAGAGTGGAACAGGACAACTGAGGGGATGGAAGGAGAGTGGGACAAGGCTGTGAGAAAGGAGGAGGAGGAAATAAGGGTGACAGCATCAAAATCTGGAAGAGACCCAAGAGACCTGGGGGGTGTACAGAGGGTCATGATATTGAATAAAATAGGTAGCAGGGGGGGGATGAGAAACAGGGGGAAAGTAGATTTGGTAGAATTTTGCCAGATATAAATAATAATAATAATAATAATGATGATGATAATAATAATAATAATGATAATAGCCACCGGAGGGTCCCGGACAGTAGAGACACATGAGGCACCCAGGAACCAATGGAGATGGCTTTAGCTTTGTAATGAACAAAGTAGGGGGAGATAGAACCTGTGGAGACCAAGTCTAGTAGATAGGTTTTGCGTGTTTTCGAGGGTTGGAGCCAATCACCCATTTCATAGTTGTTGTTGTTTTTGTTGTTGTTGTTGTTGTTGTGTGTGTGTGTGTTGTTGTTGTTGTTGTTCTTATGTTTTTTTTAATGTCGGCACTCCTAGGTGACCAGCTCTCTCCAGGCAGTGTTTGGATATGGAGCACTGTGGCACAAGATGAGCTCTGAGCATAAACAGAAACCAGGAGGATCCTGTTCCAGGCTGTTCCTCAGTCCCTGTGTCCTGAGTGTTCCATGGGGGGTGGGGGTCCCTTTGCTGAATGTTTTAAGAGATAATTTATGTGCCTGGAGCTGATCCTGTGCCACAGCGCAAATACCACCAGAAGAGAGTGCATCTTCTAGGAGTGCTGACAAGCCTGTTAGGATTAGTAGGATCACCACTTCTGCTCTGAGGACCTGCCCAGAGACCACAGGCTATGGGAACAAAGGTGTAACCTGGGACAGAATTCTTCAGGTTTCCATCTGAACCCAAGCTGATCTTGTGCCATAGCACTCCACACTCAAATACCATACGGGGAGAGCTGGTCTCCCACGAGTGCCTACACCCCTGTGAGCACAGGTAAAACCACCACTTCTGCTCTAACCCAAGATAGACCTACCCAGAGCCATCAGGATTCAGGAATCAAGGAACAGCCAGGAACAGGATCCTTCCAGTTTCTGTCTGCACCCGGGAGCTGACCCTGTGCCACAGCTCTCCAAACCCATTCTTCTTGGAGAGAATTGATCTCCCAAGAGTACTAACACAAAGTCTTGCAGGAGAGACAAGGCACAGTCAGAGACAGCAAGACCAGCTAACACCAGAGATAATCAGATGGTGAGAGGCAAGGGCAAGCACACAATCAACAGAAACCAAGGCTACTAGGCAACATCAGAACCCAGCTCTCCCACAGCAGCCAGCCCTGGATACTCCAACACACCAGAAAAGCAAGACTCTGGTTTAAAATCACATCTCATGATGATGATGTGGGGCTTTAAGAAGGACATAAATAACCCCCTTAAAGAAATACAGGAGAACACAGGTAAACAGTGTGTGTTTTCAAAGACACCACCTGAATAAGTTACTCAGGTGAGGAAGGATGGAGAACTGTTCTGTACATCTGGATGAGTTTTCCTTTTATTTTAGAGATTGCTAGGTGCTTGATGTGGGAATGCTAGGGTGGTAGTACCTGGGCTGGTAATGGTATCTGAACTGCATCCCACAGGTCTGTATCTCTCTGTGTAATGTGTTTGTTTTGCCTGCATGCACTTATATTCATTACACACACAGGAGTTCAGATTTGGGAAGAGATTGAATGGAAGTTGAGTTCCACAGAGCTGGAAAAATAAGAGCCTACAGGTTGGTAGCAGGAAAGAATCCTAGTGGTCTAAAAGCATAGCAAGTGCTCTAATCTGTTGGACAATCTCTATTGCCTCTAAGGTGTCCAATTTTGAGGTAAGATACGCAACAGAAAGCACAGTACTCAATAGTCTATAAATAGTAAATGAGTTTGCTCTATAGGCTGGCGCCATCTGGACAACACAACCTAAAACACATTATGCATGTGCTTGTGTAACAAAACAGTGCTCAGGTCCTGAATCAGAGCTACAATGCTGAGGAAACAGTCTTGACATGGAGCTGTATCCAGAGTCAATGAACCAGAAGATGCAGAATGAATTTCCTCCATAGAGTACTTCATTGCAAAAATCATGCCATTTCTTTTTTCTTTTCTTTTCTTTTCTTTTCTTTTCTTTTCTTTTCTTTTCTTTTCTTTTCTTTTCTTTTCTTTTCTTTTTTTTTTTTTTTTTTTTTTTTTGGTGGGGGATTTTGTTTTTTGAGACAGGGTTTCTCTCTGTTGCCCTGGATGTCCTGGAACTCACTCTGTAGACCAGGCTGGCCACGAACTCAGAAATCCTCCTGCCTATGCCTCCCATGTGCTGGGATTAAAGGCGTGTGCCACCACTGCCCGGCCATGCCATTGTCTTAAAGAACACTGGTAGCCACTTCTCCATTTTTGTCCCTGCAGTTCTTTTCC
The DNA here is from genome assembly GCF_947179515.1 of Apodemus sylvaticus. Classification (NCBI taxonomy): domain Eukaryota; kingdom Metazoa; phylum Chordata; class Mammalia; order Rodentia; family Muridae; genus Apodemus; species Apodemus sylvaticus. The sequence continues at coordinate 64,094,718 of NC_067490.1, forward strand.
GTAACTGGGAGGACTGGGATGCAGGCCAAGTCTAGATTATAAATCAAGAAATAAAATAATAATATAATAATGATAACAACAACAACAATAATAGGACACTGTTAGCACATGGAGAACGTCAATCCCCAGTGGGTTTGAGGCATAACAAACCTGCTTATCCTCTCTCTACCTTTCTGTGGGTGAAGTGACCTGGAAGGCAGACAGGCCCTCAGGAGATGGATAAAGTACGCATTCCACTTGTGCTGAATAAGTTGTATTTTGGGACCACACTTTCACAGATAAAGCTATTCAACATTATGAAAGAGAAAGAAGATAGACTATGGTCATAGTAAGTCCTATGATAGCCCATCTCTGGGAGAACTGATAATTCTAAATCTCCCCCTCACCGCATTTCTAGAATGTGCTTGCCTTCAGGGTCTAGTGTAGGAATGACACTGAGTCCACAATCACATCACATCACAAGGAAGTTTCTGGACAGATGTTGGTTTTCAAGAGCCACTCACAATTAGTTTGACAATTATGTGTACATACTCACCAAGGAGCCAAAGAGTGGGAAATAAAGAGTAAAATGCAATGTCATAATTGACTTTAATGCTACCAATATGTCTTATATGATAATTTCTTCGATCGTACACCATGAAGTCATAGGATCCTATGAAGATATACCTAAAACTGAGGTCAGTGACTCAGTAGTACATGAGAGGAGACCATTCAGTTCAGAGATTGGCCATATATTTACACGATGGGGAAGACACTGGCGATTCTGTCCCGATGGGGGCACATTTAGAAATGCAGTACTGTTTTTCTGATTCTACAAGACACCTGATGTTATTATTGTATTCTTCATTTCAAGTGACCCTTGTGTTCTCCATTGACAAAACACCATTTTGATTGTAATGGATTTGAAACCATAAAGTTCCAGAACCCCATGATGAACTTACTTCCTCAGATATCATTTCCTAGCATCTAGAATCAACCTCTTCTTTACTGCCAGCAACAGCAAAGTCTGGTCTTCATATCATAGATGCAGCGACTCCAACAATAACGGCAGGTTTCTGAAGCAACCTTGTGATTGTCTTGGGCTGCATTCTGGCCCTGAGAATGTCCATGAGATTTCGACACAGTTGGGAAAATCTGTCCACTATAAGATAGCCCTCTTGATCATAGCACTCTAGTGGGGAAGGTACTGCTCAACAATCAGCTTGCTTTGATTGGCCATGCATTGCAGAATGTCCTTCATTACAGCAGTGGAGAAGGCATTCTCATAGAAATTGACAGAGGTGAGCTGTGAGTACTAGCCCAGAGCAGGCAAAAGGATTTTGAGCTGAGAGTCATTCATCCTGCAGTTCTCTAACTGCAGGGTTTGCAGAGTTTCAAATACATTTTCTAGGAGAATTCGGAGACTCTTGCAATATGACTTGGGAAAAACTACATCATCAAAGTGCAGGTGTTTCAGTTGATAGAGCCTCTGACACTGACATGTGTTTCAAGTCTGACTTGGAGAGTTGGCAGACAGTCATAGACAAGGACTCCAATGGGCTCTTCAGGCATATAGAGAAAGAACAAGAAAATTGTTCTGACTCATGTTGCTGGAGGATACTAGTAAGATTGATACTGACACAGAGAATCCACATATGTGGAGTCAATCTATGCTTATGTTGAAGGTCCACCCTGGGGAAACAGCATGATGGTGTCTCCTCATAGCATTGTTTACTGAAGGATATTACACTCAGGTAGGGTGGGATCAGACTACATTTCTGCAACAATCCGTCCTCACTCTGTCAGAGAACTAGAGTTTGCCCCATCATGCTAGAAGAGCACACCTAGAAAGAACTAGCACAGAACGGTTCTGGCAATATCTTGGCCTATATCCTGCAGAGTTTATCAATGTCCCGGCTATCTCCACAATCTTTATCCATAATCACAGTGATTCACCCTTAACACTGATGACCCCCACCACAGTGTCACAGATTTCCTGTCTTCTTAGTCATAAGTTGTGTTCAAATATTTATGGAGAAGTAGAGGCTGACTGTCTCCAATAGAGGAACAAACTGGTTCCTGTTATCAAATATGTTTGTAGAGGGTAGTTGTGGAGCCTCCCCATATCTGGCGCCTCTGCTCTGTCCTGTTACCTTGAATCAGTTTTGCCTGGATCACAAACGGTAATATGGAAAGCACTTACAGCATCTGACCCACATAATGGACATGCTTACAAGACAGCTTTCTCAATATCCCTTACCCTAGCCCATACTCTTTCACATGAGTGGGGACCAAGTGAGCTCCATTAAGAAGGATACAATCCACATATTGATAGTGTAATAAGTGCATCACTGAAACATCCTCTATGACTGTCACACATCAGATGCCCACTAATGATTGAAGTAAAGGGAAAGGTTGTTGCTATAACAGAAACAGATCACTTTCTTTCCTTACCTGAACAACTGTTTCATGCTGTCACTAGAAAAGCAGCCAACTTTCATGGAGAAGTGTTGGAGATAGTGGAGTTTGAACAACTGAGAAAGTAATTTGGCAGCACAGTCCTTTACATCTGCAAAATGAAGCACACCACTAACTGAGATCCTCAATCTTATTTCCCTTAGATGGAATTTGCGTAGATTTCTCATCTGGCCAAAGCAAGATGCAAAGCAACCTAGAAAGGATAGGTCCTGTTTTGTGTATATTTCCAATTCCTCAATATACTTTGGCTGAAAAATGTTCAAGATTTCCCTGATAATATCCATTGGGAAGTGACAAATTTTCATCTTCAGACAGCATAGCCTCAAAGAGTTTTTCTCTGCTGGGCCCATTGTAGTTAGCATGTTTGATGTTGCAGAGAGAAGTCAAGGCTCAGGTCAGTGACCACCTTCAAACGCTGCCTCAGTGCATATCTAGGAATGTGCTTTGCAAATTGCTTCTCATTCCCAGTCTTTACTGAGCAGACTTCATCCTTTCTTCCAGCCCATACATCCCAAAAATCCTGGTGTACATCTCTCAAGTCCAGGACTTGAAGCTTCCTGCTTCTGTAAAAGATAAAGGCAAAGTTTCATAATGTTAAATGAACCAACATGGAGTTAGCCTGGATCCCACATGTCTAAGATCAGCTCTATCAGAGTACATTGTACCAGGCAGGTAAGGAGCTGCATCTGGAGACATGACCCACATCCCTTCATTCATTTGCTCTTGACTTTTGTCTCTTCCATAGCTAGTGCCTGTAGGAAAGCCACAGAATGGCTCCTCCTAACATGGTTCCTTGTACCCTGAGCTGTCCTGACCTATGACTATCATTTAGGTTTTCAAATTGAATAGTATTTCCACAAATCACCATGTCAATGACATCATTAGCCCCTGTGCCATTTTGACCCCATTTTTCCTTCCCTAATGTGCATATTACCACCATCCCTATGATTCCCCATTTAGCCTCCTTGGGCTTTGCTTACCTGGGACTAACATTCTGTGTCAGCAGTATATCTATGCCATCCAGCACAGCTTGCATGTCCTCCACATCAGGGTTTTCATCAGGGCCCCCACAGGGAGGCAGGTAAAGGGCCAGGCTGCCACCATTGCCTTCAATATCTGTGTGTGTCTGCCAGTGAAAGCCTCTAGGAAGAGGCGTGGGAAAAGCACCGTGGGCAGGTGATCCAGATCAGAGGAGTTTATGGCATCTTTCCTCAGCAGTGCATGAAGTGCCAGCTTCTGTAGTGTGGGAGGGTTGTAGGTGCTCATCCTGCTAGGTATTCAGTTGGAAGCAACCTGTTGAAGCATTTAGGAGACATAATTTCAGGCTGTTTTCAGAAGTCCTATTTCTCACATATTGAATGAAACAGAAGTATAGAGCCCATGCTCTGGCAATAATGGAGAACACAGTCTGCCCAATTATACAATCCTGTGGTCTCCAAGCCACAAGTTCATCACTCTTAGCATGTGGATTCTCTTTGAAGCACCCACAGTTGAAAAAGTTAACCACTATTGCATGGAATATCAACCCATGCTCCTCTTAATCTCATGCCTAGTATAAGGCAACGTTTCAGACTTGCCACAGTGTTGTTTCAGGAAAAAGGAAACTGAATATATTTGCAGGCCCTAAAAAAATATATTGCTTATGTCACAGATGCAACCAGGCTTATTATACTTGCAACAGAGTGATCCCTCTGGGGACGGCCTAAGGAGATCCTATGAGATGCCTGTCTATATGTATCACTTAACTCTTTGAAGGCCAGGGTGAGAAATCTGGGCTATATGATATTGTTGTGGGAAATGAGGTAAAATTTATAGCCACCTGGACATACAATCAGGCCATTTCTAAAATGTAAAACCTATGCCAGGTGGTTTTGGCACACACCTTTAATCCCAGTACTTGGAAGGCAGAGGCAGGCAGATATCTGAGTTAGAAGCCAGCCAGGGCTACACAGAGAAACCCTGTCTCAAAAAACCAAAACATATAAATATAAATAAATAAATAAAATAAATAAATAAAGAAAAAAAGAAGTAAATAAAAATAAATACATAAATACATAAAATGCAAAACCTTAGTAAAACCTGCAACTGTACCAAGAGATTTGAAAAGCCATGCTACTGAATGAGAGCACCTGCTCATGTGAGGCTTAGAGGAGAAGCCAAGTTTACATAGGCTACAGGGAGGACAGTTTCCCATGACAAGTTAGAGTCCAGACAAAGAAAGAGATGAGACAATATATCTATCAGTACTTCCAAATGTTTGTTTATACTTTAAAATATGTTATTGCCTAGAAAAGATGCTTCCGTTCAGTTGGCTCTCCTTCTAGTCTTGAATGGAACTCATTATGTAGCCCAGGCTTACTGTCACACACTATGCTCCAGTGTGTGGTTAGCAGCCTTGGATTTTCTTTGTTTCCTCCACTATGCATGCCTAGAGCCATTTGCTTTTAGAACTGTGCATAGATGCCAAATAAGCCTATAAAAAATATATTTGAAGCACTTTGGAGGAAGAGTTGGTAGGATTTCATACCAGTCTAATCTATGAAGTATATTTCATGCTAGTTCAGGTTCAGGAAAATCAAGTAAAGTACGATTTTAGGGGCTGGAGAGATGGCTCAGTGGTTAAGAGCACTGACTGCTCTTCTGGAGGTCATGAGTTCAAATCTCAGCAACCTTATGGTGGATCACAACCATCTGTAATGAGATCTGATGCCCTATATGATGAGTCTGAAGACAGCTACAGAGTAGTCACATATAATAAATAAATGAATCTTTAAAAAATAGGATTTTAAATGTCTTCATTGAAGTTATTCTGAATTTATTCTGTAGTGTTTCTACTCCACAAATGCTCTACCATTCAGCAAAAATTCCAGATCATCTATTTCTTTTTATTTAATTTCATGTAATGATGAGGTATCTTCTGTAGCCTAGTCTTGCCTGTATTGTGATATTTTGCACCCAGTACATTAATTTAGTTTCCAGGTGTGACTGCTATATACATTTATTTCATACATTCCTGTATATTTACATAATACACACATACATATGTTACACAATGTCTAATCACTTGGACTAAAATGCAGCAACCACATGCCTACATCCGAGGATGCTGGGTGAGCTGTGGCTTCAGGAACATAAGCCACAATAAAGAATATTCGGCTTGTGTGCCTGAAGCCTTCTCGAGTGTAATTTGTAAGGTATACTTAAGAAGAAATTCTAGTTCATATACTTGCAAAACCATAATCTGTGAAACATAGCTTAAGAGACAACAGACAGATTAATTATAAAGAAGATCCTAACTGAAATTCCAGATTAAGTATAGAAAACTGGATGAAACCAGAAGGACCAAGAGTTACAGCCCTCCTATGGAGCTCCGAGGGACTACACCAATCAAAGAGCACACATGAAGGGACCCATGGCTCCAGCTGCATATATAGCAGAGGATGGCCTTGTTGGACAACAATGGGGGAGAGGTGCTGGATCCTGTGAAGGCTCAGTGTCCCAGTGTGGGGGGGGGGGATGCCAGACCAGGGAAGCAGAAGTGAGTGGGTTGGCCAGCAGGGGGAGGGGAATGGATAGGGCACTTTCAGAGGAGAAAAGAGGAAATGGAATAGCCTTTGAAATGTAAATAAACACCAGGCAGTGGTGGCATGTGTCTTTAATCTCAGCACTTGGGAGGCAGAGACAGTGGCAGAGGCAGGTAGATTTCTGAGTTCAAGGCCAGCCTGGGCTACAGAGTGAGTTACAGGACAGCCAGGACTACACAGAGAAACCCTGTCTCAAAAAACCAAAATAAATTTAAAAAAAAGTAAATAAACAAAATATCTTAAATATCTTATATAATAAAAAAGAGTTCAAGGCCAGCTTGTTCCATGACACTCTATCTTTAAAACCTCAGCAATTCCCATGCAATCCCATTTCTCATTAAAACTGAAGTCTATCCTATTTAAACATTATACACTGGAAATGAAGTTATAGCTGGATGGTGATAAGGCTGGGCCAGCTTGCAAGAAACTTCCTTATGGAGGTAAATTTCTTACCTGATATGGACACTGGCTCCAGGGTTCCTACTCCCAGCAGGACCAGGCAGTGATCCAAGCTTCAGGACACTGACATCTCTTTGCCTTCTTCTGACCCTTTTATACACTTTTCCTCTCTCACCTCCCCATAGCCCCACCTTCCTCACACAAGCTTCTTCTTTCTCATTGGTCCATTGAATCCCCACCCACTCAATTCTGTTAAAGATGCTCTAGCTCCACCCCCAAGACAGGGTTTCTCTGTGAAGCCCTGGCTGTCCTGGAATTCACTTTGTAGACCAGGCTTGCTTCAAATCAGAAATCCACCTGCATCTGCCTCCCAAGTGCTGGGATTAAAGGCGTGTGCCACCACTGCCTGGTTGGTTTTTTTGTTTTTTTGTTTGTTTGTTTGTTTGGTAAAGATTCATTTTTCCTGTTGTTGGTTGATGGAATCAGAGTTTCTGATTCAGTCCTCCAAGGATGATCTTTTTGTGTAAAATCAAAAACACAGAATTAAAAAGTCCATATTCCACTGTCTGCTTAATTGATTCATGTTGTGTTCATTCATATCTTCACTTATTTATAAGTGGATATAATTAGTGTGTGTGATTTTAATGTCTGTGTTTTTGCATTTGTTTCAGTGTGTTTATCACTGTGAGCATGTACTTGAGTGTGTAGTGAGTTCTAGGTTATCCAAAGGTTAAATACTGAAGTTTTCTCTTAAAACAACAAGACCACAACAATTAAAAGCCAAATACAAAACAAAGAAAGAAAGAAACAAAACCCATATGCTCATGTTGATGATGTGAAAGTGTTGCATTTGGTTGCATGAACCTGTAAGCCTTGCTATGGAGAAGTTTACTTGAGATAATGCTTGGTCAAGGAGTTTATAAACATCATGATCAAGATGGGTACTTAGTTATAAGTGTGGAAACCAAGATCAAAGCATTATGAGATGGACGTCAAAGAAATAATAAGGCTCTAACAACACAGCTGTTCAATCCCTGCATGTGGTACACACAATTGAACGCCAGCAGTAAAGGCAGGAACATGTCTATGAGTTTCAGGGCAGCCTGATACAGACAGTGAGAACAAGTTTCTTTAGCCATGCATAGAGGTACACCCCTTTAATCATAGCACTCAGAAGGCAAAAGGAGGTAGAACTCTTTGAGTTCCTAGCCAGGCTGGTCTAGAGAGAGCATTCAAGGACCCCCCAGAGCTGTACAATGTGATACTATTTTAGGGATGACAGGGGCCTGGGGGCTGGCAGGCAGAGCTTTAATAAGCACCCATGCATTCTCAGTATTTGGTGCCTACCTTTGATTGTAGTAGTCCAAAAGCAAAGACAGGAGGATCTCTGTGGGTTTTAGGCCACCTGGATACACATGGTGAGAACTTGTCCAATAATGTCAAATTTCAAACACAAAACAGTGGTACCTTTCTTGAAGAAAACAGTAGAAACCTCAGTTCATCAAATGGACCTTTAGAACCTATTTAACCAGTGAGCCTAGACAGGCTCAGAGTTAAAAGCACTGGTTCCAAACTCGAAGACCACAGTTGTATTTCTGGATCCCAGGAAGATAACACATCTGAAAGGTTTTTTCCCACCTCCACATGTGCACCATGACAAATGGCCCAATCCCCAGTAATTAGAAATCAAAACTTGCTGGGAATTTGGTACCTGCCTTTAATCCTAGAACTTGTGAGGCAAAGGAAGGCAAATCTCTAAGAAATATGCATCCCTGTGTATTAGTTTGGGTTCTCTAGTGTCAGATAATGTATGGGCAGACTCTATAGAGTTAGAAAATTTGTCGATGACTTACAGTCTGTAATCGAACTCCCCAAAAATGGGCAACAGCAGCTGTGGATGGAAGTCCAAGGATCTAACAGTTGCTCAGTCCCACAAGTCAAGCAGGCAAGAAAGAATGAGTAAATCTTCCTTCTTCCAATGTCCTTATATATCTCAAGTAGAGGGTATAGCCTGGATTAAAGGCTGTAGGACTCCAACAGAGGGTGTGGACCAGATTAAAGGCATGGGGGTCTCCTGCAGAGGGTGTGTCTCAGATTAAACACACGTGCCTCTACACTTTTAATCCCAGATGATATTGAACTGGGAGATCTCCTTGTCTTAATCTTCTGAAATTCATATCCTGGATACCCCTTCATTCAAGCGGTTCTGCATCTGTAAACTGGCTCAAGTCTGTAAATGGATTCACTGGCTAAGGTTGCCTTTTGCCATGATCCAATGCAACCTTTATATTATTTGTTTGAGGATTTTTCTGCTTATACAGATCAGATATTCAGTAGGTTTCCTGTGTATTTCATCCCTGGGAACACCATTATTGATTAGCCAGCACCAAAGGTTCAAACGACTTATATCATTATAAATTCCACCTCTCTGCCCATTACGGTGTATGTTATTATAAACATTGTTTTGTTTATGTTATCCATTATAATAACTACAACCACCTTGTCTCTGGCAATTCAATGATGCCACCTAGCCCTTGTTAACTCAGGGCCCAATTAAACCCATAGAATTTAATTCATCCAGTTGAGCAGCAGCATCTCCAACCCTAAGTTCTGGCACAAGGAAAAGGCAAGAACAAAACTCTTTAAATGTGCTGGTGCCCCTCTCACCAGTTTGTGTCTTATAGGACTGGTGAAGGGCATATCTTTAGGACCTTCCCTCTGTGGAGGATTGGGCTTTACACAATGTATCCACTCTAACATTGAAATTTCCCTAAGCCTTAAAATCCCTTCATCAACACTAAGCCAAGGGATATCAGGCATCTCCAACTTCTTTTCAGTAGGCCATCTTTTGATAAATACTTCAACTAACCAATCACACAAACTTCTGAAACCTTTTTTAACTGTGCGAACTTCCATATTAAACCTAGAATCTCCACTCAGAGAGCCCATGCCAATAAACTCATCCTGCTCTAGTTTTATGTTCCTTCCACCATTATCCCACACCCTTAAAATCCATTCTGATGCATATTCACCAGACTTCTACTTGAATGAATTAGCAAACTCCTTAAGCTCCTTTTTAGTATAGTGTATTTCCTTATGGACTACACTTTCTACCTCCTCTTTAGGGGCCTGCTTTGTCTTGAGTCTGGTTATAGGTATAGAAGAAACTATTGGTGGGCCCTGAGAAACATCAGTATTGTCAGCAGAAGTCACTGCTAGTTTATCAGGCTCTGGGGGATTAATTTCATCAAGCCTAGAAGGCATTATTTCAAGGCGTGGGGCTGAGGTTACTACTTCTTAAGGTAGAGAAAATCTTTGAAAATCTGAAGATTCAAAATTCTCAATTTGAACAGGGTCTTCCCACACATCCCCATCCCAAGTTATAGGATCCCATTCTTTGCCAATTAATGCCCTTACTTTAACTGCTGACACCCTCTGAGGTTGAGACTTAAATTTTCGCTGTAATTCAGCCAACCTTATAATGAGGGCTTCAATTTGATTTTCTGCTACCTGAGCTCTATGGCTGCTAGAGAGTAGATTCTCTTCAAGGGCACACTTAGCAATTTTTAGATTGTTTACTTGAGTCTGGAATTCTTCAATTTTATCACACAGCTCCTTCCTTTCATTTATTGTTTTTTCCCCAAAATGCTAAGAGCAACCAGCCAGCAAAATCATTTTCTGATTTTTCCCCAACTTGGAGAAAGTATTGTATACCACTGAATCACCTGATTCATCAAGATAATCAAAGGCATTGGCTTCTTTAAGCTTTAGATATAGTTTCATCCATGGGTCTTCAATATTCTCTGAGCTTACAGGAGGGAGAGAATCTGGAGAAGTTTCAGTACTTGAAGGTGCTCTTGGATCAGCCAACCAACTCCAAAATTTTGAAACATTCATCCTTAAACTTCTGCTCCTCTAGAACCATTCCTGGTACCAACTTCTATATTAGTTTGGGTTCTCTAGAGTCACGGAACATATGGATAGTCTTTCTATAGTTAGGCAATTTGTCGATGACTTACAATCTATAGTCCAACTCCCCAACAATGGTCAGCAGCAGCTGTAGATGGAAGTCCATAGATCTAGCAGTTTCTCAGTCGCACGAGGCAAGCAGGCAAGGAAGAATGAGAATCTTCCTTCTTCCAATGTCCTTACATATCTCCAGCAGAGGGTGTAGCCCAGATTAAAAGCTGTAGGTCTCCAACAGAGGGCATGACCCAGATTATTGGCGTGTGGGTCTCCAGCAAAGGGTGTGGCCCAGATGAAAAGTGTGTGCATCCATGCCTTTAATCCTAGATGATCTTGAACTCAGAGATCTCCTTGTCTTAGCCACTATCTCCATACCAAGATCCAGGTCAGAAACTTATATCTCTGAGCCTCCAAATTAGGATCATAGGTGAGCCTTCCAATTCTAGACTGTAGTTCATTCCAGATATAGTCAAGTTGACAACCAGGAATAGCCACTAAAGTAATATTAGTGCATCTCATGAAAAATAATCAGAACATGTTTTACTTATTGACAGATGAAGATACATCTGATGGCTTATTTCTTTAATCTTTTCTGATTTTCTAAGATTAATATAACATTACCTAACATTTTCCAACCTCTTATTATGTCTTCTGACAGGAATCACTTAAACTCAATAATGCAATTGATACTTTTACATGAACATATACATATTAAAACATAAACACACACACACACAGTTTACCTGTTCAATTTAGTGTTCTTTGACTTACCTGTTCTTTTAGTGTTCAATGAGTTTGAACTAGTGAATCCTCAAGTATGTATTACGGGTCTTGTCCCAAAAGAAGACATAGTCTCAATATGTCATAGATAATGAATTCTAAATACAGTCAATGATATTTGGAAATAGTGAATGTAGAGCTTTATATTTATAAAATATACCCAATCACATGATAGCTTAAAACATGTCCTCTCTGAATTCAATGATTGATATCAAAATCAAAACAAAAAAGTAGTTTAGGAAATCTTTATGTTCTTATAACATTATAAATGATATAATCAACAAAGTTAAAAAAAATAAAGAAAGAATTGCTTGGATATATTTTCCCTCAAATCTTTATGAACATTATGAATTGAAAACAATGCTGTGTATCAACCTCTTTCAAATTACATTCTTAGCAATGAAGGCAGCATTGCAAGGCTTCCTTCAACAACCTTATTTGAAAATCATTGTCAATAAAATTTCTACAGCAGCTGGGCGGTGGTGGCACACACCTGTATTCCCAGCACTCTGGGAGGCAGAGGCAGGTGGATTTCTGAGTTCGAGGCCAGCCTGGTCTACAGAGTGAGTTCCAGGACAGCCAGGACTACACAGAGAAACCCTGCCTCGGAAGAAAAATTCCAAAAAAAATTTTCTGCAGCAGAACTAACTAAAAATTTACTTAAACATTAGATATGGACCAGTGTGTTAATTGTCCAGAATACCAGTATGCAAACACAGAGCAGAGCAAATGCATTCCGAAAGAAGTGAACTTTCTAAGCTATGAAGACCCATTGGGGATGGCTCTGGCCTTAATAGCCTTTTGTTTCTCTACATTCACAGCTGTGGTACTCTGTGTCTTTGTCAAGCACCATAACACTCCTATTGTGAAGGCCAATAACAGATTCCTCAGCTACCTGTTACTCATGTCGCTCAGGTTGTGTTTTCTGTGCTCCTTTTTCTTCACTGGCCATCCTAACAAAGCAACTTGTATCTATTAACAAATCACATTTGGAATTGTATTCACAGTGGTTGTTTCCACAATTCTGGCCAAAACAATCACTGTAGTCCTGGCTTTCAAAGTCACAGACCCAGGAAGAAATTTAAGGAACTTCCTGGTATCAGGTGCACCTAACTACATTATCTCCATATGTTACATGCTCCAATGTATTCTGTGTGCAATATGGCTAGCTGTTTTTCCACCCTTTGTTGATATTGATGAACATTCTGAGCATGGCCACATCATCATTGTGTGCAACAAGGACTCGGTTACTGCATTCTACTGTGTCCTGGGATACTTGGCCTGCCAGGCCCTTGGAAGCTTCACTGTTGCTTTCTTTGCAAGGAACCTTCCTGACACATTCAATGAAGCCAAGTACATGACCTTCAGCAAGCTGGTGTTCTGCAGTGTCTGGGTCACCTTCCTCCCTGTCTACCATAGCACCAAGGGTAAGGTCATGGTAGCTGTAGAGATCTTCTCCATCTTGGCATCCAGTGCAGGGATGCTTGGATGCATCTTTGTACCCAAGATCTACATCATCTTAATAAGACCAGACAGAAATTCTATCCAAAAGATCAGTGAGAAATCATGATTTTGAATAAATAAATCAGGAATTCTGTCAAACGTTGACACATATCTATCAATTGTTGGATTACATTGCATATATCTAGTTTTGAAATCACTCTCACTGGCTCCTCTATTGATGACTAGTAGTATCATATCTGCCGATCTTGTGAACTTTCTCCATAAAATCTTCACTCATTCACTTGCTTTCTTTACTCTGGAAGAAATAAAATTCTCAAATCAAATTAAAAATGTATTCCTCATTTTGCTCTTGTGGACATTTCTCCCCTGGTAACTTATAATAAAATTTGATAATTTAGTTGAATCTATGACCTTGTACATAAAGTGAGTTCCAGAACAGACATGGCTACAAATAGAAACCATCTATCATGTGAAACAATTAACTAAACAATTTACAAAGACAAAATTAGATCATATTTTCTTATTTCCTGTAGAAGCACATTTATATCAGAGTACTGCCTGTTTTTCACCTATTCTTCAATGCATTGTCGAGTAGTCTGAGGTAGAAATGATCTTTTTCTCTTCTCAAATACAAAATTACTATATCCAACAATGGATAGAGGCTGTGGAATCCAGTAGTAGAATTACAGAATAGTTTTATTAAGCTGAGGAGGAGGGTGACCCATAGGAAGACCAACAGTCTCAATAGTCTCAAGTTCTTAACCTTCAGCATACTGGTGTTCTGCAGTATCTGGGTCACCTTCCTCCCTGTCTACCATAGCACCAAGGGCAAGGTCATGGTTGCTGTGGAGATCTTCTCCATCTTAGCATCCAGTGCAGGGATGCTTGGATGCATCTTTCTGCCCAAGATCTACATCATTTTAATAAGACCAGACAGAAATTCTATCCAAAAGATCAGGGAGAAATCATATTTTTGAATAAATAATTCAGGAATTCTGTCAAACGTTGACACATATCTATCAATTATTGGATTACATTGCATGTATCTAGTTTTGAAATCACTCTCACTGGCTCCACTACTGATGACTAGAAGTATTTTATCTGCCGATCTTGTGAACTTTCTCCATAAAATCTTCACTCATTCACTTGCTTTGTTTACTCAGCAAGAAACAAAATTCTCAAATCATTATTAAAGATGTATTCATCATTTTGCTTTTGTGAACATTTCTACCCTGGTATCTTCCAAGAAAATTTGATAAGAGAGTTGTATCTATGACCTTGTATAGAAAGTGAGTAACAGAACAGACATTGCTACAAATAGAAACCACGTATCAAATCAAACAAACAAATTAGCTAAGTAATCTACAACGATGAAATCAGATCACAATTTCTTATTTCCAGAAGGAGCACATATATGACAGAGTACTGCCTGTTTTTTCACCTATTATTCAATATATTGGCCAGTAGTCTGAGGCAGAAAATTTCTTTTTCTGCTCTCAAGTACAAAATATTATATCGAACAATGTGTAGAAGCTGTGGAACCCAGTGGTTGAATTATGGAATAGCTGGAATAGGCTGACGAATAGGGTGACCATAGGAAGACCAACAATCTCAACGACCCCAGACAACCAAGATCTCTCACACACTATGCCACTAACCAGGCAGCACAAACCAGCTGACATGAGGCCCTCACATGTATGGTATAGGACGGCCTGGTTTGGCCTCAGTGGGAGAAGACACATTGCCCCCTGAGAATTGGTAGGACCCAGGGATTGGGAAGGTCTGAGAGTTGTGAGGTGTGGATATCCTCTTGGAGATGGGAGAGGAGGTATGGGAAGAGGAAGAGTCAGGGGGCAAATGAGGAAGGCAATAACCACATAATTTTAAATAATAAAGATTAAAGAATTAAAAGAACAGAATAAAATAAAAAGCACGTAGATATGTGAACATTGCTGTTATAATGAATCTATGGAAGGGATTGGTAAAACTACTGACTATTGGTAAAAATAACTGACATGTAGTTATTTTTTTTCGGAGTCTGCCCTTGGTGTGGAGTTCTGAATGAGGTCCTTGACTCAAAAATTCTGGAAGATATAATCGGAGCCAGATGCTTTGAGTTACGCTGCTTCCTAGATAATGACATTTCCAAAAAGACAATTGAGTGTATGTAGATGCACTAAATCCTTCACATCTGTCAATCCTTCCCACAAAATGGGATGCAGAATGGATTTAAAATGCATCAACATTAACAACCCCCCCCCTCAAGGCTAGAGGGAGCTTCCAGTCCTGGGCCAGACCTTTCAGATATCTCAGGTCAGGTTTGCACTCCCAATAGCATTTGTGCCTGTCCTCCAAGACCCTCACCCATCTGTACTCCCACCCAGAACTGGAGGAGGACACACCATTGCAACTGAGGCTGATCATTCACTTTCTCCTCCCCTTTGTGGGCAGTGATCCTGCTCTCATCATGACCTAACTTCATAGCTTGCTTGTGAATTCCACACAGCACTTTCCCTTCTTCTTCCTGAAATCAAGGAGGATAACCTGTTACTTGAATTGCAGTGGAGGTATAAAGCTGACCCATCAGTGGAAGGAGACCAGTTAAGAGCCTCGGCTCTTAACATTAAAGAGGGGTTTTAGGAGACACATGTTTTCTATGTGGCTTCACACAATTCCCTTCTATTAGATGATATGTATAAATAAAACACGGGAGAAAACCAGGAAACAGATGACAAACACTGTGGAACTCTATTGATAATCAGCACATCTTTTTCAATGGCAAGGTGGGGAAAAAAACACAGTTCTGTGTATGTAGAAAGGAGATTTATTATAATGTCTCAGAGATAGTTGTCCTCTTCTTCCAATAATAGCTGTCTGCCAAAGGAAACTTCAAAATCAAATACTTATCTTCTGGGGAAAAGGAGCTACAATTTTCCTGAGCCCAGCATGAAGCCAGAATACAAAACACTTGCTTCCTAAAGTCATCCATTAAAGTTAATTGCCTGGGAACCCATCCCCTTGTGGTTCATATTGACTCCCCCACTGCACCTGAGGAATGGGCTATGCAAGCTATTCACCTTGATTACAGGAAGCGTAAGGCAAGTGCTGTGAGGGAAGCTCAGGCAAGGTTTGAATTTAGGTCTTGGTAAGTGCAGGGTCATTGCTTACAAGGAGAGGGCCAGGCAGCTGAGTAGTTCCGGGTACCTCTCTGCAAGTTCACTGTGGCTGCACAGGCCAGAATACTTCACTATTTCCTGCTCTGAAGTCTGCTATTCCGTGCTGTGCTGTGAGGGGACCTCAGGGAAGCTCTGAAATCGAAACATGGTAAGCACAGGATATCTGCCCACAATGGGGAGGAACGGGTTGTTGAGCAGTGGGTGCTGGGGTGGAGGCTCCTATCAGGAGTTAGATCGGAAATATCAGCTAGATGTGATTATGTGTGAAGTCTCTAGTGGTGCTTCTTACTTGCTAAATCAGTCAGTGAACTCTGATTATCTTCCCTATCATGGATGAATCTTCCCAAATCATTTGGGTCATTGGTTTCCTTTTAGAAATATCAGGGCTGCTTCTTCTTAATTCTGCAGCACATTTCCAAAATAATTTGTGTTTTACACTACAAACTGAGAGGGCTGATATGAATCTAATAGGTTTATTTTAACATGTGACTGGTTTTTCTTTTGTTTTGCTATGTTTTTTCACTATTCCTTTTTTCTTTACATGTATAGTATTTTGAATATTGTGTGGCAAGGGGACATTTTTTTGTTACAATCTATTTGGTATTTTGGATGCTTTTTGTACCTTAATAGGAATCATAGTTTTAGTTTAGATAGTATTCATTAAGGATTTCATTAAAATTACTCCCTGGTCCTTTGAGCTTATATTCGTCTTCTATTACAGGCAGTTGTACTATTTGCTTTTGATATGTTTCAGTGTTCAAGGTTATTTTGTGCCTGGAAAATGTTAGACTCCAATTATTTTTTGACTAATAAGTCCATTTATTCTATTTATCATTTTTTCTTCTTTGGTATGTGAACCTTGCCTCTGTAGTGGTCAAAGTGCAGGCAATTTCAATGACCTGCTCTCAGGGACTTAGCTCCTGCTTAAATCATTACCTGCCTCCATCAATTGCTGCTGTTGTCAGGTGTGCTCTATATACATGGAGTGCTAGCTTCAGCTGCTCTCTATATTTGTTCCCTGTTTCTCTTCTCTACACATGCCCCCTCTATAGTCTTTCTCTACTCTCATCATGCTCTCTCTGCTCCCTATATGTGTTCCAGTCTGCAGGTCCTCTTGTGAACCTCTATCTCTTCTCCAGTTTCTCACTCCTGTCCATTCCACAAAACGACCTCTATTGTATTAGATCTCTTGCATGTTTTAATTTTTGTAGACCTTCTGTTACAGGATACCTTGGATTTCTTTGTAACATATTTCCCTGGCTTATCTTCATTATGTTCAATTCTGATGTATAAGAACCTGGGTTTGTAGTGATAGTAGGTCTAGATACTGGTCTCTGGGTTTGTATTGTTTGGGTGGTACTTTTATTCCTGAATTACAGTTTGCTGTCTGAATTTTCAGAGAATATTGGCTGAGAGTAGCCCCTTTTACTGACCTGTTTGGTGGTTAAGTTCAAGAGGGAATGTTTGCTAATGTTGAAAAATGGCAGAAGTGGTAGGCAGGAAGATATGATCTTAGCAGTCCATAAGGAGACATGGTCAGGAGTGAGGTTAATCTGCCTCTGGTGCTTGCACAGTGCTAGAGCTGTGTAAATTGCACGTGGGATAACAAATAGTGTGGTAAATCTTATGGAAAGACTACTTTGCCTGCTGACAGGCTTGGCATGTGGTTGAAAAGGGAGTATATATTCCTGTCTACTGGAAGCAGAACAGATATTCTGTATCACTGTATGTCAGAAAGATATGACTTACTTTGGGGTTTTTAAAGATTTGACTTTCAAGATATTGCCTTGAGTGTCAGAAGGCCCTTTAGACATTTGAATTGTGTAGGATCACTGTAGAGTGAATGCATTTTCATTACAGGATGAGCATGAGCCTATAGCATCCAGGATCGGAATGGAGTTGATTGGGTCCCCTGGGTATCCCCATACCATGGAGCTTCAAGATTCTGCTGGGTTAAGTTCATTCTCTCCCACTGAGGCCAGACTTGGAGTCCAGTTAAAGGAACAGGTACCAAAGATAGGCAGTAGCTTTAGGGGCAGCCCTTGTTCCATTCTTTGGAGGACCCTCATGAAGACTAACCTGAACTTCTGCTACTTATGTGCCAGGGGCCTTAGTCCAGCCTGTGTCTGCTATTTGGTTAGTGGATCAGTCTCTCAATGTCCCCAAGGTTATAGGTTAGTTGAGTCTGCTAGACTACCTGTGGAGTTCCTACCATCTTCAGGGCCTTCAATATTTCCCCAACTCTTCCTTAAACCTCTCCAAGTTCCATCCCATGTTTTACTGTGGTTCTCTGGATCCATTTCAGTCAGCTGCTGGGTGAAGCCTCTCATTGATCACTTATGAAAGTCTCCTTTCTGGGAGCATAACATTATATCCAAAATAATGTTAAGGATTGGAGATTGCCCATAAGGTGGATCTCCAGTTGGGCAAATTTTCATTGGGCATTCCCTCATTCTGTGCTACAGGTGTGCCCCTGTTTTTCTTTTAGATGGGACAAATTTTATTTTGTGTGTCTACTGTGCTGTAGTTGAAACTGATTTCTTCCTCCAGGTTTCTTCTCATGCTCCCATATAGTTAATATTTGGACTCTGTCTCAAAATGACATAAGATGCTTTAGCCCCATTTTCTTTTAATATTAAGCTATTTTGCAGGCCCGGTGTTGTTGTTGTTGTTTTTTTTAATTATATTCCTTTGTTTCTGTTTTTCAAGACAAAGTCTCTCTGTGAAACCCTCCCTGTGCTGATAGTCAATATAGGAACCATATAAGCCACCTGACATGTTTTTGTACAATAGGGATATGCTTTTGTGCAACTGTTAATCCTCATGTTTCACTTTGAAATTTGGCCAAATATATAGGATATATTCTATTTCTCAAGTTGATATATATTCATTACATCAATACTACCTGAAGCTTCAGAGTTCTTGGATTCCAGGTGTATAATGTATTTCACACTTGTGATTTTTCTGAAATGTTTGAACAAATAGTATTTTGCCTATGTGTATGAATATGAATATCATATGTCTCTTCTTTATTGTTGTCATAAGATGGCCTCAGAACTCTTGATCTTGAAGTAATGATTGGATGTTGGTCACCATTTGTCTGTAAGAAATTGATGAACACAATGTGGATGACCAGCTAGAGCTTTCCACTGCTGAGCTCTCTCTCCTGCCCTACATTTCTTATTTATGATCAACATTTATATTACCATATTTTCATCTGTTCATTTGTAACTGTTTACGCATGCATTCTCTTACAGTAAAATTTTATTAATGTTATAGTTTAAACTTTGCAATTCATGTTTCTACATGATGAATACAGATCTGAAGAGAATGTATAGTTCTTGGTGGGAACTTTTAGTAAAGAACTGTAAGTTCTCTATCATTTTTGTTTCCTTGTTTGTTTTTTTAGGGATTGAGGGTCTTAATATATAACTTTTTGTCTCCTAGAACATATTATATAGGCCATGCCAGCATCCAGCTATATGACATACACCTGCCTGTACCTCTATGATTACAGACATGGGCAAATACACCTAGTATGCCAATCACTTTTGTAGTTAGTAATTGTTAATATAATTTTTCAGATGTGTGCTCAGTTACTGTGGATCTGTTTCCCCTGTGTTTATCTCTCAATTGGCATTTCTCTGGCAAGACTGTATCCTATACAAAGTGTTCAAAAGCAACACAGGTGAATCTTATAATTAAAATTCCTTCTAAAATGACACAATGATTGTTAAATTCTGAGTCAGTATATAAGTGGAGCAAGTGCCAAAACTATATGAATATGTTTTCAAAAAAGCATGTATTCCTTTATATTGATGTTATCATGCTTTGTGTTGTACACATGTATCGGATATTTAGAATGCAGTGACTTTTGATGATGTGCATGTGAACTTCACTGAGGAAGAGTGGAATTTGCTGGATCCTTCCCAGAAGAATCTCTACAAAGATGTGATGTTAGAAACCTACCTGAACCTCAAAGCTATAGGTAAGATTTAGTTTTTCTAAAGGAAACAAATGTTTATTGTTTATTGATGGTTTTCTATTATTTTAATTGGGAATAATGAAGACTGAGCTGAATAATTCAATTTCACTAAATTTTTACTCTAACTTTCATGGAGCAGTGAAAATTCATAGTAACTTAAATTTTTCCTAATTTCTAATAGTATATCATTCATTTCTCGTCCTGTGTTTTAGGCTATAATTGGGAAGACAATCATCTTGAATAGATAGTAACTGTGTGCTCAGTTACTGTGGATCTGTTTCCCCTGTGTTTATCTCTCAATTGGCATTTCTCTGGCAAGACTGTATCCTATACAAAGTGTTCAAAAGCAACACAGGTGAATCTTATAATTAAAATTCCTTCTAAAATGACACAATGATTGTTAAATTCTGAGTCAGTATATAAGTGGAGCAAGTGCCCAAACTATATGAATATGTTTTCAAAAAAGCATGTATTCCTTTACATTGATGTTATCATGCTTTGTGTTGTACACATGTATCGGACTTACAGTTCTTTACTAAAAGTTCCCACCAAGAACTATACATTCTCTTCAGATCTGTATTCATCATGTAGAAACATGAATTGCAAAGTTTAAACTATAACATTAATAAAATTTTACTGTAAGAGAATGCATGCGTAAGAATGCGCATTAGATATTGCACATTGAATAATGATAAATTGATATCCTAAACTTTCAGGTTAGCAAATATTCCATAGTAAAATTGGTGATACTCATATTCTTGTAGTAATATAGTTAAGCTTTGTGAGAGGGCATTTTAGGAGAATCGAGAATGTTGATGTTGAGAAACATTAATCTTTATTGCACGTGTTATGAGGAATAAAAATTCAGGCTAAATGCAATGTGGAAACGTTTCATTTGTTTTTCTATTTTTTTTAAATTAGGTATATCATGTGTCCAATAGATAAAAACGCTGTGAGCATAGGGTTATTGAAAGAAGCAACATAAAATTTTTGTTCTTAAACAATGAGAAGATAGGTAGTATTTTATCTTTGATAAACATTATGAATATGATAGACATTTGCGATTAATTGATTTTGTAGTTTTATGGGGAACATCCCCAAACTCAAAGGGTAGAAAAGCATTATGGGTACGAGGAATTTGGGAATAATTCTATGTGTCCTGCTTCACAGTAAATGTGATGTAATTCACACTACAGTTAAAATTATGAATGAAGTCCATGTTATAAACATCCGAGTTGTTCAAACTTTCTGCAGAAAGCTACAGTACATCATATAAAAATCCCATATAAAAAGTCTGTTATAAATGTGAGCCATGTAATAACCCTCCAGGTGTCTTGAACAACTCCTGATGAGGTAGAATATCATGAACATACACAGTACTAAAACCTTGAGATCTGATGCTTCTTTACCATTAGTCCAAATTATAAACATAATTCATAAAGATTACATGATTGATCAGCATAATGAATGTGGTTAATGAATGTGGTAAATATTTCACATTTGCTAATTATCATTGCAGGCATGTAAGAAGTCAGAGTGGAGAGAAACCCTATGAGTGTAATCAGTGTGGTAAAGCCTTTGCAAAGCACAGTGCTTTCCAATATCATAAAAGAACACATACTGGAGAGAAATCATATGCATGTAATCAATGTGGAAAAGCCTTTGCAGGTAACAGTGTTCTCAAAAGACATATACATACTGGAGAGAAACCTTATGAATGTAATCAATGTGGTAAAGCCTTTGCACAGCACAGTACTTTCCAATATCACAAAAGAACATATACTGGAGAGAAACCCTATGAGTGTATCCAATGTGGTAAAGCCTTTGCACAGCACAGTACTTTCCAATATCATAAAAGAACACATACTGGAGAGAAACCATATGCATGTAATCAATGTGGAAAAGCCTTTGCAGGTAACAGTGTTCTCAAAAGACACAAACGGACACATACTGGGGAGAAACCTTATAAATGTAACCAATGTGGTAAAGCCTTTGCAAGACCCAGTGATCTCCAAAATCATAAAAGAACACATATTAGAGAGAAACCTTATAAATAAGGTCACAGTAATCTCCAAAGACATAAGAAAACACATACTCGAGAGAAACCTTACAAATATAATCAATGTGGTAAAACCATTGCAACACCCATTCAGCTCCACTATGATCAAAGAACACATACCAGACAGAAACCTTATTAATGTAATCAATACGGTAAAGTATATTCAGAAGGTAGATATCTGCAGATTCTCTGTGTTGGAAAGAAACCTAATGAGTATAATCATGAATTAAGTGGGAGTTAGGGGGTTATAATATTAGGAATATGATAGACATTGGTGCTTCGGATTATTTCCACTCTGGAGATGGTTCTTTTGATGCCTTGGCAAAGAATATTGGTGCCTTTTACCCTTGTATGAAGAGTTTCCTTAAGGTTATGTGAAAGAGATTTACATTAATTGTTTTGACAAAGTAAGCCATGAACATCACCACATAGTTTTTGGCCTTACAGTTTTTAACAAGTATAGAAAACTAAGAAATGAAAAATACAAAACTTATCATTCAAAATGCAAGGCATCATCAGGACATTGAAAGAAGCTAAATCCTGTGATAAAGGATATTCAATGGTGTTAAAGGAATGGTTACATTAGGGTAAGATTCTATCCAACTAAACATGTGGATTTGCAGTTGTATGAATGTTCACTATATCATTTTAGGAAATATTATTAGCTGGCTGTTGTTTTCATGTGGAGATATGATGATACAAGTATTTCTGAAACTGAAAAGGGAACTTGATTGCTATTCTTGGTTTTCAATTTAATATCTGAAAGGGAAAGCTTAGGTCCAGGCATGGTGTTGCATGATTTTTATCCCAGAGTTCAGGAGACAGAGCCAAGGATATCTCTGAGTTCAAGGTTATTCTACTGAGCAACTTCCAGAACCATGTAACTTAGGCACTGAAGTTTTTGAAAAATAGATAGTGGGTGATAATGTAATGGAAGTGCCAATGTTTAAGCCACATCAAGTGGCAGAACTCAGCAGATTTGTCTATGTGACTCTGGATTTAGAGGCAAGAATAGAAGGGATTAATGAGACAATTAATAATGGATAGCTGTAATTCAAGAATTAGAGTTGATGAGGAAGAAATAAGCATCACTGGGGTAAAATCTTCTGGGTAGTGTTTTCTGAGGGAGAACGAGGGTATGTTCCAGAGATAGCCAAGGTTGGATCTAGTGGTGCAGTTGAACTTGTTCATGTATAAGAATAACCCTAGAGGTACTGGTTCTGAATGCATGAAGTTGTCATGCAGAGCAACTGAGTCTTGGCATCATTGAGTGATCATAGGGAGGCTATAGGTTAAGCATATTTGCAGTAGGAGAACCCAGCATCCTGAAGATGCAAGTACCATGGGATGAGCAGCAAGAACAGCAGGAGCAGGAGAGTGGAGTCAACCAGACTTAAGAGTGATAGAGAGAGCAGAGCTGGAAAAGTGACCCAGTCTCTTTAGAGGACCAGAGATGATCATGTGTGGATCCCAGACATTGAAACAAGAAGTTGTAATATTGAAATTACCTTGGAGATAGAAAACAAGACTATCAGATGTTAGAAATGGGTGTTACCTGCTCAGGAAAACTGCTTTAAAACCACTCACAGTGGAACAATTGTGTGTCAGTAAACAATACAGAAAGGAGTTATAGATCAGAAGAATGCTTTGACATCATACCTGGACTTGCAGAGTTTAGAGATTGCTCAGCTGGCTTTTGGTCATTTTTAGATACAGGTTTTCCTCACAATGATCTTTAGGAATGGCTAAGTTTTTATTGTTTATATGAAGATATATGATGTGGTTTTTGGTTTTGAAAATATATGTGATTATTATGATATGATAGGATTAATCTCAGAGACTTTTTGAACTTTGGACTCTTAACGTTTTTGAGACTCCTATAGAGGAAAGGAACTTTTGGAGTTTGAGCTCATTTATTCTGCATGTTGAAGTTAGATCCCTACACACTCATGTGTTTGCACAATCATATGGGTCCAGGCAGTGGACTGTGGTAATTTAAATATGATAAGGTAAGGGAGTGGCATTATGAGGTGGTGTGGCCTTGTTTGAGGAAGTGAATCAATATGAGTGTGGGCTTTGAAATTCCTACCAGTGCTGCAGACACCCTCCTATTAGGTCTCTGGAAGACAGTCTCTTCCTAGCTGCCTTTGGATAAAGATGCAGAACTCTCAGCTTCTTCTCCAGCTTCATGACTATAGCATTCCAGCCATTCTTCCTGCTATGAAGAAAATGGAATAAACCTCTGAAACTATAAGCCAGCCCCAATTAAATGGTTGCTTTTATAGGAGTTGCCTTGTTCGTTATGACTTTTCATAGAAATGGACATGACAAGACAGAAACACTGTGAGTTCTTTTAGTGTGGTCAAGAATTTGCACAATTCTGTAGTCTTCATTTTCATGAAAGAATATGTGTTAGAGAGAAACTTCATAAATATTCTTAGTATAATGAAGCCTTTGTACATCTCTATAGTCTTCATCATTATGAAACTATTCATACTGGAGAGAAATTCTATGAATGTTAGCAATGTGGTAATGCCTTTATATTATGAGATTCGCTGAGTTCCAACACAATTCAAACACCAGAACAACACAAATCATAAGAAGCTTGTGTTGTCAAATCTTTAGTGATTAATGCATCCTTGAAAAATATATTAAGAAGCATATCTGATTCAACCCATTCTGTCTACACCCTGAGCCAGAATCTGATATATATTTCAATCCTGAAAACCACAAACGCCCATGCTAAGTTACAGCTACATTTCCCACCGATGAGGATTTTCTTCTGTCATTACTCTATGTGAAATGACACAGAATGTAGGATTTATTGTTTAGCCTATCACACTCACTGGTTCTTTTGTAGTTAGGAACAGGAATTGTATTTCGAGGAATAAAACATGGATAACAGAAATTATTGCTAAGAACAGTCATTATGTTTTGGGGAATAAAACAAATGATGAAAGCTTGCCAAATATTTTTAAGTATGCAGGTCCCCTATGACCTGGGACTTGAAATTAGGTACAACTCATGATTAAATGGAGGTTGGCAACCAAAAGGCTGTCTTTAGAGCAAGTTTCTTTTTCTTGTTCCCAACATTTGTATTTCATAGTCATTTTTGAATATATAACAGAACACATATTGAAGAGAAATCTTATAAATACTACCAAAGTGATGAAATATTTCACAATAGTTATCTATGAATGCATAAAAGTACATCCTGGAGAGAAATGCTATGAATATGCCATTTGGTAAAGTAAAACTTTGCACGGAGCAGTTCTCTTAGAAACCATAAGAAAAAGTTATAATGCAGAGAAACCTCATAAACATAGGCAATGTGTTAAAATTTTTACTTTCTAGTGCCTTTATACAAGAGTAAACTCTTTAGCATGCAATTAATCTATTAAAGCCTTTGCATATCACAGTAGATTTTGAGAACCTCCAAGAATACCAAAAGTAATCTGTGACTAAAAAGATTTTGGTAAGTTCTTTGCCAACACACCTATATCGAATTACTCAATGTTATTTATTGTGAAGAAAAAAAAAGTAACAAGTGTCAAAAATCAATCAAAATATTATAATACCTCTCTATTTTATTTGTACTTGCAAACTCATATTTACCTACAAAGGCCACTAATTTGTATTTTCTTTTTTAGCTAACCATGTATTCAGCAACATTGTTGAGAGTGTTCATCAGCTCTAGGAACTGCCTTTGTGAATGGTTGTTTCACTTATGCAAACTATCATGACATTCCAAAAAAAGATAATTTTACTTCCTCCATTCAAATTTATGTTCCCTTCCTCTCCTTCAGTTTTATTTCTCTAGCTAAACTTTTACATAATATATCGAATAGAGAGTTATAAAGAGAATGGACCACGTTGTCTAGTTTGGGAATTAGTGGAGTTAATTTGAATTTCACTCCAGTTAATTTAATGTTGGCTATAGGCTTGCTGTAAAGTGATATTTTTATGTTTAGCCATGTCCCTTGTATCCTGAATCACTCCAAGAATTTTATCATAAAGTGGCATTGAATATTGTCAGAGAATTTTACATTATCTCATGACATGATCAATTCTTGTTTTTACTTCAACTTTAATCCCATTATGGAGAGCCATCATTGTGTTTCTAGAATGAAGTCTTCCTCATTGATCATGGTGGATGATCTTTTGATGTGTTTTATATTTTATTTTATTTGTTTTGTCTATTAAGTATTTTTACATCTGTGGTTTTAAGGATAATTGGTCTATTATTCTCTTTTATTACTCAGTCTTTCTGACTAGATATATGAGTAATCAGGGGTTCAGAAAATAAATTGGCTAATATTTCTTTTGTTTCTATGTTGTTGAATACACTGAATTCTTGTTAAATCCTCTTTGAAATTCTGGTAGGATTCTAACCTAAAACTCATGGACGTGGGGGCATATTTCAATGAATCTGTTTTCCTTAATGTTTATGTCTGTTTAAGTTGGTTTTCTCTAGTTTAATTTTGGTGTGTGGAATCTATTGAGGAAATTATCCATTTCTCTTAGAATTTCCAAATTGGTCGAGTGAACCCTTATTAAAACGATGTCTTTACCAATGTCTGGATTTCTTCATTGCCTGTTATTTAATCCCTTATTTCATTTTAAATTTCATTAATTTATATATTCTTTATATTTTAATAAGGATTTGTTGATCTTGTCTAATAAAAGTCTCAAAAGAACAACTCTATGTTTCATTATTTTTTTGAATTGTTCTCTTTCTATTTTATTGATTTCAGACCCCAGCTTGAAAATGTCTTAATGTCTCCTCGTTTTCTTTGCTCCTTCAATTCTTTTCTAGTAGTCTTTAAAACATACCGTTAAATTGCCAGCATGAGAGCTCTCCAATTTTTTCATGTAGGCCTTTTTTGCTATGAACTTTCTTTTTAGCTCCAGTTTAATTTTATTTGTGTTCCATGAAATTGTGCATGCTGCAAATTCATTTTCATAGAACTCTAGAAAATTTCTAATTTCTTCCTTTATTTTGGTGTAGACGCAATTTCTTTCACACAATTAGTTAGCAGTCAATTAGCTGTTCTCTGTCATCTCTTACAACACTGAGACATCAACAGGTTTGTGGGCCAGATCACATGTTTTGTCTGATGAGAGAGAGTGTGGTCTCCTGGGTCTGGTACAGTCAAGGACATGAGGAGCCCAGTTTCTAGGGGTCACTCACTGGGCTATCTTGTTGCTCTCTGGGATGGAGTTTAGTCCTTGCTCATCAGAAGGCTCCTCTTCTTATAAATGGCCCCATGGACATGAGAGGTAGCAATGACACACCAGCCCTCTGTGTCTGGTCCCTAGGGTAAAGATAACCTTGTGACAGTGAGGAGAGCATGCCTAAGTCTATAAATCCACAGGAAGCAGGCACTCGAAAACCGGAAGTGACCATTTGAAGAACGGAAAGTGGCCGTGCTGCACCAGGAAGTGGCTGAGATGTCACAGGAAGTGACTGGCCCTAATAGCAAGTGAGTGCACATCACAGGAAATGACTCAAGTTTAAGAGGAAGTGCCCGTTCTATGGCTAAAAGTGGCCATCCCTGTCACAGAAAGTGAGCGTGTCTTGACAGGAAGTGACTGTAGCATAACAGGAAGTGGCCTACACCACAGGAAGTGGCTTTAATGACATTAATGTCCTTTCTTAGTGCTAATGACTTTTTCAGAGCTGCTTTCAGAGCTTTCTGGGTGGATATTCCTGCTGGGCATGATCCAACCTATGTGATCTTGGTATTTGACACCACTACTGCCCCAGCATACCTCTGTCCATCCTGAATGAGGCAGTTGCCATTGGTGACCTCCGTTACCCCTACATCTATTTGAGCCGTCATACAGAGGCCCATCCAGTGAGATCAGGGTCCAACAGCAGGGCAGCTGAGTAGTTACACTGGGGAGATTCAAGAAGAGAGGCTGGCAATGAGTCATTCTGGCATCATCTTTAACCAGGAAGTCATTGTGCACTGAGGTATAAACAGAGTGGTGGTTAGCTTGTGCCAATTGGTGACACATTGGCCATTGGCTAATGCCAGAACCCCTGGTCTGAGTATGCAATCCACAGGTCTACAAAGGTCACCTGAAGTTGGCAGAGTAAGGCTTTTTTTAGCAAATCTTAAATAGACTGAATTTTTTAAGGCATCTAAGAAGTCTTCCATGTTTGTTTTGTTTCTGTAGCCATTGGGAAGTCATTTGTTGAACTTTATCAACAAAAACTGGTGGGTTTCCATTTCATTTTTAGGGTTACGCTGGTCTTGTAGTGGGGGCAGTTTTGATTCTGAGGGTCCTCTATCCTTTTTAGGCATCACTTATGGTCTTCTCATTTGGCCTTGGCTGCCAACAGGATCTTTCCCAGGACTCCAGTCTGTTGCTTCTGTCCTCTCATCTGCTTCTCCTCTGCAGTCTGTCCTCCATTAAATACTCTTTGCCACTATCCTTAAATCTCTTAGACAACTCTTTCCTAACTACACCACCCTCTGGAGCTTTGTCTTCATAGCTGGTGTTCCCTGATTGAAAAAAGCTCAAGCCAGTGTTGCATTTGCTTTTGGTGACTTGGCATCCATGGGCGTTTATTGTCAAAAGTGTCTCCGTGACTCTCTCTAAAAAAGCTATAGGGCTTTCATTTTCTCTCTGCCTTATAATCTCTGGCCAAATTTGTGAGCCATCTTGTGGCCACCTTGAGACCTGCCAGCAGAGATGGACGGTGGACAAAAGACCTCCTCTTACCTTCAATGGTGCTGCAATCACAGTCTGGGAGAGTTAGGGTAAAGCAAGCATATTGGGACCAGTAAGCAGCTCACAAACCAAACCCAGACACTATCGTGGACGCCAACAAGTGCTTGCTGACAGGAGCCTGATATAGCTGTCTCCTGAGAGGCCCTGCCAGTGACAAACACCTAAGGGGGCACTCTCAGCTAACTATTGAACTGAGCACAGGGTCCTCAGTGGAGGAGCTAGAGAAAGGACCCAAGGAAATGAAGGGGTATGCCGCCCCTTAGGAGGAAAAACAATATGAACCAACCAATACTCCCAGAGCTCCCAGGGACTTAACGACCAACCAAAGTGTACACATGAAGGGACCCATGGCTCCAGCCACATGGGTAGCAGAGGATGGCCTGGTCGGACATCCATGAGGAGAAAGGCATTGGACCCAAGAAGTCTCATTGCCCCAGGGTAGGGGAAAACCAGGTCAGGGAAGCAAGAGTGGGTGGGTTAGTGAGCATGGGAGGGGGGAGGGAATAGAGGGTTTTCAGAGGGGAAACGAGGAAAGGGGATAAGATTTGAAATGTAAATGAAGAAAACATCTAATAAAAGTTAATTTCTTAAAAAACACACACACACAACTTTACCTCTCATAGTGGCCGTGAATGGATAAAGGTCAATTCACAAGTATCTTAATTACTGCTGTAGCTTTGATCAAATACACTGTCAGGAGAACAGGTTTATACCAGCTCACGGTTCACAGTAAAGTCCCTTATGGTGGGGATGCCAGTCTGAAGTGTGAAGCAGCTGCTCACTCACATCAGGTGTGTGAATAATCAGGACACCAAAAGCAATGGTGCCTGCCATTGAACACCTGCTGCTGCTCAGCCCCTTTCCACACACTGCCCGGGATCCTAGCCAGGGAATGGTGCTGCCCACAGTGGGTGGGTCTTCCCATACCAGTTAAGATAACCAAGGCAGTCCCTTACAGCCACACCCCAAGGCACCACCTTCTTTTTAGGATTCTGTCTAAGCTCCACCCCACAGTTACCTGGCAAGAGCCAGGTATGCCCCTCCCCACCATTACCTGGCAACAACCTGGTAGGTCTGATGCACTATAAAAGGGGCTGCTTGCCTCTCCCCCTCTCTCATTCTGTCACTCTAAGCTTCTCTCTTGCCCCTTCTTGGGCTCCCCTCCCTTCCTCTCTGATCCCCCTCTCTCCACATGGTCATGGCCGGCCTCTGCTTCTCTACTCTCTCCCTCTCTCTGCCTTTTTCTGCCTCTACTACCCTCTTGACTCCCCTCTCCATGCCCTGAATAAACTCTATTCTGTACTATACCGTCTTGTGTCTGGTAACCTCAGGAGGAAGGAATGCCTTGGCATGGGCCCACTGAGGCACGTCCTTCCCCCACACCATCATTAGAACATATTCTCTCACCTCTTTATCTTATTATAATCACAACACCCCTGGCCACTCTAGATCTTATCAAGTAGACAATTGAGGTTGACCATCATGGTGGCTTTGACGCTCCATCTATTTATCTAGACACTGGGGTCCTCTGTCTTGCCTTGCAAGAGTATATGAAATAATTTTCTCAGAAAGTAATAGATTTTTATATTTAAAAATATTTTATATTTTATATTTCTAAAATATATTTATTGAAATTTGTGCATGTACTAGCTTTCCCACCAGATATTAAATGTATTGGGGGACTGTGCCTGACAAAATAGACATTCAAACGTTAAGGGTCTGGGTGGGTACATACCAGGTCTAGAGACTCCTACATATTCGGCTCCTTGCTCCCCCTCTCATTTCCATGACCAGGGGTAGTATTTTCCTTCATTACTGTAATTAATATGGCTGCCCCGTGGCTTCGTTCCACATAGATCAATGCTCTTCATAAGCTTTACCTCAGTTTCTCCCCTTGGTCTGGGAGGGGAAAATTGCTAGTTAGCCTCGGATGACTGCTCCCACTCCACAGTTGAGAACAAGGGCAAGGATTCAAGAACTGACTCGTGGGTTGAGGGAGCACCTGGTGGCAGCCCTGCCAGGGAAACATGGCTCCCTAAGGACTATGTGGGTGACTTGGATTTCCCAGATGGCATTTCCACTGTGAGCAAAATTGGTCTTAACTTCCACTCTCTCCCCCAAAGTGACTCCCACTGTTGATGCCTTCACATCTCTGCATAGGGTTGTCTGTGTTGTGTTTTGTAAAAGGAAGTCAAGGATGTGTTTGGTGAGGTGCAGTATGGTGTGGGGGAATGGGGTGCCTCTGCAGACCATGCTAAGGCACTACTTCCCCCTGAAGGACCAGACATAGGATGGTATAGTGTAGAATAGAGTTTATTTAGGGCATGGGGAGGGGATTTGAGGGAGTAGAGAAAGAGAGAGAGAGAGAGAGACAGAGAGACAGAGACAGAGAGACAGAGACAGAAATAGAGATGAAGATGAGGAGGAGGAGAAGGAGGGAGGCTGGTCATAAGCACATGGAGAAAGGGGGAGGGGGATGGGGAGAGAGGGGAGAGGGTGAGGGAGCGAGAGCAGGAGAAGAGAAGAGAGTGAGGAGGGGGCAAGCAGCCCCTTTTAGACTGAGTTGCCACACCAGGCTGTGGTCAGGTCAGTGTGGGGCAGAGCGTAGACAAAATGACAACAGCCAGGACCACAGGGCCTTTTAGAACTGAAGAAGGGCAGCCTGGGGCCTGTATGTGTGGCAGCCAATGCAGAGTCTACACAGCACATTGTAGTGAGTCTTCCTTGCTGAAAACTTGTGGTTCACACTGCCTAACCTTCCTGCAAGTCACCTGCTTGATCCTTGATGGCCTCTGAACTAGGAATCACAGGACTTGTGATCCTGCTCTATCCACACCTCTATCACTGAGGTTAAAGGGTTTCATGGAAGGAATGGCCTCTGTGGTTTGAGGCTGTGTATAAAGTATCCTCAAGGACCACATCGGAAAGCAGATTCAGGGAACATGAATACCTTAAATCAAAATGTATGGAAAAACATAATTCCTGTCTACCAGTAGGGCTTTCTTAAATACTAATTAAATGGGAATCTTAGGTGAACACTTTAACTCCTGGTTCACAGTCAATGTTCAAAAATATTTGTTAGGATAATAGAGGTTACTTTTTTGTTTTATATTATTTATTTTGTTTTATTTATTTTATTTTATTTATATTATTTTATTTATTTTATTTTATTTTATTTTATTTTATTTTATTTTATTTATTTTATTTTATTTTATTTTATTTTATTTTATTTTATTTTATTTTATTTTATTTTATTTTATTTTATTTTATTTCTTGAGACAGAGTCCATGTGGTTCTGGCTATCCTGGAATTCATTATGTAGACCATAGATCTATCTGCCTCTGTCTCAAGATTGCTGAGATTAAAGGCAAGTGCCACCAGGCCTGGCCATAGAGGTTTATTATAGTCTCAGGCCTTTCCTTGTGTGTGTGTGTGTGTGTGTGTGTGTGTGTGTGTGTGTGTGTTATTTTATTTTATTTTTTTATTTTATCTTAATTTATACTTTTGAGACAGAGTCTATATGGCTCTGGCTGTCTTAGAACTCAATATGTAGACCATAGGTCTTTCTGCCTCTGTCTCAAGATTGCTGAGATTAAAGGCAAGTGCCACCAGGCCTGGCCATAGAGGTTTATTATACGCTCAAGCCTTTCCACCCAGAACTCAGTTCTTAATTTCAGAAGCTCAGCAGGACCAATCCCTGGCCTGTCTATTCCTGTTCCAGAACAACCCATCCTTTCCTAGACTGTGTGTAGGTCTCCCATGTCCGAGGAGTTGCATCGGAACTGGTGATGTTTCAGACATACTGTCACCATGACGGCAGCTTGGACTGGACTCCCGCCACTCTCTGCTCTGCTAGGACTTCTCAACACGTGTGTGTGGTGTTGGAGGTGTTGGCGACGGCCTTGGAACACAGCCTCAGCAAAGTAGTGCTTGACTGAGAGCCGTCCGATTGATCATGCCGGAGCCGTGAGTTCTGTAATGCATTCTATTCCCAACTTGGAACCGACCTGAACTGTGCTATTAATTAATTAATTAATTAATTAATTAATTAATTTTGAGACAAGTTTTCTCTGTATAGCCCCGGCTGTCAAGGAACTCACAATGTAGATCAGGCTGGCCTCGAACTCAATAATCCGCCTGCATCTGCCTCCCAAGTGCTGAGATTAAAGGCTGGTGCCACCAGTTCCTGGCCTGAACTGTGCTTTAAACCCAGCCAATTGTCAAGCCTGTGTGGCCATAGGGACCTTTCTTCTTCAGGAGGGGAACATGGTCACAGTGTAACGAATATGTCCTATTCTGAGCATTCAAGCCATGTGTCCATGGCTTTCACTCAAAGTCTTCACACAGAATCTTGATGTGGGACTTCACACTTATTCGATTTGTGAATATTGTGGCCTCTCTACTGAAACACATTCATCAAGAGCTCATCTTGTACCTTTGTTTCCATTGGGGTGTGTACAGAAAGCAGACACCATGAGAAGATTTGTTGAAGAGGGTCCCCTCCACCCCCTATCTCCACCCGCCACCATGAGGCTGTTTAGAAAGGTGTGGGGGTCGGTGCTATAGGGGGTGAAACAGTAACTTGTGGCTCAGGGGAAGCCACTGTGTGACCATATTCAGCCATAACAGCACAATCATCATGGCACTTACTCATTGCATACTTGCGGGAACCCCAGCTGAAGTGACTTCCTGAAAAATGATGTTCAGAGAACAATCTACAAGACCATAAGGGATGAAACTTAAGTGTCCTCCTTACACTGGTGGCTCAGTGATCTCTCTCTATCTTGGTGCATGACTTAGTTCACACATTATATCTTCCTGGGAAATAAAAGATCATTTCAATTTCCTGGGAATACTGAAGAGGTAAAACTGCAACCCAAAGTTCATTAAAGTACAAAAACATTATCTTAAATCACAGCAGATGTTGACCATGCCTGAGCACTCATACCCACACCATCCCATCCCACAATTCTTCTCTCCCTTCTTCTCAGGGCAGTGTGAGGACCCTGGTTATCTCCATCCCCACCCAGTGGTACTTCAAGTCTCTGAGAGGCTGTGTGCTTCCTCTCCCTCTAATGCCAGACAAGGCAGCCCAGCTAGTAGAACATATCCCACTTACAGGCAACAGCTTTTGGAATAGCCCCACCACCACACACATACACTCATATGTCCAGGACCCATGTGAGGTTTAGGCAGCACATCTGCTACCTATAAGCAAGGAGGCCTAGCACCAGCCAGTGTATGTTCTTGGTTGGTGGTTCAGACTCTGAAAGCACTAAAGGTCCAGGTAAGTTGACTCTTTTTCTTTCTGTGGACTTTCTATCACTTTCATGACCTACAATCCTTTTTCCTCTTCTTCCAAAGCTCCACCCACTATCTGGATCTGGCTGTCTGAGTCAGATGGTCGGTGGAGCCTCCCAGAGGACAACACTCTCCTGTCTGAAAGCATCACAGAGGACCCATAATAGTGTTAGGGCTTGGTGCTTGCCCTTGGGATGTGTCTCTAGTTGGGCTGGTTGTTGGTTGGCCATTTCCTCAGTCTCTGCCCCCTCCACTGTGCCTGCATCACTTGTATACAGGATAAATTTTGGATTGAATGTTTTGTGGGTAGGTTGCTCCACTGGGGTTCCTGTCTGGATACAGGAGGTGGCCTCTTCAGATTCCATATCCGAAGCATAGTGGGTCACAGCTAAGGTCACCCCATTGATTTTTGGCCATCTTCCTTTGGCAATGTAAAAACTTTCTCATGTCTGTCAGGTGCAGATTGCACTCATTGTAATGACCACCTATCCATTTCTCTTGTCCTCCCAGCACCTGATCCTGAATCCCCCATTCTCCTGTACATCCCCTTCCCTTCCAGTTCTCTTCCTCCATCTGTCTACTATGACTATGTTATTCCCCCTTCTATATGAGATTCAAACTTTCTTGCTTTGTCATTCTTTCTTGTTTAACTTCTTTCAGTTTGGAATATAATATGACACCTGTATTGTATGACTAATATCTACTTATAAGTGAGTGACATGAATGAACAATATTTTGGGTCTGGGTTGCTATACTCAGGATGATATTCCCAAATTTCATCCCTTTGCTTGCAAAATTCATGATGTCTTGGCTTTTAATAGCGGAACAGTATTTCATTGTATAGATATACTCCATTTTCTTTATCTGTTCTTCAGGTGAGGGACGTCAAAGCTGTTTCCAGTTCCTGGCTATAACAAATAAAGCTGCTATGAACATGATGGAGAAAGTGTCTGTGTGAAGTGTTGGAGCTTCTTTTGGTTATTTGCCCAGGAGGGATACAGCTGGGTCTTAAGGCAGAGCTATTCCCATTTTTCTGAGAAAATGCCAGGTTGATTTCCAAATTGGCTGTAAATGGTTGCACTCCCACTAGCAGTGGAGGAGTGTTCCCATTGCTCCACATCTGCTCTAGCATGTGCTTTCCCTTCAGCTTTTGATCTTAGCTATTCTGTGGCTGTATAATTGAATCTCCAGGTGTTTTGATTTTCTTTTATCTGATGATTAAGGAACTTGAGTATTTCTTTAAGTATTTTCTTGAGAAAATCTCTTTAGTTCTGCACCCTACCCCCATTTTTTGTTGAATTCTTTGGATTGTTAGTGTCTAACTTCTTGAGTTTTTTTTGTAAATTTTTGATATTAGTCCTCTGTCAGATGTAGGCTTAGTGAAGATCCTTTCCCAATCTGTGGACTGCTGATTTGCCCTAGTGAAAGTGTAGTTTGCCTTAAAAAAGCTTTTCAATTTCAGGTGGTCCCTTTTATCAGTAGTTTATCTTAGAGCCTGAACCATTGGTGTTCTGTTCAGGGGTGTGTCTCATGTACCAATGCATTCAATGGTATTTCCCACCTTCTCTTCTATGAGATTTAGTGCATCCAGTTTCATACTGAAATTCTTGATGCACTTGAACTTTAATTTTGTGCATGGTGATAAGTATGGGTCTATTGTATTCCTCTACGTGTAGACAGCCAGTTAGTCCAGCACCATTTGAAAGAGCTTTCCTTTTTTCCTTTATATGGTTTTGGCTTCTTTATCAAATATCCAGTGTACATAGATAGGTGGGTTTACTTCTTGGTTTTCCATTCAATTCCATTAATGAATGTGTCTGTTTCTGAGGCAATACCATGCAGGTTTTTATTAATATTACTCTGTTGTACAGAATGAGGTAAGTAACAGTGATTTCTCCCAATGCTCTTTTACTGTTGAGGACAGTTTAGCCTGTCCTGAGTTTTTTGTTTTTTTCATATGAAGTTGAAAATTGATCTTTCAAAGTCTGTTAAAAAAAAAACTGAGGTGGAATATTGATGGGGATTGCACTGAATTTGCAGTTTGCTTTTTATATAAAATGGCCAGTTTCACTAGGATAGCCCTATCTATCCATGAGCATTATACATCATTGCATCTCCTGATATTTCTTCAATTTCTTTCTTCAGGACTTGAAGTTCTTTTCATACAGATCTTTTACCTGCTTGGTTAAAGTCAAAACAAGATATTTTATTCTAGGGCCATGTATCAAGAGGGCTGCTGCCTTCTTTGAGTAAATTTGTATCCAGACACTTTGGTGAAGGTGTTATCAGCTGTAGGAGTTCTCTGGTCAAATTTTTGGGGTTGCTTCTGTATTCTATCATATACTCCACAAATAGCAATATTTTGATTTCTTCCTTTCCAAGTTATATCCACTTGAACCCCTTTTGTTGTGTAATTGCTCTGGCTAGAACTTCAAGTACTAGGTTGAATAGATAGAGACAGGGTGGGCAGCCTAGTATTGTCCATGATTTTAGTAGAAAAGCTTCAATTTCTCTGCATTTAGGTTGAGTTTGGCTATTGTCTTGCTGTATATTGTTTTGGTTGTGTTAGGTATGTGGCCTGTTGTACGTGTTTTTAAAATATCTTTAAAATGTAGGTATATCAAAGTTTTTTTTTTCAGTATCTAATGCGATAATCCTGTGGGTATTTTTTCCTCATTTTGTTTATACACTGGATTGCTTTGATAGATTTTCTTATATTCAATCATCCATATATCCCTGAAATGAAGCTTACTTGATCTTGGTGGATAATTTCTTTGGTGTATTTCTGGATTCAGTTGGTGAGAATTTTTATTGAGTATTTTTGTATCAATGTTCATAAAATAAATCGGTCTGACATTTTTTTCTGTGTTGAGAATTTGTATAGTTTAGGTATCTGGGTAACTGTGCAGTCATAGACTGAGTTTGGAAATGTTCCTTCTATTTTTATTTTGCATAATAGTTTGAGAAGTATTGGAATTAGCTCTTCTTGGAAAGTCTGGTAGAATTTTGCACCAAAAACATCTGGTCCTGGGCCTTTTAGAGCTGGGAGTCTATGGTTTGCATTGTTTTGTTTGTTTCTAACTGATTCCTTTCATCCCCAATTTTCATTATTTCCTGCCTTCTACTCGTTGCCATGTTTGAGACTTCCCATTTTTTTCATATAGCTTTCAGGTGTTTTATTGTGATGGCTATTCCTGGCTGTCAACTTGACTATGTGTGAAATGAAGGATAATCCAGAAGTGGAGGCCACACCTGTGATCCAGATCTTGAGGCTGGAAGGCACAGGCTTCTGATCTAGATATTAGCAGGGAGGTCTTGAAGCAGAGTGGCTCTGAAAAGCTTAGCCCAAGGCAAAGTAGTCCATGCCTTTAATCCTGGGAGACTGAGACAATCAGGTCTCTGAGTTCAAAGTCAACCTGGGACAAAGCAAGTTCCAGACCCAGGCCTGGTTGCACACACCTTTAATCTGAGACACACCTCCTGCTGGAGGCCTAAATAAGGACAGTGGGAGAAAGAGGACTCACTCTCTGCCTGCTTGCACTGACTTGCCAACACATGTGTTGGAACCTACCTCTTCAGGATTCCAGCTTGTACAGAATATCAGCTGGAACTACAAGACTATTGGGCTTTCCATTCACAGTTGCCAATTGTTGGATTGGTTGGATTGCAGACTGTAAGTCATTACAATTAATTACCTTAAAGTATAGAGACATTCCATAAGCTCTGTGACTCTAGAGAATCCTAACTAATATGACTTATATGTCACCAATATGAGAACTTTCTAATTTCTCTATGTAGGCATTGCACTATGAATTTAGGACTATTTTCATTGGGTCTCATAAATGTGCCTTCATTTTAGTTGTGTTCTAGAAAGAACTGAATTTCTTCCTTTATTTCTTCCCTGACCCAGAGATCAGTGAGCAGAGAGTTGTGTAGACTTTCTGTTTGTTGTTTATGCTGTTGTTGCCGGGCAGCTTTAACCTATGGTGCTCAGACAAGGTACAAGATGTCATTTCAATTTTTGGTATCTGTTGATTTGAGATCAATAATATGGTCAGTATTGGAGAAGGATCCATGAGGTGATGAGAAGAAGGTCTATTCCTTTGTGTTTGCTAGTGTGTTACTTCCCCAGTCACTGAAATGCCATTCTGCCTTTGAATTCAGGCAAAATACACAAGGCAGCTATCATAAAACAGATATCACTTGAATGTATTTGACAAATTTATCTCTATAGATTTAGTAGCCTCACCTGTTGATACTAGTAATATATAGGATAAATCTGCCTCCACTCCTGAGGTAAATATATTAAATACATATTACAAGGAGAAACATACAGGATATAATATAACCGATAAATATATATTAATTATATTTTCAAATTTTCTCAGATTATAATCTGGAGAAAGTCACCTGCTAAACTCTGCTACTTCGTAGAGCAGCTGAAACTATGGCTTCTGCATCACCCTTGGAAGAGCTGCCTGGAAGGAAGGACCACACAGAGTCCCACATGCCTCCAGACATGACCCGAGAACTGGCATGGGTTTAGGCAATGGATAATTTTGAGGCCTTGAGTCATCCCTCCTGCCAGCACACCTGGTGCTGTGGACCTGGGAACCCCAGCATAGCCATACTGCTAGATGAAGCTGCATTAGGAGAAGAGAGGGGACAGAAACGCTGTAGAGAGCCACATGGAGAGGAGCCAATGGCTGAGAGTTCAGAAACACATTGGGGTCATCAAGAAGTAGGAGCCACTTCCAGGAGAAGGGTTCAATGGGCTCTGAAGCAGGCAGAAGATGACAGATCCGACAGTGGTGGAGACATGCTTGCCCCAGGTGAATCCTGGAACCCAGGCAGCTCCCCGAAATGACTAAAAACAGAGGCTTACACGAAAGAGGAACCTGGAAAGGAAGACACCCAATCATTGTGGAGAGCATACACCTGGAAATCCTTCAATACATTCGCTGGGAAGAGCCAGAGCACAATTGAGTAAGAAACTCAGGCTGCCTCTGTGGATTTATGAGCTAGGACTATGCCCCACATGCCCAGGAGGCTTGAAGACTGTTTATTTTGTCCTCCTGACTGTTCAATTGATATGTTAACGAATTTTATCTTAAATCTATGTAGAATCATTGCATTCTAATGGAGAGTGTACATAATTAAAATATTTCCTCTCTAACACCTGTTAATTGTATTTCAGGGGCAAAGTCAGGATTTGAATATGGAGTAGGTAAGAAGAACAAGGAGAGGGCCCTGGACCTAGAAGGGCTTGATGCAGCACTGTAGGGATTACCAAGACAGAGAAGTAAGAGGGGGTTGATTGGGAAATGGACAGAAGGAAGAGGGCTTGTGGGACTTATGGTGATGGTCAAACCCAGAAAGGGAAAATCATATGTAGTGTAATCAAATAATATATAAATTTTTTTTAAAAAAAAGAGAGAGAATATGGGTAGGAAGTGGTAACTAATAAATTCAGAGGAATTTCCTTGAGGGTGGAGTTTCAATAGAGTTGTGATGTGGAAACTAACAGGCTTGGTAGGGACAAAAATTGGCCCATCCACTAGGAAGTAAGCAGAGTGGAAGTGTGGGTAAAAGTGGGTGGGTGTGGGTGGTGGTGTGTGGGGAGCATGGTAAGTGACCTACAGCTTATAATGATAAGAAAGGAACAATCTTATTGTAGATCTTCCCTGGCAACCAACAGGTGACAGGTCATCAGGTTCAGGCAAGCACAAAACACTTGCATATAATCCATGCCTTTAATGTGTAAGTTTGACTGCCACATCTAACAAATTGTGTTCATGCGTATGGTCTGAGGAACAGCAAAGTCCTTTAAGATTTGTAATCAAATAACAAGGATTTCTAGAGCCAGGCATGGCTGTGCACACATTTCATCCTAGCACACTAGAGGCAGACAGGTCTCTGAGTTCAAGGACAGTCTGGTCCACAGAGTAAATTCCAGGTCAGGAAGTATTGCATAGTGAGACTTTGTCTCAAATGGGAAGGATTCTTTTCAAGTTGGGTAGACAGATTTTCAGATAAGAATTTCAGTTGGTCATGTTTCTATTTTTTATTATTATTATTTTTTAATAATCCAAGCACCTGCATGTCTGGGGGGAGGGGGATTCTGTGTGCACAGAGAAGGTAAAGGCAAGCAGCAACTCTCACAACAAGGAAATGAATCCCGTATCCTAATAGACTTATTGGAAAGGTCTCTGAACTGGGAAGATCAGAGAAGGAATTGGTTACAATGTAAAGCAGCAAATGAGACAGCTAATCATCCTGTCCCACTCTACGACACTCTTGAGTTCCACATCCATAGGAGTGAAACAGCTTAGGGTAGTTGTCACATAGGATGTAGACATGGCTAATCCTTCAACAACAGCAGCCTCTGGGGTTTGAGAGTTCAGAGATGCCTGATTTAGAAGGTGTACTCGCTGGTTTTTGTGTCAACTTGACACAGGATGTAGTTATGACAGAAAAAGGAGCTTCAGCTGGGAAAGTGCCTCCATGAGATCCAACTGTGGAGCATTTTCTCAATTAGTGATCAAGTGGGAGGGCCCCTTGTGCATGGTGCCATCCCTGGACTGGAATTCTTTGGTTCAATAAGAGAGCAAGCTGAGCAAGTCAAGGGAAGCAAATCAGTGGAAGCAGTCAGTAAGGAACATCCCTCCATGGCCGCTGCAACAGCTCTTGCTTCCTGACCTGCTTGAGTTCCAGTCCAGACCTCCTTTCCTGATAAAAAGCAACTTGGATGTATAAGCTGAATAAACCCTTTCCTCCACAACTTGCTTCTTGTTCATGATGTTTGTTCAGGAATAGAAACCCTGACTGAGACAGAAATGGTCTGGAAAACCAAGGACTGTGGTGAATAAGCTGAGATCAGCATATCTGAGATCTATAGTAAGGTAAATTTTCTTTTGTTCTTGTTTTTGTTTGTGTTTTTTCTTTGTCTCCTAGATTGTCCTGGCTTATTTCCTCTAGAACAGTTTTTCAGAATAAAATATACTGGCAGGGACCAGAACTATATTTTAAATGGGCAACAGCTTGCTTCCCTGAACGTTCATCCAAATACCCATAAAATTCCTGCCTACTTTTCTCTGTTTTCTTGATGGATATATTTATACAAGAAGTCTGAATGCTGAATTCTTATTCTAAGTGGTAAAACACTTCTTGTACTCCTGAGTTGGAAAGGAAGGGCATGCTACTTATGTGTTCTCCTCACGCTGACAGCAGTATGATCACTCTTTAGACTGGGACATGACTTACTTCATATGTTAGGTCTTTCTGGTGGGTGGGGAAAAGATGCCTTAAAATTTCTGGGAATACTGATAAGATGAAACTGAAACCCACAGTCCAAGAAAGTACAAAACCTCTATCTTGAATCACAGTGGATGTTGGCCATGCCTGAGTACTAGCACCCACATCCTCGGGATGGTGTAGAGGACACAGTTGGCTCTGGAGGGAAAGGGTTAGCTGCAGAGTGAGAGCTACTAACTTCCCAGACATTGTCTTGTGCAGGTGAAATTCCAGGAAAATGATCATAGCTGACTCTCCCAGTTCCTGAGCACTGTTTTACACAGCTGCTTCCATTTATACACCACAAATGCAGCAAGGATTGTCATTCAGATCCACCCATCATGCGTTTGTTCCTCTCACTATATATCCTAGAATTCTCTGTGCAAATCAGACTGACCTGGAACTCACAGGGATCCACCTGCTTGTGTGAACTTACCTACCTTAGATCCATTTCTTGCTGAGATGCTAGAATTTCTGGAAGACCAAGAGGTAAAGTAAGGCTTATAAATTGAGAAGCCCTTCCAA
The DNA here is from genome assembly GCF_947179515.1 of Apodemus sylvaticus. Lineage (NCBI taxonomy): Eukaryota > Metazoa > Chordata > Mammalia > Rodentia > Muridae > Apodemus > Apodemus sylvaticus. The sequence goes on from NC_067490.1 coordinate 64,136,448, forward strand.
GACTTGACGCACATAAACGACTCTATTTCAAGGCTAGGTGGCTCGGTTTTCTGTGTTAGGTCCAGCACTACAAATTTGATGCAGAAATGTTCTCTGGAAATTGGTAAAAATAGAAAGATTCACCAGTGTAGAAGTGGTGTCACAGACCTCTTATCCCTTTCATGGAGAGGCAAGGCAATGTGAATCTGAGTTCAGGGCTAGCCTATTCTACAAAGAAGAAAGAAGGTCTAAAATGGAAGTTGCAGGTGGCCGCTAGGTAAATTTAGAGTTAAAGCACATTGTTAGATCTTTCCTCATACATGCTGATTCAGCAGAAGGTTGTCTGCTGTGTGCTGGTTATCTTATGGCCCAGCACACATGAGAACATGGATGCCTGAGGTCGTCTTAGGACTTCCTTTAGAACAAGCCACCAGTGACTAATATAACCAACATTAGGAAACAGTAAAGTATCCTCATGTATGTCCAATCCACCCTTCATCTTTTCTTTTGGGCAATTTTAAGAAGAATAGAAACATCCAGGCTTTAAACACTTTTATTAATAACCCTGTAACGAAGTAACAGACATGAGATTGCTACAAAGACACAACTGTCTTGTGTGTGCCTTTTCTGACACAGCTGCCAGAGCAGTTGACACAAGATCTCCTCTTTGCAAGTCTTAGAAGGCATCAGTGTTCCTGGTCGACAAAGCGAGATCTGGGTAGCTTTTTCTCTTCTTCTTCTTCTTCTTCTTCTTCTTCTTCTTCTTCTTCTTCTTCTTCTTCTTCTTCTTCTTCTTCTTCTTCTTCTTCTTCTTCTTCCTCTTCCCCTTCCCCTTCCTCTTCCTCCTCTTCCTCTTCCTCCTCTTCCTCCTCCTCCCCTTCTTCCTCTTCTTCTTCCTCCTCTTTTTCCTCTTTTTCTTCCTCTTCCTCTAATTCCTCTTCATCTTCTTCCTCTTCCTCTAATTCCACTTCTACTACTTCTTCTTCCTCTTCCTCCTCCTTTCCCCCTGGAAGCCATGCCCAGGAGCCTAGGAATCTGGGACTGTAAGAAGCAGGATCCTGGTCAGGGCTGTTCCTATCATCACAGGTCTCAAGTTCCAGGCCTTTCACCCTGAGCAGGCTAGGTGAGGGTAGGTCTGGCTCCTCCATATCTTTGTCTTTGGCCACATCTCCTAGGGACATTTGTGACTCCCTCTGACTCCCACTCTGGAAGACCTCTGTGCCTTTTCTCATGTCACGATTCATTATGTGGCGGTATCTCAGGTAGTCCAAGATCTGAAACACACAAGGAGAGGAGTAAGGATCCCATTCACCAGTCCAGCTGCCCTCAGAGCAGAGGTTTCACTCTCCACAGACAGAAAGTGGCATAGATGTGCAAGATCCTGTACTCAGGGCTAGCAAGACTCGTGTACTTGGTAGTCGATGCTCGTCAGAATCTGATGTAGTTTTGAGAAAACTGAGACAGATCTGCTTCATTGCCTTGGCTTTTTCCCTGGACCACTGAGAGCAAGTTCCTGACCTCTGATACAGATTTCAGTAAATTAATTATACCCTCCAAACCACTACACTGCATGAGTCTGGGTTTTAAACCCATTATCCTAGCAGCTATTGGCTTTGCCTAAGAAGGCAATGTTCTGCCCAGGTTGGTGGTATAAAGCATTAGTCCCAGAACCTATGAGAAAGGAGCAGATCTGGGAACAGAGGCAGAGAAAGGTGGATCTCTGATCTCAAGGACACACTGGTTGTCAGACCATGTTTAAGGACAGCTAGGGCTACACAGGAAAACCTAGGCTCAAGAAACAAAACAAGCCAATAAAAAAAAGGAGTGTAAATACTTTCACTATGGATGCAATTGTCTAGAGTTATAAAACAGTATAGGCAACTGAATAGACAGGCAATGTAGAAAGGGTTAAAGGGCCCGCAAATCAATTTGGGGCGCCTGGTTTAGAGAATAAAAGATCAAATAGAATGACCTTTCACTCACCCTCCCTTTTCTGAAATGGGATATATTAGAATAACTTACAGGATGCAGTCTGCCTTATTCAACCACAGCTGTATAGTAAGCAAAGTCCCAGAATGTGGAAGTTTTCAGTCCTTGAGACTGGAAGTCTCTGCTGATCTTCAGTAAAAATGGAATCACAGACAAGCAAGATCTAAGCTGACAAAGTAGGCTGGATGTCTAAGCTACTCTTCAGTAATAGTTGGAACCACAGATGAGCAAGCTCTAATGCCAGCTAAGTAATAAGACTTGCTAGCTAGGAGAGAGCAAGCATGCAATGTGGAAACTTGCTTCCTCTGTTCCTATGTAGGCCTCAAGATGAAGGTGTGGCCCCAATTAAAGGTGTGTGTTCCAGATTCAATCTCTGGATTAAAGGTGAGTGTCTTCTGCTGAGTGTGCTGACCCATGCCTTTAATCCAAGCACTATCAGAGTGATTCATGCAGGTGGATCTCTGTGAGTAGCCTGGTTTACAAAGTGCATTCCTGTACAGCCAGGGGTATTGCAGATAAACCCTGGCTCATAGAAACAATAACAATCTCAATGACACAGTTATGTGGCTTTCTTGCTCCATATCCAGATTAAAGGTGCGTGTCTTTCAACCTCAAAGAGATCTGCCTTGAATTGGAGTGATTCTACTTCAAAGAACCTGATTACCTTCTACAAATTAAACAACAAATCCATTGAAATTGTGGCATTATGTATTGGATTTTGCACAATTCGTAATGTAATCAAGTAAAAGCAATTTTCAGAACAGCCATGGTTACCCAGAGAAATAAACTCATGAGAGTTGTCTCTATTCTTCTCACCAGAGGAGGAGTCTGGACAGGAAATGAGTATGGACAGAAGGTTAAATGTTTCTTGGCTGTGAGCTGCAAGCCAATAACTACTTCAACTTGAGACTTGCATGCTAGCTAAATTCCACTAGGCTGTCAACAACTCCAAGCTGAAATTCCATAATAATTTTAAACCTCACAGGTGATTTTGTTTCTAGGTGCTATCATTTTGCCAATGAGATCAGACCTGTACAGGTAGGCTGCAATGGGACTCTGGGCAAGCACTAGATGTGGACCCCATGCACCAAAACACTGGCCAAAATGCTTGGTATCCAAGTGTGAGTGTGCAGGAGATGTGATGCTATGCTGTCAGCAGGCTGAGGCTAAATAAGACCTTGATTGCAAACAACATAGTTGATTACGTTTCTATGTGCTTTACTCTTCAAGTGGAACCAGACATTGCCATGGAGGCTGTAGTGGGATCCTTTGTAAACCCATTTCCAGAAGTTGTGGAGGAAACCCTGGATGAAACCCCTGGCGCCCATGTGCGAGTATACAAGAAATGTGATAAAGATCCAATTTCATTTTTTTCAGGTCCACCCTGTTTGCTATTGTTTCTAAGTATCTCTGGGATGTGTTGAATCTCTACACTTTCAGAAGAGTTGCCATCCATGTTGACTCAGCAGAGGGGTTTCTCAAAATTCTTAAGGTTGTTTGTTTCCTGAGTGGTGGTTATCTTATGGCCCAGCACACATGAGAACCAGATTTCCTAAGACTGCCTGAAAACTTCTTTAAAAAAACACCATTTATTCCTCTGAACTAGGCTCAAAAGACAAAAGAAGCAGGAAAAAATGGAGTGAAGCTTCTTAAAATAAGATCTATCACTCTGGATGCAATTGTCTATACTTAACCATTATAAGCGATTGATGAGACAGGCAAAGGGTAAAGTACTCATGGACCAGCAAATCTCCCTGGGGAGCCTACCTTAAAGAGTAAAATATCACATAGAATGATCTCTCAATCACTCTATCTTTTCTGAAAGAAGATATATTAGAATGACTTACAGGATGCAGTCTGTCTTATTGCACAACAGCCGTATAGGAAGCAAAGTCCATGAATCTAGAAGTTCTCAGTCCCCGAGGCTGGAAGGCTCTGCTGGTCTTCAGTAGAAGATGGAATCACAGACAGGCAAGCTCTCTTGCTATCTAGGAGAGTGCAAGAAGTCAACGTGAAAGCTTTCTTCCTCTGTGTTCTAATATAGGCCTCAATATGAAGGTGTGGCCCAAATTAAAGGTGTGTGTTCCAGATTCAATCTCTAGTTTAAAGCTGAGTGTCTCCTGCTGGGTATGGTGACATATTCCTTTAATCCAAGCATTGTGGGAGTAAATCATGCATGTGGAAATCTGTGAGTAGCCTGGTCTACAAACGGTGTTCCAGGACAGCCAGTGGCCTTACAGATAAACCCTGGTTTATGATAACAACAACAATCCCAGTAACAAATTTATCTGACTTTCTTGCTCCATATCCAGATGAAAGGCCTGTGTCTTTCAGTCTCAAAAAGATCTGCATTAAAGTCCAATCTTCCAACATCAAAGACACTGATTACTTTCTACATACTATACAAATATCCCTTGAAGGTGTGTCCTCAAGTTTTGGATTTTGGTTAATTAGAGACATAAACAAGTTGACAACAAAAAATAGTGACCATGGAGAGGGTTTATCTGTGTAACCCTGGCTGTTCTGAAGACCATTTTGAAGACCAAAATGATCACCAAGTCAAAGATAACCCTGCCTCTGACTCCCTCATTCTGAGATTAAAGGCACGTGTCAGTGTCCTGCTTGGAAATCCTGTCAAGAGTCCTTTCCTTAGCTGGAGTTCTGAGGAGATGCTAATCCTGTGTTCCCAGCAGAAAGATGGATACGGGGAACAGCTAAGTGTAGAGATTAACATTCAGGACACAGAATCTCCTATCCACCTGCCCACTCCCCAGCTCCTGTCACTGTCTCATATTTTATGTTCTGCCTTTGAGATGAAAACACATAATTTTCCATCCTGTAGTCCCTTTTTCTGCACAGAAGGCAGGCAGTGATCTACTGGGATAGCTGGGCTCCAGGCTGCCCTGGAAAGGAGTCATATTTATAGGGAAGCAGACAGCAGGATTTTTAAGCAGTTTCCTGAGGGACTGTCAAACCAGAGGTCTTCTAAGTCAGGGATATGAAGGACAGAAAGCCAGGGCTCTAGGTCTGCTCATGGCAGAACTGGAGGAGGTCAGAAGCCCCTGGTGCTGAATCCCAAAACATCTTCTTTACACACAAGAAGCAAAAAACCAGCTCTGCTGCTATAGATCCAGGAATACAAGACCCAGCAGTGTTTTCCCAGGGATGGATGACACCGAGCCTTCTGCACTACTTCTGCAGTGGTATTCATAATCCTGAAAGAGATGGGGAGGCAGCAACTAAAGGATCCTGAAACCTGGTGCTTAGAAATCCACAAAACAAACAAAGAAGTGAAAAAGCCAAAAGTTATTTTTAGAGTATATAAAACAGAAACAACACACCAAGGTGGTAAGTGGCGAGAAGAGAAGTGTAATACGAGGAAAATGTTAGTGATCTCGAAAATAGACAGGAGTCGATCTGATGTAACTCATAGTAGGGTCTTTATTCTAAGTTTGGTTGGGACCCTCCAAAATACGACTATCACGTACTACTGTTTTGGTGGATGTGGAGGCTCCAATATCTCTCGTGGCAAGACAGCAAGCAGGGCTCAAGTGTGCAAGGATCTAACTGGAAAGCTATTGTGACCTTTGTCATAATTGGCTAATGCTGGGAGGCAGTTCATAACCTTAGTTATCACTCCCCTCTGCATAAAGAGTGTGGGCTTATAACCTGGATGTGCAGGTTTGTTGGGAGACTATCTTAAAAATGCTGTCTTCTTGAGTATTACTCTTGAGACTGGAGCCGGGTTTGAATTTTGTTGGGGATCAACTTGTAAACTAATGCTAGTTACCAGCCTGTTTGTTTACTTGAGTTTAAACTTAAGTGAGGTTTTCTAAAATGGAGACCAAACTAAAATGATTTGGTCTGTCATTCATCCCTTTCTCTTGTGACTAGAATTCTCAATCATTGAACTTCCTAAAGCTCCATGAAAACAATTAAAAAGCTATGTCTTTGTGGAGTCCCAGGGGCATCGGTAGGGGCCCATCACTGGGAAACAGGAGGGAGTCTTGAGGTTGAATTTTCCTCCTGTTGACCAGGTTATTTTTCAACCGTAAAGAGATATGCTGTAGATCTAGGCTGGGACTCTGTAGCACAGGGACCATTTCAGTGAAGCTCTAGTGATCCCTGAAGTATCTCTTGAATAGGGCTAAACCTCTGAGCTAAAGTTTGCAGAACTCTGGAGTTTGACCTGTTTTATGGAAAGCAAGAAGTTTAAGCCAAACATGTTTGTGCACCCATACAACACCCTGGAATATGTAATATCTTCTGTCAGTAGGTGAACCAAACCTAACTTTAATAGTGTTGTGTCCCATCTGGTATGGGGAGGTCTGTACTCTACAGAGGATGAAGGACAAGCACAGTCATCCAGTCACCTTCAGTCTCTAAGGTCAACTTAGTTAAGTTCTGTTATAGGGCTCGATTTATTTTCTTTACCTGTCCTGAATTCTGGGTCTCTACATTTTATGGACTTTTTATTCAATCGCCAGAAATATATTTCTTTCTAGGACCATTTATCAGGAGGGATACTGACCTCTTTGAGTAAATTTTGTATCCAGACACTTTGCTGAAGTTGTTATCAGCTGTAGGAGTTCTCCGGATGAATTTTTGGGGTAGCTTTTGTACTCTATCATATCCTCCACAAATAGCAATAATATTATTTCTTCCTTTCCAAGTTGTATCTACTTGATCTCCTTTTGCTGTCTTATTACTCTGGCCAGAACTTCAAGTACTGCATTGCATAGAGACAGGGTTGGCAGTCTTTTCATGTCCCCAATTTTAGTAGAAAAGCTTAAATTTATCTGCATTTAGTTTGAGTTTGGCTATTAGCTTGCTGTATATTGCTTTGATTGTGATAGGTATATGCCCTGTATACCTGATTTTTAAAAATATCTTTAAAATGAAGGGGTATCAGATATTATCAAAGGTTTTCTTTTGTGAGTATCTAATGAGATAATCCTGTGTTTTTTTTTTTCAGTTTATTTATACCTTGGATTACTTTGATGGATTTTCTTATACTGAATTATTCATGCATCACTCAAATGAAGCCTACTTGATCTTGATGGGTAATTTCTTTGCTATGTTCCTGGATTCAGTTTGTGAGAATTTTTATTTAGTATTTCTATATCAATGTTCATAAAATAAATCGGTCTGACATTTTCTTTCTGGGTTCAGAGTTTATATATTTTAGGTATCTGGGTCACTGTGAATTCATAAAATGAGTTTAGAAATGTTCCTTCTATTTTTGTTTTGTTGAATAGTTTGAGGAGTATTGGAATTAGCTCTTCTTGGAAACTCTGGTAGAATTCTGCACCAAAACCATCTGGCTCTGGGCCTTTTATGGCTGGGAGAGTTTTGATGACTGCTTTTCTTTCTTTGGGGGTTTTGGGCTAATTAAAGAGTTTGCCTGATCTTGATTTAACTTTCATTAGTAGTACCTGTCTAGAACATCGTCCATTTAGTTAAGGTTTTCCAATTTTGTGGAGTCTGGGTTTTTGAAGTAAGAGCTAACGATTCTTTGACCTTCCTCACTGTCAGCTGTTAGGCCTCCCTTTTTATTTCAGATTTTGTTTTGGATTCTGTCTCTCTATCACTTTGGTAATTGAACTAAGGTTTGTCTATTTTGTTGATTTTCTCAAAGAACCAGCACTTGGTTTGGTTGATTCTTTGCATTGTTTTCTTTGTTTCTAACTGATTCCTTTCAGCCCCAATATTGATTATTTCCTGCCTTCTACTCCTCTTTGGGGTGCTTGATTCTTCCCTGTTTTCCTAGAGCTCTCAGTTGTTTTATTGTGATGGCTATTCCTGGTTGTCCACTTGACTCTGTGTGAAATGAAGGATAATCCAGAAATGGAGGCCACACCTGTGATCCAGATCTTGAGGCTGGAAGACATAGGCTTCTGATCTAGATTTTAGCAGGAAGATCTTGAAGCAAAGTGGCTATGCAAAGCTTAGCCCCAGGCAAAATAGTCCATTCCTTTATTCCTGGGAAACTTAGACAATCAGATCTCTGAGTACAAAGTCCTCCTGGGACAAAGCAAGTTCCAGATCCAAACCTGGTTGCACACACCTTTAATCTGAGCCACACCTCCTGCTGGAGGCCTATATAAGGACAGTGGGGGAAGGAGGACTCACTCTCTGCCGGCTTGCACTGACTTGCCAACCCATGTATTGCAACATACCTCTTCAGAATTCCAGCTTGCACAGAATATCAGCTGGAATGACTAGACAATTGGACTTCCCATTCAAGTTGCCAATTGTTGGGTTGTTTGGATTGCAGACTGTAAGTAATTACAATTAATTACCTTCAGTTATAGAGACATTCCATAAGCTCTGTGACTCTAGAGAACCGTAAGTAATATGACTTATACATCGCCGATATGAGAACTTTCTAATTTCTTTATGTAGGCATTGTACTATGAACTTAGGACTATTTTTATTGTGTCTCATAAATGTGCCTTCATTTTAATTGCATTCTAGAAAGAACTGAATTTCTTCCTTTATTTCTTCCCTAACCCAGAGATCAGTGAGCAGAGAGTTGTGTAGACTTTCTGTTTGTTGTTTCTACTGTTGTGGCAGGGCAGCTTTAACCCATGGTGCTCTGACAAGGTACAAAATGTCATTTAAATTTTCTGGTATCTGTTGATTTGGAATCCAATATATGGTCAATATTGGAGAAGGATCCCTGAAGTGATGAGAAGAAGGTCTCTTCCTGTGTGTTTGCCATTGAGCTACATCCACAGTCACTGAAATGCCATTCTGTCTTTGAATACAGGCAAAATACACAAGGCAGATATCATTAAACAGATATCAGTTGAATGAATTTGATAAATTTATCTCTATAGATTTATAAGCCTCACCTGTTGATACTACTAACATATAGGATAAATCTGCCACCAATCCTGAGGTAAATATATTAAATACATATTACAAGGAAAAACATACAGGATATAATATAACAGATAAATATTATTAATTATCTTTTCAAATTTCCTAAGTTTGTAATCTGGAGAAACTCATCTGCTAAACTCTGCTATTGGTTGAGAAGCTGAAGGTATGACTTCTGAATCACCCTTGGAAGAGCTGCCTGGAAGGAAGGACCACTCAAAGTCCCACATGCCTCCAGACATGACCCGAGAACAGGCATGTGTCTGGGCAATGGATAATTTTGAAGCATTGAGTCATCCCTCCTGCCAGCACTCCTGGTGCTGTGGGCCTGGGAACCCCAACATAGCCACACTGCTGGATGAACCTGCATTTGAAGAAGAGAGGGGACAGAAACGATGTAGAGACCCATATGGAGAGGAGCCAATGGCGGAGAGTTCAGAGAGACTTTGGGGTCCTCAAGAAGTAGGAGACACTTCCAGGAGAAGTGTTCATTGGGCTCTGAACCAGCCAGAAGATTACATCTCTGACAGCAGTGGAGACATGCTTGCCCCAGGTGAATCCTGGAGCCAAGGCAGCTCCCTGAAACGACTAAAAACAGGCTTACATGAGAGAAGAACCTGGGAAGGAAGGCACCTAAGCATTGTGGAGAGCATACACCTGGAAATCCTTCAATACATTCACTGGGAAGAGTCAGAAAAAAACTGAGTAAGAGCCTCAGGCTGCCTCTGTTGACTTCTGAGCTGGGACTGTGCCACACATGCCCAGGAGGCTTGACGTCTCTTTATTTTGTCCTCCTGACTGTTCAATTGATATGTTGATGAATTTTACCTTAAATCTATGTAGGATCATTGCATTCTATTGGACAGTGTACATAATTAAAATATTTTCTCTCAACCACCTGTGTAATTGTATTTCAGTGTCAAAATCAGGATTCAAATCAGTGGTAGGATGTGTTCACTAAGCGAGTCAAAGAAATTTCTCTGTGTGGAGTTTCATTAGGGTTGGGATATGGAAACAAACAGGCTTGGTAAGGAACATGTACCTCCCTGGCCTCTGCATCATGTCCTGCTTCCTGACCTGCTTGAGTTCCAGTCCTGACTTCCTTTAGTGATGAACAGCAATTTGGAAGTGTAAGCTAAATAAACCCTTTCCTCCCCAACTTGCTACTTGGTCATGATGTTTGTGCAGGAATAGAAACACTGACTGAGAGAGAAATGGTCTGGAAATCCAAGGACCGAGGTGAATAAGTTGAAATTTGCATACCTGTGATCTATAGTAAGGTAAATATTCTTTTGTTTTTGTTTTGTTTGTGTTTTTTCTGTGTCTCCTTGATTGACCTGATTGATTTCCTTTAGCAAAGTTTTTCAGAATAAAATATACTGGCAAGGACCAGAACTACCTTTTAAATGAGCAATAACTTGCTTGCCTAAACGTCCATCCACATGCCTATGAAAGTCCTGCCTAATTTTCTCTGTTTTTTTGATGGATATATTTCTACAAGAAGTCTGAATGCTGAATTCTTTTTCTGAGAGGTAAATCATTCCGTGTACGCCTGAGTTGGAAAGGAAGGGGATGCTACTTAAGTGTCCTCCTCACGCTGACAGCTGTGTGATCACTCACTAGCCTGGGACATGACTTACTTCACAGCTTAGTTCTTTCTGGGGGGTGGGGAAAAGATGTCTTAAAATTTATGGGAAAACTGAAAAGATGAAACTGAAACCCACAGTCCAAGAAAGTAAAAAAAACCTCTATCTTGGAATCACAGTGGATGTTGGCCATGCCTGATTACTAGCACCCACATCCTCTGGATAGTGTAGAGAACACAGTTGGCACTGGAGGGAAAAGGTGAGCTGCAAATTGAGAGCTACTAACTTCCCAGGCATTGTCTTGTGCAGGTGAAATCCCAGGAGAAAGATCATATCTGTGACTCTACCAGTTGCTGAGCAATGTTTTACATAGAAGTTTCCTTTTATACTCCACAAATGCAGCAAGGATTGTCATTCATATCCGTCCATCATTTGTTTGTTCCTCTCACTATATAGCCCTGTCTGCCCTAGAATTCTCTGTGCAGATCACACTGACTTGGAACTCACAGGGATCCACCTGCCTGTGTGAACATATCTACCTCATATCCACTTTCTGCTGAGAGGCTTGAATTTCTGGAAGACCAAGAGGCAAAATAAGGCTTATAAAATGAGAAGCCCTTCCAATACTGGAAGCACATAAAAGATACCCTCTCAAGGCTAGGTGGCTTGGTTTTCTGTGTTAGGTCCAACACTACAAATTTGATGCAGAAATGTGTTCTGGAAATTGGTAAAAATAGAAAAATTCACCTTTGTAGAAGTGTATCACAGACCTCTTATCCCCTTCAAAGAGAGGCAAGGCAACATCAATCTGAGTTCATGGCTACCCTATGCTATACAGAAGAAAAAAGGTCTAAAATGGAAGCTGCAGGTGGCTGCTAGATTAATTTGGAGTGGAAGCACATTGTTAGATCTGTCCTCATACATGCTGATTCAGCAGAAGGTTGTCTGTTGTGTACTGGTTATCTTATGGCCCAGCACACATGAGAACATGGATGCCTGACATCATCTTAGGGCTTCCTTTAAAATAATCCACCAGCAACTAATGTAACCAATATTAGGAAACAGTAGAGTATCCTCATGTGTGTCCAATCCAACCTTCATCTTTTCCCTTGGGCCATTTTAAGAAGAATGGAAACTTCCAGGTTTTAAACACTTTTTATTAAGAAACATGTAAACAAAGAAACAAATATCAGATGGCTACAAAGACACAATTGTCCTGTGTGTGCCTTTTCTGACACAGCTGCCAGAGCAGCTGACAGATCTCCTCTTTGCAAGTCTTAGAAGGCATCAGTGTTCCTGGTCTCCAAACAGAGATCTTGGTAGCTTTTACTCTTCTTCTTCTCCCTCTCTCTCTCCCTCTCCCTCTCCCTCTCACTCTCCCTCTCCCTCTCCCTCTCCCTCTCCCTCTCCCTCTCCCTCTCCCTCTCCTCCTCCTCCTCTTTCTCCTTCTTTTTTCTCTTCCTCTTCCTCCTCTTCTTCCTCTTCTTCTTCCTCTTCTTCTTCCTCCCTGTGTTCTTCTTTTTCTTCCTCTAATTCCTCTTCATCTCCTTCCTCTTCCTCTTCTTCCACTTCTACTTCTTCTTATTCTTCCTCCTACTCCCCCTTACTCCCTGGAAGCCATGCCCAGCAGCCTCAGAATCTGGGATTGTAAGAATCGGGATCCTGGTCAGGGCTGTCCCCACTATCACAGGTCTCAAGTTCCAGGTCTTTCTCCCTGAGCAGGCTAGATGAGGGTTGGTCTGGTCATCCATATTTTTGTCTTTGGTCACATCTCCTGGGGACACTTGTGGCTCCCTCTGACTCTCACTCTGGAAGACCTCTCTGGCTTTTCTCATGTCAAGATTCGTTATGTGGCAGTATCTCAGGTATTCCAAGATCTTAAATACACAGGGAGAGGAGTAAGGATCCCATTCAACAGCCCAGCCTTCCTCAGAGCAGAGGTTTGCCTCTCCATGGACAGAAAGTGGGACAGATATGCAAGATCCTGTACTCATGGCTGGCAAGATACGTGTACTTTGTAGTCCGTGCTCTTCAGAATCTGATGTAATTTTGAAAAAACTGAGACAGATCTGCTTCATCACCTTGGCTTTATCCCTGGACCACTGAGAGCAAGTACCTGACCTCCGATACAGAGAAGATTCCAGTAAATTATTTATACTCTCCCAACCATTACACTGCACAAATCTGGGTTTTAAACCCTCTATCCCAGCAGCTATTGGCATTGCATAAGAAGACAAGGTTCTTCCATGTTGGTGCTATAAAACAATAATCCCATCGCCTATGGGAAAAGAGCAGATCTGCAAACAGAGGCAGAGAAAAGTGGATCTCTGATCTCAAGGACACACTCGTTGTCAGACCATGTTTAAGGACAGATAGGGCTACACAGGGAAACCTAGGCTCAAGAAACAAAGCAAGCAAACAAAAAAGTGAAAATAATTTCATTATGGCTGCAATGTCTAGAGTTATTAAACATTATATGCAACTGAATAGACAGGCAATGTGGAAATTGCTAATGGGCCAACAAATCAACTTGGGGTGCTTGGTTTAGAGAATAAAAGATCAAATAGAATGACATTTCACTCATGCTCACTTTCCTGAAATGGAATATATTAGAATGACTTACATGATGCAATTGACCTTATCACACAACAGCTGGATAGGAAGCAAAGTCCAAAAATCCAGAAATTCTCATTCCCTGAGGCTGGATGTCTCAGCTACTCTTCAGTAAAAGCTGGAACCACAGAGAAGCAAGCTCTAATGCCAGCAAAGTAATAAAACTTAATAACTAGTAGAGAGGAAGCAGGCAATGTGAAAACTTGCTTCCTCTGTGTTCTTATATAGGCCTCAAGATGAAGGTGTGGCTCAACCTAAAGTTTGTGGTCAAAATTCAATCTCTTCATTAAAGCTTAGTATCTTCTGCTGGGTGTGGCGACTCAGGCCTTTAATCCAAGATCTATGGGAGTTAATCATGCAGGTGGATCTCTGTGAGTAGACTTGTCTACACAGTGAGATCCAGGACAGCCAGTGATATTGCAGTCAAACCCTGGCTCATAACAACAACCATCACAATAACAAATTTCTGTGAATTTCTTGCTCCATATCCAGATTATGTCTTTCAAGCTCAAAAAGATCTGCGTTAAAGTCCACTCTTCCTATTTCAAAGACACTGATAAATTTCTACAAAATAAATAAAAATCCCTTGAAGATGGGTCCTCAAAGTTTGGATTTTGCTGAATTTAAATTTTCTTACAGTTGACAAGGAGAAATAGGGACAACAGATTGTGATTCTCTGTGTTCCTGGCTGTTCTGACAATCACCTTTTCAACCAAGGTGACCACCAAGTCAAAGATCTCCCTGCCTCTTCCTCCCTTCTTATGAGATTAAATGCATGTGTCACCCTGTCCAGCTTGGAAATCCTGTGAAGTGTTCGTTCTCTAGGTGGAGTCCTGAGCAGATGCTAACCCTGTGTCCCCAGTAGAGAGATGGTTAGAGGGAATAGATACATGTGGAGATGAACCTTCAGGACACAGAAACACCTCTCCACCTGCCCACTCCCCAGCCCCTGTTTCTGTCTCACGTTTTATGTCCTCCATTAAAGATGAAAACACATAACTTTCAGATGTTCAGGTTCTCCAATCATCTGAGCACTTCCAAGGATGTGAGGTGGAGTCTGTGTGCAGAGAGAAATTGAAGATAAATAGCTACTCTCACAACAAGGAAATGAATCTCCTGTGTAATATATTTTAGAGGAAAGTCTCTGAGCTGGGCAGATCAGTGAGATAATTGCAGTAATTGGGAAAGCTAATCATATTTCCCCACTCTAGGACATACATGAGTTCCACATCCATAGGAGTGAAACAGCTTATGGGAGTTATCAGATGGGATATAGACATGGTTAATCCCTCTGCAGGAGCAGCCACTGTACTTTCACAGTTCAGAGATGTCTGATTTGGAAGGGGAGTGGAGATCTAAGGACTATGGTGGCTCAGGTGAGATCTGCATACCTGAGATCTATAGGAAGGTAAATTTTCTTTTCTTTTTGTATTTGCTTGTGTTTTCTCTGTGTATCCTTGGTTTTCCTGCCCAGTGGGTAAAAGCTCCACCCTCCTTCACTCTGTGTTCTTGATGGATGGAGTTCCACAAAAAGTCTCAGTGCTGAAGTCTCCTGCTAAGCTGGAAAGACCTTCCTTCCTGTACTCCTGAGATGGGAAGGGAAAGGCATGCTGTGATTGGTGCTTTGAGACAGATCCATGATCACAGGTTCTCCTTCTGATTCTCATCTTGGTTTGTTTACTTTAACAGTTCATTAAACAGGATACCATGCAGTCATTTACAGATACAACGAAAAGATACAATGTACTTCAGCATCTTGAAGAACTGGTAATAATCATGAAAAGTTACAAACAAAGTAAGGTCTCTGGACATTTCAGAGTTAAATAACCTTCCCAATGTTCAGATTTCATTCCCTGGGAGATCTTGAGATCAGTCTGTGAACTATCCATTTGATTCCTATTTAGGTTAGGATACCTGTATCCAATTCTTTTCAGGATGTGTTTGAAGCTCCCCTAAGTTCAAGGAGGTGACTAGGTAGGGAATTTAGCTCTTGCATTCCTTGAAATTTTATTTGTGCCCACAATCCTACTAGAATTCCAAGAGGACAATGTAGCCGATCCAGGATTATCATGACCATAGGTCGGGGACCAGGCTGGAAGAGTTCTGAGATTAACTGTACTGGATCCATCCTATCAGTCCTGGTCACTAGAGTAGCTGTGACCTGAAGATCCTCAAGCAATATCTAAGGCAAGCATCTTCTCCAAACACAGCTCTAGCACAACTTGTTTACAGGCCAAAAATTCACACGGAAAAATATTTCATAATTGATTTTTATTTATTCCAGCTCCAGGGCATCTAAACAGAAAAGGTTTCTACTCCTTTAAATTTATACTTTAAAAAATATTACAATGTACAGAGTCCAATCAAGACTGGAATAAAAAGAGTACTGAACTGTGAGTTTCAAGATAATCCCCATTCAACTTTGATACAAAACTATTTTTTGTCATTTTTTTTTGTACTAGAAGCAGAAGTTCAGTACCAATGTCTTGTCTTTTCTACTGTTGTTGAAGTATTGAAGAATTCCCCTCCATGACTGCTCCTAAGAGAAGACATGATGGAAGGCTGTCCTTCTCTCTGTGAATCCAAAATGTGTTATCTGTTTCTTCCCATGTCTATTAAAAGGACAAGGTGATGTAATTATCTTTAAATAAAATATAAAAATTCAAAGAAAAACATGCTGGTCAGTATTTCTGTGCAGGTCTTATTTCCTACATAGACTTCCTGAAAAATGAAGTCCAGAAAGCCAACTCAAAGTCAGTAAGCAACGATATTTAAGTGTTTTCTTCACACTGACATCCTTGTGATCACTCTTTAGACTTGTATATGACTTACTTCACAGGTTATGCCTTATGGGGAGTAGGGGGAAGACCACTTAAAATTCCTGGGGAAACTGAAAGGGTAAAACTGTAACCCAAGATCCAAATAAGTATAAAAACACTATCTTTGAATGACACCAGATATTGACCATGCTTGAGTACTAGTACCCACATCCTCAGGGTGGTGTAGAGAACACAGTTGGCCCTGGAGGAAAAGGGTGGGCTTCAGAATGAGAGCTACTAACTTCTCAGGCATTCTCTTGTGCAGGTGAAATCCCAGGAAGAATATCAAAGCTGACTTTCCCAGTTCCTGAGCACTGTTTTACATAGCTGCTTCCTTTTATACTTCACCAATGCAGCAAGGAATGCCATTCAGACTCATCCATCTCTTAGTCCTCCCTGCCTCCCTGCTACCCTCCCTCCTTTCCTCCTTTCCTCCCTCCCTCCAACCCTCCCTCTGTTTTTTCCTCCATTTATTTGTTCTTCTCGCTGTATAGCCCTGAAATTCTCTGTGTAAATCAGGTTGGCCTGGAACTCATAGGGATTTACCTGCCTGGGTGAACTCCCCAGCTGAGATCCATTTCCTGCTGAGAGGGTAAGTTCTAAAGAAGACCAACTGAAGAAGTAAAGCTTAAAAAACATGAAACTTTTCCAAGTCTTGAAGCACATAAATCATACACATTTTCTCAAGGACAGGTGACTGGGTTTTCTGTATCAGGGCCAGCACTGCCCTGGCCGTCCAACTTAGACATTCCTGTTTTTTCAGGTGGGTAAAATTGTTATGCTGAAATTTCCAGAGGTAATTGCAGAAAACTGAAAGATTTGCCAGTGCAGAAGTGGTGGCACAGGCCTCTAATCCCCATACTAGAGAGAAAAGGCAAAGTAAATCTGAGTTCAAAGCTAGTCTAGTCTACATAGAAGGAAGGCGGGTTAAAATGGAAGTTGCATGTGGCCCGTAAATTAGTTTGTAAAGGAAGCATCTGGGTAGATCACTCCTTGCAAATGTTGATTAAGAAGATGAATTTCCCAAAGTGCTCAAAGTTGTTAACCATTTCCTGCTTCTTTTATGTCCCAGCACACGTGAAATCAGGATGTCAAAGTCACCTAAGGACTTGTTTAAAACAAACCACCAGTTACTCCTGTAACCAAAGGTAGGAAAGAATAGAATATCCTCACCTGGGTACATTCTAGCCCCCATATTTTCCCTTGGGCAATTACAATAAGAACACAAATTACCAGCTTTTTAACATTTTTATTAAGAAAGATGTAAAGAGACAAGCAAACAAACACCAGATGGCTGCAAAGACACAACTGCCTTGTGTGTGCCTTTGCTTTAATAGAAGAGCTGACAGAAGATCCCCTAATTGCAAGCCTTAGCAGTCATAAGGGCTCCTGGACTCCAAGCAGGGTTCTGGGTGGCTTGGTCACTTCTTTTTCTTCTTTTGGCCAAAAGCCTTTTGAAGCCATGCCCAGCATCCTAGATTCCTGGGACTGTCAGAAGCAGGATGCTGGTCAGGGCAGTCTCCACCATCATGGGTCTCAAGTTCCAACCTTTTGTCCCTCAGCAAGCTTGGTGAGGGTTGTTCTACCGCCTCTATAGCTTTGTCTTCGTTGTTGTTGTTTACATCTCCTGAAGCCACACGTGTTTCCATCTGACTCTCAATAGGGGAGACCTCTGTGCTCTTCTTCATGGCACAATTCAATTTTTGGCAGTATCTCAGGTAGTCCAAGCTCTCAAATACACAAAAGGAGTATAGATCCCAATCTACAAACTAGTCATCCTCAGAGCAAGAACTTGACTCTCCACAGAAACAACATGGCACAGACATGGAAGATCTTGTAGTCAGGGCTGGCAAATCACATCCACTCGGCAGTCCATGCTTTCCGGAATCTGCTGTGTTTTTAACAAAACTTAGACGGTACTACTTCAGAATCTTCAGGTTATCCATGGAACGCTGAGGGCAAGTCCTTGACTTTCTGGTATAGAGAAGCCTTCTGTTAGTTAATTATAATCTCCCAAACATTACACTGTGGAAAATTGGGCATTAAACCCACAATACTACCATCTATTTGCATTGCCTAAGGAGGCAATGTTCTGCCCAGTCTGGTGGTACAAGACTTTAATCTCAGCACGTATAGGAATGAAGAAGATTGGGGATAGAAGCAGAGGCAGTTGGATCTCTGATCTCAAGGCCAACCTGGTAGTCAAACCTAGTTTCGAGACAGCTAGGGCTACACAAGAAAGCCTAGGCTCAAAATCAAAACAAGCAAACGAGGAAGGAGTGAAGATTCTCAAATTAAGATCCTATCACTCTGGATGCAATTGTCTAGAGTTAAAATTATAGTGGACTGATGAAACAGACAATGGGAGAAGTGCTCATGGGTTAGTAAATCTACTTGGGGTGCCTGTTTTAAAGAGTAAAAGATCACATAGAATGATCTTTCACTTACTCTCTCTGTCCTGATAGGGGTTTATATTAGAATGGCTTACATGATGCAGTCTGCCTTATTCTACAACAGCTGGATGGGACACAAAGTCCAAGAATCCAGAAGGTCTCAGTCCCTGAGGCTGGATGTCTGAGCTGGTCTTCAGTAGAAGATGGAATTACAGACAAGTAAGCAATAATGCCAGGGAAGTCCTAAGTCTTGCTATCCAGGAGAGAGCAAGCAGGCAATGTAAAAACTTACTTCCTCTGTGTTCTTATATAGGCCTCAAGATGAAGGTGTGGCCCAAATTAAAGGTGTGTGTTCCAGATTCAATCTCTGGATTAAAGGTGAGTGTCTTCTGTGGGGTTTTGCGACTCAGACCTTTAACTCAACTACTATGGGAGTGAATCAAGCAGGTCGATCTCTGTTAGTAGCCTGGTCTACAAAGTAAGTTCCAACAAGGCGAAAAGAGAAGTATAGTGCTAGGGAAATGTTAGTGATCTACAAAATAAAAGATAGGAGCCAATCTGATGTAACTCATAGAAGGGCTGTTATTTTATTATTTTATATTATTTGAATTAGCTTGGACCCTCCAAGAAGCCACTGTCATGCAGGATGGTTGTGGTGGTTGACGGCAATGCAAGAGCCAGAGCCTAGGAATGAGGCCTGACAAGAAGGCTAAATTCTCCTTTTTCAGATCCTCAGTCCTACAGAGCTGCTTATACTTCTTCACCCTTATACTTCTTCACCACAGGGGGCACTGCGGGACTGGCACTCCAGATGGTATGGAACTCAGTGGTCACACAGTGGGCTCCCTTTTCTAGTTAGCTATGACTTGTCCCCCAAGCCAAGATCTTCTAGGCTGTCAGCAGGCCAGAGTTATT
This sequence comes from Apodemus sylvaticus, assembly GCF_947179515.1. NCBI lineage: Eukaryota > Metazoa > Chordata > Mammalia > Rodentia > Muridae > Apodemus > Apodemus sylvaticus. Next base: position 64,155,627 of record NC_067490.1, read on the forward strand.
TTCCGAAGGTGATTTGCAACTTCATATGTGTTTTTGTTCCTCTGAACATTCGCTGTGCTGACGGGATTGAACTCAGCCAGGTGAACAGAGGTAGAATTGTGCAGGAGCTCAGGGTCTGGAAGGTGTGCTGCTAAAGGCTGACCAAAATGCCTTGCACCTGGATTCAAGGAAGGAGATGCAATGCAGGTGCCACCGGTGTGTTTTGTTTTTTGGCCCACTAAGCCTCCTGACTTTTCAGAAAGCAGACTTCATTCTGTCTATCTTTGGTAAATAACCCATGCAGCCCTACAAGTGTGGCAAGATGTGTGACACATCCCCCTCCCCTCATGGAATGCAACAAACTCAGTGCAAACACAAATCTCCTTGCAGCTGCTTTCCTTTCTGATCTACTATGATTTTTCAGATGGCACAGACAAGTGCTCAACTGGTTTTCTGTCTCAGTATTCTGTTCATGACTTTTCATGTAGCTGTAGTTTCCCTGTTGCCTTGGGGACATGGCCCAAGAGTACACTTGACAGGGAAACCACAGGACAACCATGGTTGACTGACTCACTCACCCCAAGCTTTATGTGAGTCTTGCAATCCTTGCAAGGCAGGTCCATAGTTAGTTCCCCTGTTTTCATGTCCATACTTGTAGAGACCACAGCTAGACCAGGGACCAAGGAAGGATCCAGAAGCTCCAAAGCTCCCTAGTTCCACAGTTTTGCCTCTGAGCTCCAGGCATTGACACTTCTTGCCAGCAGGTGTCACCATGAGCTGCTCGTCCACCAGAGAGGAATGCCAATGTCCAGTGCCCATGTTTGCATTCTCAGGGCTATGCTCACTGTGAATTTCCCACAGAGTCAAGTTTTCCATGGGTGTTGGCTTGCGGGAGCTGAAATCATTTCCAATTGTGTCCGTGATTTCTTGGTGCTATTGTTTTGACAATCAAATCAGATTATGCCCAGCAAGCTGCAATGGGACTTGATTCGAACCCAGGGTGTGCTCCTAAATGCTGACAGATGGCCTGCTGCCCAGGGATGAGTCATTCTCTCAGTGAATCCAAGATGTATTACTTGAGTCTTCCCACCTCTTTTGAAGGTTCTAGGTGATGTGAATTAAAGAAAATATTGAATATTCAAAGGAAAACATGCTGGTCAGTATTTTTGTGCAGTGTCTATTTATTTCCTACATACACTTCATCAGAAATGAAGTTCAGAGGCTCAAATGTAAGAAATCATTCTTTAGCCTGGTACATGGCTTAGCCTACTGAGGGATTCAACTGCTAGGAAGACCATCAATAAAAGTAAGGCTTGTAACAGGTGAAGCTCTTCCAAGCCTGGAAGCACGTAAAAAACACACTCTTGAGGCCAGGGAGCTAGGTTTTCTGTGTCAGGGCTAGCACTGTCCTGAGCTTCCAACTTAGCCTGTCCGGTTTCTCCAAGTGAGATCCCTTGTGAAACAGAAATTTCCAAATGAAATTGTCGAAAATAGAAAGAATCTCCTGTGCATAATTCGTGGTACAGCCCTCTAATCCCCATACTAGAGAGATAAAGCAAAGTAAATCTGAGTTCAGGGCTAGACTAGTCTACACAGAAGGAAGACGGGGTAAAATGGAAGTTGTAGGTGGCCCCTAGATTAATTTGTAAAGTAAACACTGGGTAGATCACTCCTCAACCATGTTGAATAAGTAGAGTGGTTTCACAAAATGCTCAATGTTACTACCTGTGTGCTGGTTCTTTTGTGTCCCAGCACACATGAAAACCAGGATGTCAAAGTCTCCTAAGGACTTTTTTAAAACAAAACACCAGTTACTCCTGTAACCTCATGGAGGGCAATACCACTCTGAAGTTTGAAGCAGCTGCTCACCCACATCAGGTATGTAAATAATCAGGACTCCAAGAGCAATGAACACCTGCTGCTGCTCAGCACACTGCCAGGGATCCTAGCCAGGGAATGGTGCCGCCCACAGTGGGTGGATCTTCCCACACCAGTAAAGATAACAAGGCAGTCCCTTAGAGCCACGCCCCAAGCCACCTCCCCCTTGTATAACTGTCTGGAAACCACAGTGGAGCAGATGCAGGATTAGGTCTTAAAAGCAAGTCTTATTTATATATGATCAGCCAAGTCTCAGCAACAGAAGACACTGCTTTAAACAGAAACAAATATCAAATACAAAAGCCTCTGAGTAAAAGGAATGAAAGTCTTAAAGATATGGATACTATTGAGAAAAGAAACAAATAAGTGATTAGCGAAGTTAAACATAGAGAAAATGAAATTCAAAAAGTAATAGGATCCAATGAATTTTAAAAAAAAGATAAATATGCTTTAAAAAGGCAGATAGATTTATTAACTTCGTATTAGAAAAGACATTTGCTGGTAGATGGAATGACCTAAAGAAGATAGTTTTTGACTTTGTCCCTATGGGAAATATAACTGCACAATCACAGCACAGTCAGTGGTCTGTGTATCAAATGTCTGTGCTGACTTAGCTATATAAGTGAGCTTTCCACATATCTGTACAGGACAATCCCCTAATTAGAAATTCATTATTCACTGGCTCGAGCTAACCTACCCAAATTGTACAGCCCCACAATCTGGTCTGTTTCCCTTCACATACATGTATTAATACCAACTGGGAAATTACAAAATCACACAGTCTGCTTGTATCAGGTCTTTCTTCATAATTCTGTCCCCTGCAACTGACTCCCTTACATATTGATCTGGGATGTAACTATTGTCTATCATATTTCACTCTGTATTGTCCACACTAACCTGTTCCTCATGTTCTAGACTGAAGGCTGAAGCCATGCTTCACAGGCAAATCCATTTCCTGTTGCTGCAATGAAGTTCACTACATGAGTTCAATGGGGAATTGGAAAACTCTGTTGTGTCTCAGCCTTTTAACCAAAGAATTTAGGATGTCTAATTAAGAGGAAAGCAAAGGTCACTTCCCTGGGGAGCAACAGACTGGCAGCAAGCTGACCTTAGTCAACACAGATTTCCTTGGAAACATTTTTTCTAAAAGGCTGAAGACACAGCTGTCTTAGACTTAATATGCCTTCCCAGGGAGAAATCAAACTACACACAATTAAACATTAATTTAAAAGTGACAGAAGACCACAATTCTAGCTTGCCACACTACCTCCAGTCAGATCTGTGTGACAAGTTCCAAAGACTCGGGCATTTGACCTCAACAGGAGGAGGCCTCCTGGAACCGGTTGTGGACCTCTTCATAGGCGAAAAATTATTGAACCTTAGTTCACTTGGCAACTTATCTGTCTTATGTTTCCTCTTCCTTTTCTCATTTACAAGATGTTCCTGATAGCCTAGGCTAGGACCCTGACCAGGAATAATGGGTCAGAAACCCTCTCCTGAGATGGACTCATTAACCATGACATCATCCCTGGGTAAACCAGTGCTTCACTGTATAAATCATTTATGAAATAGTATTGATAAATATAAACTTCCCAACAATAACATTTCATTTGGTTGCATGTAGGTCATTGGAAATACAGTTTGGATTATTGTCTAAGGAAGCTCAAAATAGCAGGGTGGTAGTGGCACACACCTGTAATCCCAGCACTAGTGAGGCAGAGGCAGGCAGGTTTCTGAGTTCGAGGCCAGCCTGGTCTACAGAGTGAGTTCCAGGACAGCCAGGGCTACACAGAGAATCCCTGTCTCAAAAAACCAAAATCCCAATAAATAAATAAATAAATAAATAAATAAATAAATAAATAAATAATGAAATATAAATAAATAAATAAATAAATAAAATATAAAAGCTCAACATAGAAGAGAATTAAAATAGGAACTGGAAGTTATATAGTAATTGATCATAAAAAACAAATATCAGTTTATTTTGGAAATGTGCCACAAACCTGGGTGATTTTTGTGTTTTGAAGATCATAACAATATCCGTTTTGACAGGCTGCCTCATTGAATATATCTTATTGAGGTTGTACTGTTTGAATGATTTTGCAATTTGCTGTGCCGAATGATGATTGCAATGTCCGCCCTGTCAATCACTGAACAGAGCATTTCAGTACTGAAAAACCGGTTTCTTTGGAAAATAGGGGGAGGGAAGGGGGTTGATGTGACTTTCGGAGAGTGGGGGTCTAGAAAAGGGGAAATCATTTGAAATGTAAATAAAAATATATCGAATAAAAACAAAACAAAACAAAAAGAATACAAGCAAACAAACAAACAAACAAAAAACCCTTGCTTGAGAGCTGCAAAGTACACTCTGATTCAAACTGACTCAATGTGTGTTTCTGTGTGTCACCACAGAACCCTTACCCACCTGGCATTGGGACTCACATTCCAGGGACCCTCATACCCGGCTGGGGTGGTACCTGTCAGTGCACTGTGATGGAACAGGGGTGCACTGTGATGAGACAGGGGTGCACTGTGATGTACAGTGGGGGCACAGTGATGGGACAGTGCGGCACTGTGATGGACCGTAGGGCACTGTGATGGACAGTGCGGCACTGTGATGGGACATTGGGGCACTGTGATGGGACAGTGGGGCACTGTGATGGGACATTGGGGCACTGTGATGGGACAGTGGGGCACTGTGATGGGACAGTGGGGCACTGTGATGGGACTTTGGGGCACTGTGATGGGACGGTGGGGCACTGTGATGGGACAGTGGGGCACTGTGATGGACAGTGGGGCACTGTGATGGGACAGTGGGGCAGTCTGATGGGACACTGGGGCACTGTGATGGGACAGTGGGGCACAGTGCTGGGACAGTGGGGCACTGTGATGGGACAGTGGGGCATTGTTACGGGACAGTGGGGCATTGTGATGGGACAATGGAGCACTGTGATGGACAGTGGAGCACTGTGATGGGAGAGTGGGGCACTGTGATAGACAGTTGGGCACTGTGATGGGAGAGTGGGACACTGTGATGGACAGTGGGGCACTGTGATGGGACACAAGGGCAGTGTGATGGGACAGTGGGGCACTGTAATGGAACAGCAGGGCACCTTGGTGGGACAGTGGGACACTAGGATGGGACAGTGGGGCATTGTGATGAGATAGTGGGGCATCGTGATGGGACAGTGGGGCATTGTGATGTGACAGTGGGGCACTGTGATGGGACGGTGGAGCACTGTGATGGACAGTGGTGTACTGTGATGGGAGAGTGGGGCACTGTGATGGGACAATGGGGCACTGTGAGGAGACAGTGGGACACTGTGATGGGACAGTGGGGCATTGTGATGGGACAGTGGGGCAATGTGATGGGACAGTGGGGAACTGTGATGGACAGTGGGGCACTGTGATGGACAGTGGGGTACTGTGATGGGACAGTGGGGCATTGTGATGGGACAGTGGGGCAATGTGATGGGACAGTGGGGAACTGTGATGGACAGTGGGGCACTGTGATGGACAGTGGGGTACTGTGATGGGACAGTGGGGCAGTCTGATGGGACACTGGGGCACTGTGATGGAGCAGTGGGGCACTGTGTTGGACAGTGGTGCACTGTGTGGGACAGTGGGGCAGTGTGAAGGGGCAGTGGGGCACTGTGATGGGACAGTGGGGCACTGTGCTGGGAAAGTGGGGCCCTGTGATGGGACAGTGCGGCACTGTTATGGGACAGTGGGGCATTGTGATGGGACAATGGAGTACTGTGATGGACAGTGGGGCACTGTGATGGGAGAGTGGGGCACAGTGATGGACAGTGGGGCACTGTGATGGGACATCAGGGCAGTGTGATGGGACAGTGGGGCACTGTGATGGGACAGCAGGGCACCTTGGTGGGACAGTGGGGCACTAGGATGGGACAGTGGGGCATTGTGATGTGATAGTAGGGCACTATGATGGGAGAGTGGGGCACTGTGATGAGACAGTGGGGCAGTGTGATGGGACAGTGGGGCAGTGTGATGGGACAGTGGGGCACTGTGAAGGGACAGTGTGGCATTGTGATGGGACAGTGGGGCACTGTAATGGACAGTGGGGCACAGTGATGGACGCTGGTGGCACTGTGATGGACAGTGGGGCACTGTGATGGGACAGTGGGGCACTGTGATGGGAAAGTGGAGCACTGTGATGAGACAGTGGGGCAGTGTGATGGGACAGTGGGGCAGTGTGATGGGACAGTGGGGCACTGTGATGGGACGGTGGAGCACTGTGATGAGACAGTTGGGCATTGTGATGGGACAGTGGGGAATTGTGATGGGAGAGTGGGGAATTGTGATGTGACAGTGGGGCACTGTGATGGACAGTGGGGCACTGTGATGGGAGAGTGGGGCACTGTGATGGACAGTGGGGCACTGTGATGGGAGAGTGGGGCACTGTGATGGACAGTGGGGCACTGTGATGGGACCGTGGGGCATTGTGATGGGACAGTGAGGCAGTGTGATGGGACAGTGGGGCCCTGTGATGGACAGTGGGGCACTGTGATGGATGCTGGTGGCACTGTGATGGACAGTGGGGCACTGTGATGGGACAGTGGGGCACTGTGATGGGAAAGTGGAGCACTGTGATGAGACAGTGGGGCAGTGTGATGGGACAGTGGGACAGTGTGGTGGGGCAGTGTGATGGGACAGTGGGGCACTGTGATGGGACAGTGGGGCACTGTGTGGGACAGAGGAGCACTGTGATGGGGCAGTGGGGCACTGAGATGGGCAGTGGGGCACTGTGGTAGGACATTGGGGCACTATGTGTGACAGTGGGGCCCTGTGATAGGACAGTGGGGCAGTGTTATGGGACAGTGGGGCACTGTGATGGGACAGTGGGGCACTGTGATGGACAGTAGGGCATTGTGATGGACAGTGGGGCAGTGTGATGGGACAGTGGGGCACTGTGATGGGACAGTGGGGCACATTGATGGGACAGTGGGGCACTGTGATGGACAATGGGGCACTGTGATGGGACAGTGTGGCACTGTGATGGGACAGTGGGGCACTGTGATGGACAGTGGGGTACTGTGATGGGACAGTGGGGCACTGTGATGGACAGTGGGGCACTGTGATGGACAGTGTGGCACTGTGATGGGACAGTGGGGCACTGTGATGGACAGTGGGGCACTGTGATGGGACAGTGTGGCACTGTGATGGGACAGTGGGGCACTGTGATGGAACAGTGGGGCACTGCTATGGGACAGTGGGGCATTTTGATGGACAGTGGGGCACTGTGATGGGATAGTGGGGCACTGTGATGTACAGTGGGGCACTGTGATGGGACAGTGGGTCACTGTGATGGACAGTGGGGCACTGTGATGGGACAGCGGGGCACTGTGATGGGACAGTGGGGCATTGTGATGGACAGTGGGTCATTGTGATGTGTATCTGTTTTCAGACCTCCAGTTCTTTATGTTTCAGATGAATGTGTGTGGAGAGATGACAGGAGAATGGTGATCTTCCTGTGCTCTCAGGCTGCTGAGTGAAACTTGGCTTGATGCAGGGGGCTCAGCGATCAGGGAAGATGGGTGGGGCAAGGGAAGCTTCCCTGTGTGTCTGTGGAGTCTGATGAATGTGCAGAACAGATGTGTGATGTCTTTATCCCTTCTGATTTTAAGTCTTAATCCCTTTTGTTCCATTCTATCACTTTTTAAATTGCATTTTCTTCCAGTTCTTCAAGTGATTTCTTTTTCCCTCTCTAGGGGCTTCTACCTGTTTGTCTGTGGGTTTCTGTATTACATTAAAGGGATCATTTTTATCCTCATTAAAGACATTTGTAATCCTCATGAGGTGACATTTTAGGTTAGACTCTTGCTCTTATTGTGTGTTTGGGTATCCAGGGTAGGATAACTGGGTTTTGATATTGCCAAATTACATTGGCTTCTGTTGGTTATGTTCTTGCCTTTTTTTTTCACCACCTGCTCATTTCTCTTGTTAACTTGCCTGGGCTTCTCTGACTGGAGCAGGCGACTTTGGAGACAGGCAGTGCTGACTCTGGTTAAGTCAGGACTTCCGTGTCCATGCTTAGTGCAACCTTCATGTGTCCCCATGTCTCTGATTAATGAAGACATCCTGAAAGCCAGGTTGTCTTTGGGTTCTGTGACAGACATATTGATCTGCCCTAGTTTCAGGTGGAAGTGCAGATTAAAAGGACAATGTGGCTCAGGAAGAGCCTGATAGATACCAGATCTGCTGGTCTCTGTGGGGGTACAAAATGGTGTGGGGGTATAAAAGGTCTGACCTATATTTCTAGATATGGAAGGCCACCTGTTTGACAGGTAGGCTGTTAGGATTTGGAGGCACATCCTGCTTTTCATAAGTTCAGACAGGATAAATCCTTCAGTTATAAACTTTATATACAATGCTTTCTATGAAATTGAAACAGATAGAGTCTATCTCATGTTCCACACAGCACAACATGGAATCAGATATCTGAAATCAATAAGAAATAAAGGGACAATAAACTGAAAAGAACCTATGAAATATTATTTGTGAGATATAGAAGAACATTTTCTTTTATATACTCATAAAATACTGTAGGGAATATCTTAAGACTGCAATCCAAATATATAATTTAAAGGAAAATGAAAACAAAACAAAACAAAACAAAACAACAACAACAACAACAACAACAAAAGACTCCCTTGATACTCAGGAAGGATACAGTGGTGTGTGGTGTGCCTTCATTCCACCATGTCAAGTCAATAACATGAGCTTAAAGCAGAAAGAAAAGCAATTTCAAGAAATTCTATCTGTGTTCCAAGGACATGGAGAATTTCTCTGTAGAAAGCCACAAGGAGTCTCACCTCTCAATCTTGGCAAAATAAAATTAAATTTTATTGAAAGACCTTAATGTTTGACCAGTAGTCTGTCTATAATGAGTATGGTATGGATCCAAGTTCAATACTCATGTGCACCAAATGATTTCAAAAGTATGCCACAGCCCAGGATGGCATTTCCATAGTAGTCACAATAGAGTGAAGAGTCAGCTTCCATGCACATTCCCAATTCATTTGACATGGTATTACCATCCTGTATACAAAAAATATGGAATATCACAATATCAAGGCTCAAAATTTTCCCAAGATCTGCAAAACTACTAAAAATATTCAAATTGACAGTCATAATTCAACCAGAGTATGAAACAAACTTTTATTCATAGTATCTAAGATGGTACAATAAACTCCATAGCAAGATTTTATTATAAGTCAGTGACATTGCAACCATTCCAAAAATGGAGTTAAAGATTCAATTCTGTGTGAATATTATGGGCCAAAAATAATGTAGTTGAAGCAAATATAAATCAAATTCAATGTTTGATCTGTGTCACTCATAGTAATCTAACGAAATTATATCAATTGGCAAAGCAGACATACATGTGTGTTGTTGCAATATAATCCAAGACAAGAGCATTTCAAAACAAACACCAACTTGACATGGTTGAAAAATATAAGATATACTCTATTATTAGCAATACAATTCTCTCTCAGAAATGGCACATTAATTCTTTCATTTCTTTGAGAAAATGTGTGAAATTGTTTTCAAATTCTTATTGAGTTGTGAGCAAACATCAACAAAGATATGTTTCATCAAATGCCACTGACTGACAGGGACTGATTGTCAGCCAAGAGATCAGCATAATAACTCAGTGAATGCCCCCACAGGTCCTCATATTGGACAGAATGGGTGATGAATCTTTACAAATACAGGCATTTTGGATTTAGCATAGTGACGTGTTCCCCAGATGACAGGAATCACAGGAAGTTTAAAGATATTTTGTAAACATGGCTAGCATACAACAGTATATGAACAACAGAAAGAATGTTCAACTCCTGGTGCAATGTTTCCTGTGAGACTACACTTCCCTACACTAGACAGTGGACGACATATGTCCCATGACTCTTCTCAAAGTGTGAATGATATGGAACTTTTATGACCTTCTAAATTCTTGTCTATGGAAGTTCTGTTGAAATCCATTGTGTTCATACATATAGCTGTTGAGACATATTCTGGCCCAAGCTTCCCAGGAGAAGATTGTCCTTGGGAATTATGCCATGCATATGAATGAAATAATGGCACCTGAGGATGGAGACCATGACCTTCAAAACATGTTTTCAGAAATATGAATCACATTATGGCACCTGAGGTTGGAGAAATTATCTCCAAACATGTTTTCAGAAATGTTTTGTTCCATTGTTTTCAGACCTCAAATGTAGAGCTTGAGGCCAAAATTTTCTCAATGTATCCAGGGAGCATAACATAGGACAAATTGATGGGAACTGTTGAATATAATTAAGTGGACTTCCAGAGGGCAGTAAATTTTAAACAGACCCATAGGTGTAAATGTATATGTGTGTGTGTGATGTTTGTCTGCATAGGAAACTGATTTCACAACTGCATCTTAGATCCTAGGAGACATGACGAATCTTTGTGCTTTCACTATTTCCTTTTTGCTCTTGAAGTTTTCTCTCATCATGTGCTGTTTGATTGAACCAATTTGGTTTTGGAGGATAAAGAATACAGAAGATAATTATGGAGATTTGAGAAGTGACTGTCTTTTTTTTTTCCCATTTTACAATAGAGGAACCTGTTGAAGACTATTTTTATGATATTTTTGATTTTAGGTAGGCCATTAATTTTATTTTCTGAATCAATGGATTAATTAGAAATATTTAGCTGTGTAAACAAACTGTGGGGTTCAGTCCTGTTCTTTCCCTCTAAGTTTAGGAAACACTGAAAATTAATTATTACACCAATCACTATTTTAATACTGTCAAATGTGTCACACTTTAGTTTAGCTTTAATTCATTGGTCACCAGTTCACAATGCTGTAAAATGAGTCTGGATTCTGTCTGTTGAGTCTTTGTTGATATCATATGTTGAAAGATGTCTTTTCATCAGCTTTGAATCCACAATTCCCACACTGAGCAAGAGTTCAATATGGAAAGACTGCATCACTTTCTCTATTCAGTTTTCTGCCAATAATTCTCATATGCGTATTCATCTAAATGCCTTCATAAAAATGTTATCTAATTTTGGTCTCCAACAGTTGGGCATATATTCTTTCATTGAAATATTTGTGTATGTATTGGTCTACTATACATGATTAGACGTATAACATTGCATCTGCACTTGTGAAAATACACATATTTTTCTTTGTAAAATAGACATTAAGTGAGCTCATACTGCAATTATGTATTTGACACTGAATATGGTAAAATACTGTGAGGCTTCATATTATGTTACAAGAATAGTATTTTGGTCCAATTATGCAAATACGCAGACACAGATTAAGCTTATTTTTAGTATCAGATGGATGGTCAGTATTTCTATTAAATATTGAATGACTAAATATAACATTAGAGAAAATCTAGGAGAATAAATGTACTTCTTTGGTATAAGAAGCTGTCCTCAGTGTCTGAGATCCTAAAAATGAGAAGTTCCCATATGTGCCTGCAGATAATGAGGGAGGTGTGTTGAAATAACTCTCCTTTTAGCTAATCAATGTGTTTGGGACTTCTTTATTTCATGAACTAAGATTTCCTGTGCTTTTCTGTCTCTGATGCTCATCTCATCTCTTATTCAGTTTTCATGTCTTTGGGATTTAAAGAATAAGTTTTCCAATTGGTAGCTACAATGCACTGTACACTTTGATAGTGATGGTTGCTTCATCTTATTATTCTTCTGTGTTAGGTTAATATGAAATTCATTTCTGATGTTTTCTGTTTTTTTTCCAAACTTCATTGGAAAAGTAGTGAAAATTTTTATTGTTGATACTTTTATGGGCCATAATATGGTTTAAAATTACAAATTTATTAACTGTGTGAATACACTTTTCAAGTTTAAAAAGAAAAAATTTAGCTGCAAACATTCATTTGAAAATGCATATTTCATCAAAAGAGCATGTTTGGTGTATTTAATCCTGATGGAAGGTAATAATAAGAGATTAACTGCGGTTGGGGCAGATGAACAAATTTCTCATGGAGAGAAGATCTGTGTGCTCAGACATTACTTAAAGGATCTCAAAAACTAAGGAACACTGAGGTGTTAAGAGAAATCTGATAGGTTTTTAACAAACTGACATAGTAACAACAGAGTAAAAGTTAATATTAATTTAGTGCATAAAAAGAGCCCAAAGGATAAAAATCTGCGTATGTGGTATATTATAGCATTCTGTGTACTTTGAAATGGATAAATAATTTGAATGAAATATATTTTAAAATAATAATACTCTTGGATGAATATTAACATATCACATTATTAAAATAATGGTCTACAAATATCATGAAAATATTGTTAGTTTTTTCTCACCATGCATGGACTTAGCCTTCTTTTAATGTTTAACTTCAAAATATTTATTCTATTGTAAAATTTGTAACATTTTCTTACAGATAAAATAATTTTTCCTTGTAACACAGATAATCATTTTTCAGTATAGTGATGGTTAGACAATATACTTAGGTATATAATGTATTTTAAAAATACACAATGCCAGTTGTTATCATATAAACGCTCTCAAACATATATATATCTTTTCGTTCATTGGAAATTTTCTCTATTTGCATTTAAATGTTAAAGATTTTCCTGCTTCCTATCCAGAAAGTCCCAATCTCATCCCTCCTTCCCCATATTTATGAGGGTATTCCTGCCCCAAACCATCCACAGCCACCTCACTGTACTGGCATCACACTGAGGTATCAAACCTTCACAGGACTAAGGACCTCTGTTCCCATTGATGCTTTACAAAGACATCCTCTGCTTCATATGCAATCAGAGCCACGATTCCCTCCATGTGTACTCTTTGTTTGGTTGTTTAGTGCCTGGGAGCTCTGGGGGTTCTGGTTGGTTGATATTATTGTTCATTCTATGGGGTTGCAAAACTTGTCAGCTCCTTTAGTCCTTTCTCTAATTCCTCCATTGAGGAAACCATGCTCAATCCAATGGTTGCCTATGAGCATTCATATCTGTGTTTGTCAGGCTCTGGCATAACCTCTCAAGAGACAGTTATATCAGGCTCACTTCAGCAGACTTTTATTGGTATCCATAATATTGTCTGGGTCTAAAGACTTTTTTTGATGGATCCCCAGGTGGGGCAGAATCTCAATGGCCTTTCCTTCAGTCACTGCTCCACACTTTGTCTCTCCTGAGTATTTTGTTCCCCCATCCAGAAAGGACAGAAGCATTCGCTCTTTGGTCTTTCTTTTCCTGTAGATTTGTATGGTCTGTGAATTGCATCTTGGGTATTCTGCATTATTGTGCTAATATCCACTTATCAGTGAATGAATACCATGTGTGTACTTTTGAGACTGGGTTATCTCACTCTGGATGATATTTTCTAGTTTCATCCATTTCCCTGCAGATTTCATGAAGTCATTGTTTTTTATACATGGGTAGTTCCCCATTGTGTAAATGTAAATCATTTTAGTACTCATTTCTCTGTTGAGAAACTTCTGGGTCCTTTCCAGCTTTGGCTATTGTAAATATGGCTGCAATAAACTTAGTGGGGCATGTGTCCTTGTTATACGTTCATAAATCTTTTAGGTGTACACCTGGGAGTAGAATAGTTGTGTCCTCAGGTAGTACTATGTCCAATTTTCAGAGGAACCACCAGACTCATTTCTAGAATGGCTGCAGCAGCTTGCAATCCCATCAGCAATAGAGGAGTGTTCCTTTTTCTCTACACCCTCCCCTGTATCTACTGTCATCTGAGTTTATGTTCTTGGTTATTCTGACTGGTGTGAGGTGGAATATGTTGGGTGATGTGATTTGCATTTTGCTGATGACAAAGGATGTTGATTTTTTAGATGCTTCTTGGCTGTTCAATATTCCTTCATTAAGAATTAATAATTTCACTCTGTACATCATTTTAATAGGGTTATTTGGTTACCTGTAGTTTGTCTTCTTCAGTTGTTTGTATGTATTGGATATTAACCCTCTATCACATGTAGGATTAGTAATGATTTTTTCCAACTCTGTTGGCTGCTGTTTTGTTCTGTTAACAGGGTCATCTGCCTTACAGATGCTTTGCAGTTGTATGAGGTCCCATTTGTCTATTGGTGATCTTAGAACAGAAGTCAATGATGTTCTGTTCATAAAATTTGCCTCTGTGCCTATGCGTTTGAGGCTCTTCCCCACTTTCTTTTCAATTAGATTCAGTGTGTGTGGTTTTATGTGTAGGTCCTTGATCCACTTGGACTTGGACTTTGTACAGGAAGATAGGAATGAATCTAGTTGCTTTTTTCTGCATACTGACCTCCAATTGAACAAGCACTATATCTTGAAAATGCTGCCTTTTTTCCACGGAATGATTTTAGCTCCTTTAAGAAAGGTCAAGTGACCATAAGTGCATTCATCCATTTCTGAGGCTACAATTTAGCTCCACTAATCTATCTGCCCATCTCTTTACCAACATCATACAGATTTTATCAGTATTTCTCTGTAATACTGTGTGAGATCAGAGATGGTGATTCCCACAGATATTCTTTTATTGTTAAGAATAATTTTCTCTATCTTTATTTTGATATTCCAGATGAATTTGCAAATTACTCTTTCTCACTCCTTGATCACTTTATTTGGATTTTTGATGGGAATTTCATCAAATCTGTGGATTATTTTCAGCACGATGGCCTTTTTAACAATATTAGTCCTGTCAGTCCATAATTATGGGAGACCTTTCCACATTTTGAGGTGTTCTTTGTATTATTTCTCAGAGATGTGAAATCCTTGTCTTACAGATTGTTCACTTGCTCGGTTAGAATCACACCAAGGTATTTTATATTATATGTGACTATTGCAAAGGGTGTTGTTTCCCTAATTTATTCTCAGCCCTTTTTATCCTGCATGTAGAGGAAGGCTCCTAGTTTGTTTGAGTTAATTTTATATCCAGACACTTTGCTGAAGTTATTTATCAGCTGTAGTACATCTCTGATAGAACTTTTGGGATCACTTAAGAATATTATATTATCTACAAATAGTGGTAATTTGATTCTTCCTTCCTAATTGGGATTCAAATGACCTCCTTTTCTTATCCAATTCCTCTAGCTAGAAATTCAAGTACTATATTGAATAGATCAGGAAAGAGAGGGCAGCCTTGTCTAGTCCCTGATTTTAATGGGGTTGCTTTAAGTTTTTATTTAGTTTGCTGTTGGCTGCTCTTTTGCTGTATACTACTTTTACTATGTTTGGGTATGGGACTTGAATTTCTCATCTTTCCAAGACATTACCATGAAGGGGAATTGAATTTTGTCAAATGTTTCTCAGGATCTAATAAAATGATTATGTTGGTTGCTTTTTTTTAAAGTTTGTTTATATTGTGAATTACATTGATTGATTCCCATATTGAACCATCCCTGCATCCCTGTGATTAGGCCTTCTTGTTTTTGTTGGCTAACCTTTTTGATGGCTTATTGGATTTGGTTTGTGGGAATATTATTGCATAATTTTGCATAGATATTCATAAGGGATATTGGTGAGTTTATTTCTTTACTTGTTATACCTTTTGTGTATTTTAGGTATCAGTGTAACTGTAGCTTCATAGAAAGTATTGAGTAGTGTTCCTTTGGTTACTATTTCATGGAATAGGGTGAAAAGCTTTGGTAATAGAACTTCTTTGAAAGCCTGATAGAATTCTGCCCTAAAACTCTCTGGCCCTGGGTTTTTGATTGGGGGGCTTCTAATGAGTGCTTCTATTTCCTTGGGGAGTGGAGGACTCTTTACATGGTTTACCTAACGCTGATTTAACTTTGGTACATGCTATCTGTCTAGAAAATTAATCAATTTAATCCACTTTTTTAGTTTTGTTGAATATAGACATTTGTAGTAGGATCTCATTTTTTAATTTCCTCAGTTTTTGTTGTTATGTCTCCCTTTTTGTTCCTGATTTTGTTAATTTTGATACTGTCTCTGTACCCTGTGGTTAGTCTGGCTAAGTGTTTATCTATCTTGTTGATTTTTTCAGAGAACTTGATCTTAGTTTTGTTGATTCTTTGTATAGTTCTTTCTCTTTCTACTTGGTTGATTTCATCCCTGACCTTGATTTTTTTTCCTGCTGTCTAAATCTCCTGGCTATAGTTGCTTATTTTTGATCTAGAGCTTTCAGAAGAGCTGTTAAGCTAATGGTGTATGATCTCTATACTTTCTTTGGGGAGGCACTCAGAGCTATGAGATTTTCTCTTAGAATTGCTTTCATTGTATTCCATAATTTAGATAGGACATTTCTTTATTTTCCTTGAATTATAAAAAAATCTTTAATTTCTTTCTTTATTTTCCCTCTGATTAAGCTATTGTTTTGAAGATAATTTGTTCAGCTTCTTTGTGTATGTCAGATTCCTGTTGTTTTTGTTGTTATTGAATGAATAACAACAATGAATATTAGCCTTAGTCTGATGTAGTTGCATAGAATACATGGGATAAATTCAATGTCCTTGTTTCTATTTAAGTTTGTCTAATTTTGTGGTCAATTTTTGAGAAGGTAACAACATATTGCTTAATGGTTCAGTTTTTAATAATTTATGCTCTTTTCGTCTGCTTAATCCCCAAATAACAACATTTCTGTGTCTATCCTGGGGTAGAATTATTTTAATTGTTCAGTCTCTAAGAACAGCAATAAAATGGAACATTTTAAATTCAACAACACATTGGAATGGATAGCCCTGCACAAATATGACATGGCCCTGAATGAAGAAGGTTACAATTTGTATAATGCTGTATATGCTGTGGCCCACACCTACCATGAACTTATTCTTCAACAAGTTGAATCTCAGATAATACCAGAATTCAAAGGAATATTTACTGACTGTCAGCAGGTTAATTTTCTTACATTCCATTATGCTTAGATATATCAATATGATCTTTTAAATGGACCCAGAGGAACACATGCACATTTGTTAGAGAGTCTCTCATTGAACAGATTTCTACCCTGCAAAACTCACTAATTAATATCTTACATGGAAGAATATCATGCACAAGTAAAACATTTAATAGGAAACAGTATTTTTTATGATATCAGTGAATTTTGTGAAAACATGTCTCAACATTTCATAAAATGTATAGAAAAGTTAAAATAGGAGCCAAGGGTTTTATAATAAAAGCATTAAGTGATGACTAGACCATAATTTTTTTTTAAAGAGTAATTTCTCAGGAAACAGTACATGTGCTGTAACTAATAGTTACTCATTTTATTAACAGTGATTTACAAAACCACAACTTACTAAGACTGTACATTTTATTAAGTTTCTGTTTACCTCATATATTTTTACTTTCTTTACATAAAAGACCAACAGCCATTCTTTATTTGCACACATTCAGAATTCCCCTTCATTTGCACATACATGTCTACATTTTTAAAAATGTATTTTTGACAATCATGAGCACACATACACACACACACACACATTCAAAAACACCATGTTACTTGTTATATGCTAATCATTGTTCTAGCACATTTTACCATGGAACATTAATATAAAGTATTTAAATTTTCAGTAATCAATGAGGTATATTGTATTTTACTATACGGGTTTACATCAATGCAGCTGTCTTTTGTGAAAGTCATTAAGAAATTAGGGGAAATTCTCAATTTTGCTTTCACCTTATTGAAATACATATGTAAGCATCTAATGATGGGTCTCATTTAGATGTCTTCTTTGCTGAAGACCAGGGTATTTACTAACCCCGTTGGAGAACTTTTGAAGATGAATCATAGGGAAAATCAGTGTGCAGAATACGATATTTTCATCATTTGGAATTTTCGACAAGGCTTTGGATTAAAAGCAAAAATAGGAAGCTATTTTCCTTGCATCACACAGATTCAACAAGTTCATATATGTGGAGATCTGGAGGGGTCCACAGGAGGATGTTCGGTTGGTATACTACAAATTTTAATTTTTTCTAGATATCTAAATTTTTATTTTTTATGTTTTTAATATTTTTATTTTCTATATTCTTTGTTTACATTCCAAATGATTTCCCCTTTCCCTGATCCCCCCTCCCCAAATGTCCCATAAACCTTCTTCTCTTCACAAATTCTCCATTCAACTCTCTCCTTTTTCTCTGTCCTTATATTCCCCTCCAACGATAGATCAATCCTTTCCAGGATCAGGACCCTCTCCATACTTCTTCATGGGAGTCATTTGTTATGCTGTTTGTGCCATGGGTATTCAGAGCTTCTGGGCAAACTAAAATCCACTTCTCAGAGATTGCATTCCATGTGTATACTTTTGTGATTCGGTTACCTCACTTAGGATGATATTTTCCAGATCAAACCGCTTGACGAAAAAATTTGTGAATTTATTGTTTCTAATTGCTGAGTAGTATTCCATTGTGTAAATATACCACATTTTCTGCATCCATTCCTCCTTTGAGGGACATCTGGGTTCTTTTCAGCTTCTGGCTATTATAAATAAGGCTGCTATGAACATAATGGAGCATGTATCTTTATTGCATGCCAGGGAATCCTTTGGGTATATGCCCAGGAGAGGTATAGCAGGGTCCTCCGGAAGTGTCATGCCCAGTTTTCTGAGGAACCGCCAGACTGATTTCCACAGTGGTTGTACCATCTTATAGTCCCACCAGCAGTGGAGGAGTGTTCCTCTTTCTCCACATCCTCGACAAAACCTGCTGTCTCCTGAGTTTTTGACCTTAGCCATTCTGACTGGTGTGAGGTGAAATCTCAGGGTTGTTTTGATCTGCATTTCCCTAATGACTAATGATGTTGAGCACTTCTTAAGGTGCCTCTCGGCCATCCAAATTTCTTCAGGTGAAAATTCTTTGTTTAGATCTGTACCCCATTTTCTAATAGGGTTATTTGGTTCCCTGGAGTCTAACTTCTTGAGTTCTTTGTATATATTGGATATTAGCCCTCTATCAGATGTAGGGTTGGTGAAATATCGCTCTGATATCCAATTGCTACTCTTGTAGAAGAAGAAATATAGCCATATCTGTTAATGTTCCATATGTCAATCTATATGTTATTATACATATTATGTATAACTGAACTACACACACATACACACACACACACACATACGCACACATACACTTTCTTAAACACATATTATATAATATTTATATATTGTCTCAGGTTCCCTCCTTCATGTGTAGTGTGCCCTGTACTCCTGGATTTAGGAAAATTCATAAGAAAGAAACAGCAGACTGCTGCTTTGACTGTGTTCAGTGCCCAGAAAACGAGGTTTCTAATGAACCAGGTACATGCTTGCATGCAGAAAAAAAAATTGCTTAACTTGAATACCTTCTCTTTCCAAACTAGAAATATGATATGGCCTAAATGGAAATGTAGTCCTAAAATCTCCAATTTTCAGGACATAATCCGTTATATAATGTCAGCTTCTGTTAAACCTAGCAAATAACCGGAAGTATCTTCTACAAACAATACATTTCTCTCCCTGGGCGGTGATGGCACACGCCTGTAATCCCAGCACTTGGGAGGCAGTGGCAGGCATATTTCTGAGTTCAAGGCCAGCCTGGTCTACAGAGTGAGTTCCAGGACAGCCAGGGCTACACAGACAAACCCTAGCTCGAAAAAAAACAAAAACAAACAAACAAAAAAACCCAAAAAAACAATACATTTCTCTCACAATATGTTTGATACTGATTTTATACTATGCAGAAAACATTTAGCAGGACCTACATGTGTACCATTTTTTAAAGACAGACTTTAGGCATAATCTCGGAATACATTTATTTTCTTAAATCATTTGAAATGTTAGTAAAGAATATATCAAAAAAAGAAAGAAAGAAAGAAAGAAAGAAAGAAAGAAAGAAAGAAAGAAAGAAAGAAAGAAAGAAAGAAAGAAAGAAAGGAAGGAAGGAAGGAAGGAAGGAAGGAAGGAAGGAAGGAAGGAAGGAAGGAAGGAAGGAAGAAAAGAATCTGAGCTCCAAAACCAATTCTGCCTTTACCAGTTTTGAAAAATATGGACATTTATTTTCACATCTTTTTCTTGTACTTCGATAAGCACGTTTTCATGTATTTATTTCTTAATCTTTCTATCAATAGCAAAATTAAGGTATTGCTGCTATTATAATTGTTTTCTTTCAAAGAAAAAGAGACTGTGGCACACTGAGATAAAAAAATGTATACCCATAGTTTTTTAAACTGGAAAGGGCAGAATTGGTTTTGGAGCCCGGGGAAAAGAGCAGAAACTTGAATACATACACGTGTATAAATTTTAAAGACAAACTTTATGCATACTCTAGGAATACATTTATTTTTCTTTGTTTTTTTTTTTTAACGGAAAGATACTTGATGACATGGTCAGTCCACAATCTTTTACTCATTTACCCAGTTTAGTCCCTGACAAAGACTAGATGCTCAGGGTAACAGTTGTTGTTTAATGAAATATATTTTAAGAGCTTAGATGAGTGTTTGTCAGTGGTGGCGCATGCCTTTAATCCCAGAATTTGGGAGGCAGAGGCAGGTGGATGTCTGAGTCTGAGGTTAGCCTGTTCTACAGAGTGAGTTCCAGGTCAGCCAGGGCTACACAGAGAAACCCTGTCTCGAAAAAACAAACAAACAAACAAACAAACAAACAAACAAAGAGTGAAGATTTCACAAAAGAAAAGATGGCATATTGCTGATCACCAATCACCCCCGACCTAAGGAAAGAGGGATGTAGTTGAATATTCATTAACTTAATGCCATATAGCTTGGAATGAGTACTTGGGAATAAAGAGATTATACCAAAATGAGATGGAATTGCATATGTCTATGAGGAATAGAGAGTAAAGAATGAAAACCTTCACTTAGGTAAACATTACTTGCATGAGGAATTATATGTTCTGGTTTCTATGTGGAGATACAGACAAATAGTACAACCCAAAATGCAAACAAAGTGCATAATACATTTCATCAACAGACATCAGTAACTGTATCTGCACACTACCCTTGTCTGTGAATAGTGAATTTATGGTTTGAGGAATTAAAAAAAAAATAAGATCATGCATATTATTATTAATCATAATTTCTTTTTTGTTTAATGCATAATTTTTCTGTTCTATTCCTTATCATTGTGCTTTGTTTCACCACAAAACATAGATAAATAGAGAGCAATCTTAAGTCAGTTGTCCCTACAGCAATAAGGAATGGATTAGATGCTCAATACCAGAATAGTTAAAGATATATTCTGTGAATATTACAAATACATAATTATTAATTAAATAATTATGATATCTTATAAGGTTTTATTGGTTTTTTTTTTTTTTTGCCAGCAGATATGGAACAGTGTGTGAGGTGTTCAGATGATAAATATGCCAATTTGGAGCAAACCCACTGCCTCCAAAGAACTGTGTCATTTCTGTCTTATGAAGACCCACTGGGGCTTGTTCTAGGCTCCACTGCTCTGTCCTTCTCGGCCATCACAATTCTAGTATTCGTCACTTTTGTGAAGTACAAGGATACTCCTATTGTGAAGGCCAATAATCGCATTCTCAGCTATATCCTGCTTATCTCTCTTGTTTTCTGTTTTCTCTGTTCATTGCTCTTCATTGGACATCCCAACCAGGCCACCTGCATCCTGCAGCAGACCACATTTGGAGTTTTTTTCACTGTGGCTATTTCTACAGTGTTGGCCAAAACATTAACTGTGGTCTTGGCTTTCAAGCTCACTACTCCAGCAAAGAGGATGAGAGGGATGTTGATATCGGGGGCACCTAACTTGGTCATTCCCCTTTGTACCCTGATCCAACTTGTTCTCTGTGGCATCTGGTTGGCAACATCTCCTCCCTTTATTGACAGAGATATACAATCTGAACATGGAAAGATTGTCATTATTTACAACAAAGGCTCAGTCATTGCCTTCCATGTTGTTCTGGGATATTTGGGTTCCTTGGCTCTGGGTAGCTCCTCTGTGGCTTTCCTGGCTAGGATCCTTCCTGACAAATTCAATGAAGCCAAATTCCTAACTTTCAGCATGCTGGTGTTCCGCACAGTCGGGATCACCTTCCTCCCTGTCTACCATAGCACCAGGGGGAAAGTCATGGTGGCTGTGGAGGTCTTCTCCATCTTGGCTTCCAGTGCAGGGTTGCTAGGTTGTATCTTTGTCCAAAAGTGTTACATTGTTTTAGTTAGACCAGATTCAATTTTCATACAGAAGTACAAAGACAAATTGCTTCATTGAAACATTTCATAGTATGAATATGTCAGCTGATACTCAACATAATTTTATTTGTCTTAACCAAAGTAGAATTTAGTCATAGAATTTACAAATAGGACAACACTATCCATTGTGACACTAATTAACAAAGTTTGGTGGAACATGTTTTAATTCATAAGTACACAGTCCTATTGATATTGAAAGCTGAGATTCTCCATTGAGTAATGGCTACCATCATTTTTAGCTGTAGTTTTGTGTGTAAGTGATGTAATTAATAAATATTTAATATAAGGTGACAGTATCTACTGTGGAAAGTAACCCCTACTGGTAAGTTGTTCTTTGAGTTTGAAAAGAGGACTGCAACCACCATGGACCTAAAGTCTGTAATCAGAATTATTCCTCATGCATTCATGGAGTGCCAGCATCCAATTTCATGCCTTGGCTACACAGAATATACCCTGACCAAGGTACATAAGTAAATAAAATCTTTTCTCATATCTTTCCTTTGATCATGGTGATTTTTTTTATGGCAATAGAATCTAAGATATCCCCTTAGTGGTAAATTGCCTCTGTGTGGATTTGCAATATCATAGATTCCTCACGTAATTAAAGGTGCTTATTTGAAAAGAAAACCAAATGTGAATGTTAGCAGAGTGTGAAGCAAAGTGACAGTATTGCATATGACAACATAGTATTGCTTGACTTTGAAATAGCTTTCAAATACATTAGGAAGTGTTAAGAATGTCAGATATTGCCGGGCGATGGTGGCGCATGCCTGTAATCCCAGCACTCTGGGAGGCAGAGGCAGGTGGATTTCTGAGTTCGAGGCCAGAATGAGTTCCAGGACAGCCAGGGCTACACAGAGAAACCCTGTCTTGAAAAAGCAAAAAAAAAAAAAAAAAAAAAAAAAAGAATGTCAGATATTATACAAAGAAGGGAACATTTTATGAAAATGTAAATTGAGATTGGGCTTGCAATTTAAGACTCAGTCAATTTATGTAAAAGACACTTTCATTATGAAATGAAAGTTTTTCTTTAAACAATTAAATCACTAATGGAAATGTCACACACATAAACTTTACCACAGTAAGATCGGTGAATTTAATGAACATATACATCACTCTAGATGAAAGGTCTCATCATAAATTTTATCAATATATGTGTACTAAAGATAATTTCACTTTACTATCACACACACACAAACGTATATGTATAAACGCATACACATTGTTGTTTCTCTACATCAGGTGATGAAGGTTAGTGCCATTTTTCTCTCAAAGAACTGTTTGCTGCTTCATTTTTTAAATATTATTTTGTAGTGTATTTTTGACATTGAAATTCAATTGCTTTTTGTTTACATTTGCTGCCTCCAAAACACCCTTTGTACCACTCCTTGCACTCCTAAATTGCACATGACTGCTTATCTCATTAATTATTAATGATCATTACTGATATGTCTATATTTGCATATACACACAAATATATATATATTATTGAGACTGTGTAAAACATACATGGTAGGAGACTTGGTCCATCCTGTACATGCTCTTTAGTTGGTGATTCAGTCCCTGAGAGTCTCCTTGTGCCCAGGTTAGTTGACATTAAGTGTCTTCTTATGGACTTCTATTACTTCAAAAGCCCTCAATCCTTTCCCCAACTCTTCCAAAAGATTCCCTGTGTTCTGCCCAATGTTAGGCTGTGGTTCTCTGCATCTGTTTCAGGCAGGTGATGGATGGAGACTTTCAGAAGACAATTATGCTAAGCTACTCTCTGGAAATAAGAAAATATATCCTCAGTAATGTCATGGATTGGTGCTTGCCCATGGGATGTGTCTCAAGTTGGGCAGGGTATCGTTAGGCCTTTCCCTCATTTTCTGCTCCATCTTTTCAACTGCATTTGTAATAGACAGGCCAGATTTTTGGTGAAAATGTTTTGATTCAGTTGTTGTTCTTAACTCTCCACTGGGGATCCTGTCTATCTGAGGGATGTGGCATCTTCAAGGTCCCTATCTCATTGTCTTGCATTTCTGCTATGATCGTACCCATAGAATCCTTGGTGCCATCCAATTTGTCATCTCTGGCACATCCTAAATATACCCCATCCTTCTATCCCCACCTGCTGCAGATTTTAATTCATTTTCCTGGCCTCTGGTCCTCTCTTTTCTCACACCACACTGGTTCATGTTCTCTTTCTCTCCCCCCCCCCTTTTTTTTTTCTTGAGACAGGGTTTCACTGTATAGCCCTGGCTGTCCTGGAACTCACTTTGTTGACCAGGCTGGCCTCGAAATCAGAACTCTTCCTGCCTCTGCCTCCCAAGTGGTGGGATTACAGACATGCACCATCACGGCCCAGCTACACGTTCCCCTTTCTTATCTGCTGTCTTATCCAGTTCTCTCTCTCCCATCTGCTTCTTATGAATGTTTTATTTCCCCCTTCTTTTTTTGATATTTTCCTTAACTTCTTTTTATTTATTTATTTATTTTTTATTTTTTAAATTTGTTGATATATTTATTTACATTTCAAATGATTTCCGCTTTTCTGGACTCCCACTCCCCGAAAGTCCCATCAGTTCCCTTCCCTCCCCCTGTTTTCCCACCCAACCCTTCCCACATCCCTGTTCTGATTTTGTTCTATACTGCTTCACTGAGTCTTTCCAGAACAAGTGGCCACTCCTCTGTTCTTCTTGTACCTCATTTGATGTGTGGATTATGTTTTGTGTATTCCAGTTTTCTAGGTTAATATCCACTTATTAGTGAGTGCATACCATGATTCATCTTTTGAGTCTGGGTTACCTCACTTAGTATGATGTTCTCCAGCTCCATCCATTTGCCTAAGAATTTCATGAATTCATTGTTTCTAATGGCTGAATAGTACTCCATTGTGTAGATATACCACATTTTTTGCATCCACTCTTCTGTTGAGGGATACCTTGAATCTTTCCAACTTCTGGCAATTATAAATAGAGATGCTATGAACATAGTAGGACATGTATCCTTATTACATGCTGGGGAATCTTTTGGGAATATGCCCAGGAGTGGTATAGCAGGATCTTCTGGCAGTGAGGTGCCCAGTTTTCAGAGGAACCACCAGACTGATTTCCAGAGTGGTTGTACCAATTTGCAACCCCACCAGCAGTGGAGGAGTGTTCCTCTTTCTCCACATCCTCTCCAACACCTGCTGTCTCCTGGATTTTTAATCTTAGCCATTCTGACTGGTGTAAGGTGAAATCTCAGGGTTGTTTTGATTTGCATTTCCCTAATGACTAATGAAGTTGAGCATTTTTAAAGATGTTTCTCCGCCATCCAATATTCTTCAGGTGAGAATTCTTTGTTTAACTCTGTACCCCATATTTCCCCCTTCTGAGATTGAACCACGCTTTTCCTTTGGGTTTTCCTTCTTGTTTACCTCCTTTTGTTGAATTGAGAGTAGTGTGGATATCCTGCACTTTATGGTTAATAATTCACTTGTAAGTGAGTACATACAGGCTTTTCTATTTGTGTCTGTATTATCTCAGTCTGGATGATAGTTTCTAGTAGTATCCATATATGAGATGCTTTTAACAGCTCTACAAAATTAACTGCACGTGGATCTTACACATAAGTGGTAAATGCTGATGGCAGAACTTGTATAAGAATCAAGAGAAACTGGGGCTGTCCAAGTTTATCATCCTGCCCATGACATTTCTACAAGCAAGTCCCTGATTCAAATGTTTTGAGCAGATTCAGCCCTGGTAGTGAAGTTATTCAGAGGTCACCACCTGATGTACCAAATGAGGAGCAGCACAAGGGACCTCACAGGTGGCCACATCTGGCTACTTGTGACTAATGCTTCCCATCTCGCCACAGGGAGGACCCACAACTCGAGCTCCTGTGCTCATCCAAATTCTCCTCATTATGGGCAGAGACCATGTGCTCAACCTGTCTCAAAACCAGAACATACTTGAGGTCACCACACAGCACCCAAGAGCAGCACTCAAAGCAGGGCACAGAGATCCTGCACAGTGAAAACAAACTCCAACAAAGCACTAGGAAGAACCCTTCTCTTAGCCTGACTGGCAGGTTTGCCTGGTGTCCTTGATTGGCAGTGAGCCTTACCCCTCCTCAAGGTTAGAGTCTGCTTCCAGTCCTGGGCCAGACCTTTCATATATTTCAGGTTATGTTTGCACTACCATAGCATTTGTGCCTGTCCTCCAAGAACCTCATCCATCTGCACTCCCACCCAGCACTGGTGGAGGACACACCGTTGCAACTGAAGCTGTTCAGTTGCTTTCTCGTCCCCTTTGTGGGTAGTGATCCTGCACTCATCATGACCTGACTACATATATAGCTTGCTTAAGAATTCCTCATAGCACGTCACCTTCTTCTTCCTAAAATCAAAGAGGATAACGAGTTACTTGACTTGCATGGGCGATATAAAGCTGGCCCATCAATGGAAGGATTCCCAGGCTTTTAACATTAAAGAGGGATTTTAGGAAACAAATGTTTTGCTTTGTAGCCTCTTAAAATTCCCTTCCACCAGATAGTAGGTATGAAACAACCCCGTGAGAAAACCAGGAAACAGATGACAAACACTGTGGAGGACTATTATTCAGCAAATCTTTCTCAATGGCAAGGTGGGGAAAAAAACTAACAGTTGTGTTTGCAGAGGTTCTCTAAATCAACTTACCTCATAGAGAGAGTGAATTTTTCTGTGTATGTAGAAAGAAGATTTGGTATAATGTCCCAGAGACAGTTATCCCCTTCTTCAAATAATGGCTGTCTGCCAAGGGAAACTTCAAAAGCAAGAACTTATCTTCTGGAGAAAAGAAGCAGCAATTTCCCTGAGCCCAGCATGAAACCAGAAAACAAAACTCTTGTTTCCTAAAGTCACTCTTTCAAGTTAATAGCCTGGGCACTCTTGCTCTTGTGGGTCAGATTTATACCTCCACTGCACCTGAGGAGTTTTGCTATGCAAGCTATTCACCTTGATTGCAGGAAGAGGAAGGCAAGTGCAGTGAGGAAAGCTCAGAAAAATTCTGAATTTAGGTCCTGTTAAGTGCAGGGTCATTGCTCACAAGGGGAGAAGCAGGCCACTGAGTAGCCTGAGTTGGAATTGAGGATCCTCCCATAAGGCTGGTTGGTGTGAAATACCTCTTGCAAGGCAGGCACAAATGATAAGGGAGTGCAAACAACTCCTAAGGTCTGGGAAAAAAAGGTTGGTACTGGACTAGAAGCACACTTTTACCTTGAGGAGTGGTAAGGCTTACTGGCCAATCCAGACGTCCAGCCAGACCTGCCATTCAAAGAAAGAGGTGGGATCTTCCAGGTACTTTTCTTGAAGTTCCCCGTGATTGTGCAGGCCAGGATAGTTCACTGTTTCCCGCTCTGAGCTCTGCTGTTCCGTGCTGTGCTGTGAGGGGACCTCAAGGAAGCCCTGAAATCTGAACATGGTAAGTACAGGATATCTGACCACAATGGGGAGGAACAGGTGGGTGCTGGGGTGGAGGGTCCTATCAAGGGATGGATGGGAATCATCAGCTAGATGTTACCATGTATGAGGTTTCTAGTGATGCTTCTTACTTGCTAAACCAGGTGGTAAACTTTGAATAACTTCACTATCAAGGCTGAATCTCCCCAAATCATTTGTACCATTGGTTTGCTTGTAAAAACATCATGGGTGCTTTTTTTGATTCTGCAGCATATGTCCAAAATATTTTGTGATTTACACTACATATTGATGGGGCACATATGAAACTAATAGGTCTATTTTAACATGTGACTTGTTTTTGTTTTCTTTTTTATTGCAGTTTTCATATTTCTTTACATGTATAGTGTTTTGAATATTGTGTGGCAAGGAGACTTTTGTTTGTTCCAATCTATTTGGTATTTTGGATGCTTCTTGTACCTTAATAGGAATATTTGTCTTTATTTTAGTAATTATTCAATTAGGATTTCATTAAAATTATTTTCTTGACCTTTGAGCTGATATTCATCTTCTATTGCAGTCTGCCATAGTATTTGCTTTTGGTATTTTGCAGTGTTCCTGGTTATTTATTGCCAGGAAACTTTTAGACTCCAAATATTTTTTTGACCAATAGGCAGATGTATTCTCTTTTTCTTCCTTTCCTGTTTGGTGTGTGAATCTTGCCTCTGTAGTTGGCAGGGTGCAGGCAATTTAAATGGCCTGTGCTCAGGGACTTTGCATCTTCTTAAATCATTACCTGCCTCCATCAACTGCTGCTATTGTCAGGTGTGCTTTATATACATTGAGCACTAGCTTCAGCTGCTCTCTATATTTGTTCCCTGTTTCTCTTCTCTACACACGCCCCCTCTAAAGCCTTTCTCCACTCTCTTCACACTCTCTCTGCTCCCTGTATGTGTTCCAGTTTGCAGGTCCTCTTGTGAACCTCTATCCCTTCCGCAGGTTCTCACTTCTCTCCTTTCCACAAAACAACTTCTTTTGTATCAGAACTCTTGT
The DNA here is from genome assembly GCF_947179515.1 of Apodemus sylvaticus. NCBI lineage: Eukaryota > Metazoa > Chordata > Mammalia > Rodentia > Muridae > Apodemus > Apodemus sylvaticus. The sequence goes on from NC_067490.1 coordinate 64,184,078, forward strand.
AAGTTTTAATTTTTGAGGACCTGCTGTGAAAGGATACCTTGGATTCCTTGTTGACATATTTTCCTGGTTTAAGCTAATTATATTCCTATGCTGATGTCTAAGTATCTGGATTTGTGGTGATAATAGCTCTAGATATTTGTCTCTGGTTTTGCCTTTGTTTGGGTGGTAATTTTATTCCCTAATTACTGTTTGCTGTATGCATTTTCACTGGATATTGGCTGAGTGTTGCCCCTTTTACTGACCTGTTTTGTGTGTATGTTCAAGAGGGAATGCTTGCTAATGTTGAATGGTGAGAGAAGTGTCAGGCAGGAAGATATGATTTTACAAATTCACCACAAGACATAACTGATCGATTTCCATCTCCAATTAATACAACTAGATCCCAACTCCTACACCTAAGGATCAGGGAATATTTAAAAAGAGGGGGCAGAAACATTGTAAGAGTGCTTGCATGAAAAGAAAGATTTATGAACCAGAGGGTTCAAGGTTCCCACAAAAAAGTGGGAGAACTGGGTTATGATCATGCCTTGGTTTCTGGTGCTTATGTTCTTGCCCTTGCCTCTTGCCATCTGATTATCTCTGGTGTTAGCTGATCTTGCTGTCTCTGACTGTGGCTTGTCACTCCTACAAGCCTGTGTGTCAGTACTCCTGTGAGACCAGTTCTCTGTGAGAGGAATTTGGATATGGTGAGATTGGCACGGGGTCAGCTCCAAGGTACAGCTGGAAGGATCGTGTCCCCAGCCCTTCCTTGGTTCCTGTGTCCTGATGGCCCCAAGCAGGTCCCTCTTGGGACAAAACTTTAAGCAGAAGTGGTGGTCTTACCTGCCTTCAAAGGTGTGTCAGCAGTCCTGAGAAAACAGCTCTCTCCCATATTTGGGTATAGGGAGCTGTAGCACATGGTCAGTTCAGGGCCCAGATGGAAACCGGAAGGATCCTGTCACAGTCTTTTCCTTGATTCCTGTGTCTAGAATTTTCTAGTTGGGTCCCTCAGAACAGAAGTGGTGGTCTTGCCTGTGCTCACAGACCTGTCAGCACTCCTAGTGACCAGCTCTCTGCAGCCAGTGTTTGGGTATGGAACATTGTGGCTCAAGATCAGCTCTGAGCACAGACAGAAACCAGGTGGATCTTGTCCCAGGCTGCTCCTCAGTCCCCGTGTTCCGAGGGTTCCATGGAGTGGGGTCCCTCAAAACAGCTTTGCTATATGTTTTTAAGGGATATTTAAGTGCCTGGAGCTGATCCTGTGCCACAGCCCAAATACTACCAGAAGAGAGTGCATCTCCCAGGAGTGCTGACAAGCCTGTGAGAATTAGTAGGGTCACCACTTCTGCTCTGGGTACCTGCCCAGAGACCACAGGCTATGGGAGCAAAGGAATAACCTGGGACAGAATTCTTCAGGTTTCCATCTGAGCCCAAGCTAATCCTGTGCCATAGCACTCCACACTCAAATACCATACGCGGAGAGCTGGACTCCCACTAGTGCCTACACCCCTGTGAGAGCAGGTAAAACCACCACTTCTGCTCTATTTTGTGACCCAAGATGAACATACCCAGAGCCACTAGGATTCAGGAACCAAGGAACTGCCAGGAACAGGATCCTTCCAGTTTCTGTTTGCACCCAGGAGCTGACCCTGTGCCACAGCTCTCCAAATGCATTCTTCTTGGAGAGAACTGATCTCCCAGGAGTACTGACACAGAGGCTTGTAGGAGAGCCAATCCACAGTTTGAGACAGCAAGACCAGCTAATACCAGAGATAATCAGATGGTGAGAGGTAAGGACAAGCACACAATCAACAGAAACCAAGGCTACTAGGCAGCATCAGAACCCAGCTCTCCCATGGCAGCTAGCCCTGGATAATCAAACACACCAGAAAAGCAAGACTCTGGTTTAAAAATCACATCTCGTGATGATGATTAGGGGCTTTAAGAAGGACATAAATAACCCACTTAAAGAAATACAGGAGAACACAGGTAAACAGGGTCTGCTTTCAAAGACATCACCTGAAAAAGTTACTCAGGTGACGAAGGATGGAGAACTGTTCTGCACATCAGGATGAGTTTTCCTTTTACTTTAAAGATTGTTAGGTGCTTGATGTGGGAATGCTAGGGTGGTAATACCTGGGCTGGGAATGGTATCTGAACTGCATCCCACAGGTCTGTATCTCTCTCTGTGTAATGTGTATGTTTTGCCTGCATGCACTTATATTCATTACACACACAGGAGTTCAGATGTAAGAATAGGATTGAATGGAAGTTGAGTTCCACAGAGCTGGAAGGATAAGAACCTACAGGTTGGTAGCAGGAAAGGATCCTAATTGGTCTAAAAGCATAGCAAGTGCTCTAATCTGTTGGACGATCTCTATTGCCTCTAAGGTGTCCAGTTTTGAGGTAGGATACACAACAGAGAGCACAGTACTCAATAGTCTATAAATAGTAAATGAGTTTGCTCTATAGGCTGGCACCATCTGGACAACACAACCTAAGACACATTATGCATGTGCTTGTGTAACGAAACAGTGCTGAGGTGCTGAAGCAGAGCTACAATGCTGAGGAAACAGTCTTGACATGGAGCTGTATCCAGAGTCAATGAACCAGAAGATGCAGAATGAATTTCCTTCATAGACGACTTCATTGCAAAAATCATGCCATTGTCTTTTTTTTTTTTCCCGGTGGGGGATTTTTTTTTTGAGACATGGTTTCTCTCTGTTGCCCTGGATGTTCTGGAACTCACTCTGTAGACCAGGATGGCCTCGATCTCAGAAATCCTCCTGCCTATGCCTCCCATGTGCTGGGATTAAAGGCATGCGCCACCACTGCCCGGCCACGCCATTGTCTTAAAGAACACTAGTATCCCTTTCTTCATTTTTGTCCCTGAAGTTCTTTTCTGTAACTGGGGGACTGGGATACAGGCCAAGGCTAGATTATAAATCAAAAAATAAAATAATAATATAATAATGATAATAACAACAACAATAATAGGACACTGTTAGCACATGGAGAACATCAATCCCCAGTGGGTTTGAGGCATGACAAACCTGCTTATCTTGTCTCTACCATTCTGTGTGTGAAGTGACCTGGAAGGCAGACAGGCCCGCAGGAGATGGGTAAATTATGCATTCCACTTGTGCTGAATAAGTTTTATTGTGGGACCACACTTTCACTGATAAAGCTATTCAACATTTTGGAAAAGCAAGAAGATAGACTATGGTCATAGTAAGTCCTATGATAGCCCATCTCTGCGAGAACTGATAGTTCTAAATCTCCCCCACACCCCATTTCTAGAATGTGCTTGACTTCAGGGTCTAGTGTAGGAATGACACTGAGTCGACAATCACTTCACATCACAAGGAAGGTACTGGACAGATGTTGGTTTTCAAGAGCCACTCACAATTAGTTTGACAATTCTGTGTACATACCCACCAAGGTGCCAAAGAGTGGGAAGAAAAGAGAAAAAGACAATGTCATAATTGACTTTAATGCTACCAATATATCTTACATGATAATTTCTTTGATCATACATCATGAGGTCATAGGATACTATGAGCATAAACCTAAAACTGAGGTCACTCAGTAGTACATGAGAGGAGACCATTCAGTTCAGAGATTGGCCATATATTTACAACATGGGGAAGACAATGGCAACTCTGTCTCGATGGGGGCACATTTAGAAATGCAGTACTGTCTTTCTGATTCTACAAGACACCTGATGTTATTATCGTATTCTTCATTTCAAGTGACCCTTGTGGTCTCCATACACAGAACACCATTTTGATTCCAATGGATCTGAAACCATAAAATTCTGGAAATCCATTCCTAGCAACTAGAATCAACCTCCTCTTTACTGCCAGCAACAGCAAAGTCTTGTCTTCATATCATCGATGCAGTGACTCCAACAATAACGGTAGGTTTCTTAAGCAAATGTGATAGTCTTGGGCTGACTTCTGGCCATGAGTATGTCCATGAGATTTTGACACAGTTGGGAAAATCTGTTCACTATTAGATAACCCTCGTGATCATAGCACTCTAGTGGAGCAGGGTACTGCTCAACAATCAGATTGCTTTGATTGGCCATGCATTGCAGAATGTCCTTCATTACAGCAGTGGAGAAGTCATTTCATAGAAATTGACAGAGGTGTGCTGTGAGCACTAGCCCAGAGCAGGCAAAAGGATTTTGAGCTGAGAGTCATTCATCCTGCAGTTCTCTAACTGCAGGGTTTGCAGAGTTTCAGATACATTCTCTAGGAGAATTCGGAGACTCTTGGAACATGCCTTGGGAAACACTACATCATCAATGTGCATGTGTTTCAGTTGATAGAGCCTCTGACACTCTGACATGTATTTCAAGTCTGACTTTGAGAGTTGGCAGACAGTCATAGACAAGGACTCCAAGGGGCTCTTCAGGCATCTAGAGAAAGAACACGAAAATTGTTCTGAGTCATGGTTCTGGAGGACATTAGAAAGATAAATACTGACACAGAGAATCCACATATGTAGAGTCAATCTATGCTTATGTTGAAGGTCTACCCTGGGGAAACAGCATGATGGTATTTGTTTGTGTCCTCATAGCATTGTTTACTGAAGCATATTACACTCAGGTAGGGTGGGATCAGAGCACATGTCTGCAATAACCCTTCCTCACTCTGTCAGAAAACTAGAGTTTGCCCCATCATGCTAGGAGAGCACACCTAGAAAGAACTAGCACAGAAGGGTTCTGGCAATATCTTCGCCTATGCCCTGCAGACTTTATCCATGTCCCAGCAATCTCCACAATCTTTATCCCTAATCACAGTGTTTCACCCTGACACTGATGACCCCCACCACAGTGTCACAGATTTCCCTTCCACTTAGTCCCAATTTGTGTTCAAATCATCATTTCCTTTATGGAGAAGTAGAGGCTGACTGACTCCAATAGAGGAACAAACTGGTTACTGTTCTCACATATCTTTGTAGAGGGTAGGTGTGGAGCCTCCCCATATCTGGCCCCTCTAGTCTGTCCTATTACCTTGAATCAGTTTTGCCTGGATCCCAAAGAGTATTATGGAAAGCACACTTACAGCATCTGACCCACACAATGGACATGCTTACAAGACAGCTTTCTCAATATCGCTTACCCGAGCTCATACTCTTCCACGTGAGTGGGGACAGAATCAAGTGAGCTCCATTAAGAAGGATACAATCCACATATTGATTGTGTAATAAGTGCATCACTGTAACATCCTCTATGAGTGTCACACCTCAGTTGCCCACTAATGATTGAAGTAAAGGGAAAGGTTGTTGCTATAACAGAAACAGATCACTATCCTTCCTTACCTGAACAACTGTTTCATGCTGTCACTGGAAAAGTAGTCACCATTCATGGAGAAGTGTTGGAGATAGTTGAGTTTGGAGAACTGAGAAAGGAATTTGGCAGCACAGTTCTTTACATGTGGAAAACGAAGCACACCACTAAGTGAGATCCACAATCTTCTTTCCCTTAGATGGAATTTGCGAAGATTTCTCATCTGGCCAAAGCAAGGTGCAAAGCAACCTAGAAAGGATAGGACCTGTTTTGTGTATATTTCCAATTCCCCAATATAGTTTGGCTGAAAAAATGTTCAAGATCTCCCTGATAATCTCCATTGGGAAGTGACAAATCTTCATCTTCAGACAGCATAGCCTCAAAGATTGTTTTCTCTGCTGGGCCCATTGTAGTAAGCATGTTTGATGTTGTTGCAGACAGAAGCCAAGGCTCAGGTCAGTGACCACCTTCAAACGCTGCCTCAGTGCATATCTAGGAATGTGCTTTGCAATTTGCTTCTCATTTCCAGTCTTTGCTGAGCAGTCTTCATCCTTTCTTCCAGCCCATACATCCCAAAAATCCTGGTGAACATCTCTCAAGTCCAGGACTTGAAGCTTCCTACTTCTGTGATAAATAAAGGCAAAGTTTCATAATGTTAAATGAACCAACATGGAGTTAGCCTGAGTCACACATGTCTAAGATCACCTCCAACACAGTACATCACACCAGGCAGGCAAAGAAACTGCATGAGATGCATCTGGAGACATGACCCTCTTGACTTGTGGCTCTTCCATATCTAGTGCCTGTAGGAAAGGCACAGAAAGGCTCATCCTAACATGGCTCCTTGTACCCTGAGCTGTCCTGACCTATGAATGTCATTTAGATAAGTTTTCAAATTGAATAGTATTTCCACAAATCCCCATGTCAATGGCATCATTATCCACTATGCTGTTTTCCCCATTCTTCCTGCCCTAATGTGTGTCTTACCACTATCCATATGATTTACCATTTAGCCTCCTTGGGCCTAGCTTACCTGGGACTAACATTCTGTATCAGCAGTATATCTTTGCCATCCAGCACAGCTTGCAAGACCTCCACATCAGGGGTTTTCATCAGGGCCCCCACAGGGAGGCAGGTAAAGGGCCAGGCTGCCACCATTGCCTTCAATATCTGTGTGTGTCTGCCATTGAAAGCCTCTAGGAAGAGTGGTGGGAAAAGCACCGTGGGCAGGTAGTCCAGATCAGAAGAGTTTATGGCATCTTTCCTCAGAAGCTCATCCAGTGCCAGCTTCTGGAGTGTGGGAGGGTTGTAAGTGCTCATCCGGCTAGGTATTCAGTTGGAAGCAACCTGGTGAAGCATTTAGGAGACATAATTTCAGGCTAAGTTTTGAGAAGTTCTATTTCTCACATATTTCATGAACCAGAAGTATAGAGCCCATGCTCTGGCAATAATGGAGAACACAGTCTGCCCAATTATACAATCCTTTGGTCTCCAAGCCACAAGTTCATCACTCTCAGCATGTGGATTATCTTTTAAGCACCCACAGTTGAAAAAGTTATCCACTGATGCATGGGATATCAACTCATGCTCCTCTTAATCTCATGCCTAGTATAAGGCAAAGATTCAGACTTGCCAGAGTGTTGTTTCAGGAAAAAGGACACTGAATATCTTTGCAGACCCTGAAGAAAATATACTGTTTATGTCACAGATGCAACCAGGCTTATTGTCCTTGCAAAGGATTGAACCCTCCAGGGAAGGGCTAAGGAGATCCTATGAGATGCCTGTATGTATGTATCACTTAACACGTTGTAGGCCAGGGTGATAAATCAGGGCTATATTATATTATTGTGGGAAATGAGGTAAAATTCATAGCCACCTGGATATACAATCAGACCACTTCTAAAATGTAAAACCTATGCCAGGTGGTTCTGGCACACACCTTTAATCCCAGTACTTGGGAGTTAGAGGCCGGCCAGGGCTACACAAAGAATCCCTGTCTCAAAAAACCAAAACAAATATTAATTAATTAATTAATAAAGTAAGTAAGTAAATAAAAATAAATACATAAATACATAAAATGAAAAACCTAAGTAAAACCTGCAAATTTTCCCAAGAGATTTGAAAAGCCATGCTACTGAATGAGAGCACCTGCTCATGTGAGTCTTAGAGGAGAAGCCAAGTTTACATAGGCTACAGAGAGGAGAGTTTCCCATGACAAGTTAGAGTCCAGACAAAGAAAGAGATGAGACAATATACCTATCAGTACTTCCAAATGTTTGTTTATACTTTAAAATATGTTACTGCCTAGAAAAGATGCTTCCGTTCAGTTGGCTCTCCTTCCAGACATTAATGGAACTCATTGTGTAGCCCAGGCTTACTGTCACACACTATGCTCCTGTGTGTGGTTAGCAGCCTTGGATTTTCTTTTTTCCTCCACTATGCATGCCTAGAGCCCTTTGCTTTTAGGACTCTGCATAAATGCCAAACAAGCCTATAAGAAAACATAATTGAAGCCCTTTGGAGGAAGAGTTGGGAGGATTTCACACCTGTCTAATCTATGAAGTATATTTCATGCTAGTTCAGGTTCAGAAAAATCAAGTAAAGTAGGATTTTAGGGGATGGAGAGATGGCTCAGTGGTTAAGAGCACTGACTGTTCTTCTGGAGGTCATGAGTTCAAATCTCAGCAACCTTATGGTGTATCGCAACCATCTGTAATGAGATCTGATGCCCACTTTTGATGAGTGTGAAGACAGCTACAGAGTACTCACATAAAATAAATTAATAAATATTTAAAAAAATAGGATTTAAAATGTCTTTATTGATGTTATTTTGAAGTTATTGTGTAGTGGAAACACTACACAAATGCTCTATCATTCAGCAAAAATTCCAGATCATCTATTTCTTTTTATTTAATTTCATGTAATGATGAGGTGTCTTCTTGTAGCCAAGTCTTGCCTGGATTTTGATATTTTGCACCGAGTATATTAATTTAGTTTCCAGGTGTCGCTGCTATATACATTTTTTCATACATACCTACATATTTACATACATACACACATACATATGTTACACAATGTCTAATCACTTGGAAAACAATGAAGCAACCACATGCCTACAGCCGTGGATGCTGGGTGAGCTGTGGCTTCAGGGACACAAGCCAAAAGCCAGAATGTCTGCCTTGTGTGCCTGAAGCCTACTCAAGTGTAATTTGTAAGGTATACTTAAGAAGAAATTCTAGTTCATATTCTTGCAAAACCATAATCTGTGAAACATAGCTTAAAAGACTACAGACAGATTAAATTATAAAGAAGATCCTAACTGAAATTCCAGATTAAGTCTAGAAAACTGGATGAAACCAGAAGGACCAAGAGTTACAGACCTCCTATGGAGCTCTGAGGGACTACACCACCAATCAAAGAGCACACATGAAGGGACCCATGGCTCCAGCTGCATATATAGCAGAGGATGGCCTTGTTGGACAACAATGGGAGGAGAGGTGCTGGATCCTGTGAAGGCTCAGTGTCCCAGTGTTTGGGGGATTCCAGACCAGGTAAGCAGAAGTGAGAGGGTTGGCCAGCAGGGGGAGGGGAATGGATAGGGGACTTTCAGAGGAGAAAAGAGGAAAGGAAATAGCCTTTGAAATGTAAATAAACACCAAGCAGTGGTGGCACAAGACTTTAATCTCAACTCTTGGGAGGCAGAGGCAGTGGCAGAGGCAGGCAGATTTGTAAGTTCAAGACCAGCCTGGTCTACAATGTGAGTTCCAGGACAGCCAGGACTACACAGAGAAACCCTGTTTCAAAAAACCAAAATAAATTTTAAAAAGTAAATAAACAAAATATCTAAAATAGCTTGTAATAAAAGAGTTCAAGCCCAGATTCTTCCATGACATTCTATCTTTAAGACCTCAGCAATTCCCATGTAATCCCATTTCTCATTAAAACTGAAGTCTATCCTATTTAAACATTATACACTGGAAATAAAGTTCTAGCTGGATAGTGATAAGGCTAGGTCAGCTTGCAAGAAACCTCCTTATGGAGGTAAATTTCTTACCTGATATGGACACTGGCTCCAGGGTTCCTACTCCCAGCAGGACCAGACAGTGACTCCAAGCCTCAGGACACTGACATCTCTTTGCCTTCCTCTGAGCCTTTTATTCAATTTTCTTCTCTCACCTCCCCATAGCTTCCTCACACAAGCTTCTTCTTTCTCATTGTCCATTGAATCCCCACCTACTCAATCCTGTTAAAGAATTTCCCCCACCCCCCAAGACAGGGTTTCTCCATGTAGCCCTGACTCTTCTGGAACTCACTTTGTAGACCAGGCTGGCCTCAAACTCAGAAATCTGCCTGCCTCTGCCTCCCAGAATGCTGGGATTAAAGGTGTGTGCCACCACTGCCTGGCTTTTTTGTTTGTTTGTTTGTTTATGTACAGATTCATTTTTCCTGCTGTTGGTTGATTGAATCAGACTTTCTGATTCAATCCTCCAAGGAGGATCTTCTTGTGTGAAATCAAAAACACAGAAGCAACTCTTGAATGTTGCGGGTGCAAATTTCACGCGAACTTTCCTGTCCCATTTTTCCCTATCTATCAATCCCAAGCAGCCACTGTGCTGGGTCAGGACAATTTTGCTTGCCTAACTGTATCCCTCTGCACCCACAACAATAGTTTCAAAGGATAAAATTTTACACTAGCGCTAGCATTTGACTCCTATAGTTGTCTACCGTGTGGATACCATCTTCTTTCCACTTTTTCTGCGAAGCTTCGCCAGATAGGGTCACCTCAGGAAATTCTCCCATATCAGGTCTGTCCATGTTCAAGGCGCCATTATGTAGCCGCCCGCGGCCACATGTGAACCGGATACGGGGAAGAGAATTCTGGGGGTAAACGGGAAGGGGGAGAAAGAGAAATTGAGTTGAGGCGACAGTTACCGATCAAGACTGACTTTACTATTATTTTGCCAAGATATATAGTCTTTAGAAAACAACTCTGCCCCCCAACATCAAGGAGCAGGCCGAGAACTCCTTGGCTCCATTTCTCAGTGGGTCACCTGCTTCAAGTCTGGTGGGTCTCTGCTGGTCTCCAGGTGAGACTGCCCTGAGGCAGCCTTGGTCGTCAAGGTGAAAGCGCTGTATTGTTCCCAAGGAACAAGGGCCAGAGATAACACCTGCAGGAGAATGGGGGCTGCCAGCCAGCTCAATGCTGTGAGGGAAGGGACAATTATGTATACGGTACTTTAGTGTTCTGTTGAAAATTCAAATGAAAACATGCTGATCAGTATTTCTCTACAGCGGGTATTTCTTTTCTATATAAATATTCTGAAAAAATGAAATCAGAGAACAGAGTGTTCGCAATGATGCTCAACTGTCTTCTTCACAATGATAGCTTTGTGACTACTCTCTAGGCTGAAACAGATTATGTATTACTAGGGAAAATATCTCTTAAAATTTCAGGGTATACTGAAAAAGAAAAATGTAACCAATAGTCCAACCAAGTACAAAAATAGTGTCTTGGAATCACACCAGATGTAGACCATACTTGAGTACTAGTACCCATATTTTCAACAGCCTGGACAGAACTCAGTTAGCAATGAAGGGAGAGACTGGGCTGCAGAGTGAGAGCTTCTAACTTCCAAGGAATTGTCTTGTCAGGTAGAATCCCATGAGAAAGATCATAGCTGACTCTTCCAGTTCCTTAGCACTGTTTTACACAAGTCCTTCCTTTTATTCTCCAAAAGTGCAGCAATGCCTGTCAATCAGACTCATCCATCACTCAGTCTTCCCACACTCCCCCTCTACTTCCTTCCTTCCTTCCTTCCTTCCTTCCTTCCTTCCTTCCTTCCTTCCTTCCTTCCTTCCTTCCTTCCTTTATTTGTTCCTCTCTATATTCAAACCTGTCTGTCCTAAAATTCTCTGTGCACATCAGGCTTGCCTGGGACTTGCAGGGATCCATCTGCAAAGGTGAACATGCCTACCTCAGATCCATTTCCTACTGAGAGGTTAAACATTGTGGATGACAAAAAGCTAAATGAAAGCTCTAAAATGAGAAGTTCTTCCAAGAATGGCAGAACATGAAGGACACCATCTCAAGGCCAGGTGGCTGCTTTTTCTGTGTCAAGACCAGCACTGCCCTAACCTGCATCCTTAGCCAGTCCTGATTCTACAAGTGAGCTCCCTTGTGATGCAGAAATTTGCTTTGGAAATTTCTAAAATTAGTAAGATTCTTCTGTACAGAAATAGTAGCACAGACTGCTCATACCCATAATAGATAAGCAAGGCAAAGTGAATATGATTTAGGGCTAGTCTATTGTACACAGAAGGAAGAAGGTGGAAGTTGGGATTTGCAGGTGGCCCCTAGATTAAGTCAGAGGGGAAGCATCTGGTTAGATCAGTCTTCCTCCATGTTAATTCAGAAGAAGGGTTTCTCAAAGTTCTCAAGGTTGCTCCCTTTGTGCTGGTTATCTCATGGCCCAGCACAGCTGAAAACAAGGATGCCTAATGCCCCCTAAGGACTTCCTTTAACACAAACCAGCAGTTCGTCCTGTAACCAATAGTGGGAAAGAATAGAGTATCTTCATCTCTGTCTACTCTACCCTCCATCTTTTCTCTTGGGCCATTACAAGAACACAAATTTCCTGTTTCTTGACACTTTTATTAACAAAGATGTAAACAAAACAAAAAAACAAACAAAAAACAAAAAACAATCAAACAAAGAAAACAACACAACATATGACTCCAAAGATATAACTGCCTTGTATGTGCCTTTTCTGTTCAGAGGAGCTGAAAGAAGATTCCCTAAGTGCAAGTCTTAGTAGGCATCATGGCTCCTGGGATCGAAATAGAGTTCTGTGGGGCTTGTTTATTTCATCTTCAGGTCAAAAGCCCTTTGAAGCCATGCCCAGCATCCTATGTTCCTGGGACTGACAGAAGCAGGATCCCAGTCAGGGCAGTCTACACCATCACAGGTCTCAAGTTCCAGCCCTTTCTCCCTGAGCAGGCTAGGTGATAGTTGGTCTGGCTCCTCTGTATCTTTGTCTTTGTTCACATCTCCTGGGGACACTTGTGGCTCCCTCTGACTCTCACCTTGTGAGACCGTTGTACCCTTCTTCATGGTATGATTCAATCTGCCATAGTATCTCCGGTAGTCCAAGTATAGACCCCAATCACAGTCCAAGTATAGATCCCAATCAATGATCCTGCCTTCCTCGGAGCAGTAGCTTGGTTCTCTGCCAAAACAAACTGGATCAGCCTTGCAATATTGTGGACTCGGGGCTGGTAATACTTGTGCACTCACCAGTGCATGCTCTGCAGAATCTGATGTATCCTTGACAAGACTGACTCGGAACTGCTTCATTGCCTTGACTTTTTGCATGGAACACTGATGGTAAGTCGTTGTCCTTCTGATACAGAGGAATCTCCAGTTAGTTAATGATCCTCTCTAGTTCTTGGCCCCTCCAAACCATTGCACTGTGGGAAGCTGGATTTTAAACCAAGAGACCTAGCATGTATTTGAACCGCCTAAGATGGTAAGGTCTACCCAGTCTGCTGGCAATATTCTTTCATCCCAGACCTGAAGGAAAGGCGCTCAGGAAGAGGCAGGTTGATCTCTGAGCTCAACACCACCCTGGTAGTCAGACCTAGTTTCAGGACAGTCTGGGCTACACAGCAAAAGCTAAGCCAAAAAAAAAACACAAAACAGGCAAACAAAAAAAGGAGTTAATCTTCTCAAATGAAAAGAGACTATATTCTGGATGCAATTTTCTAGCATTAAACATAGGCAACTTATGAGACAGGTAATGGGGAAAGTGCTCCTGGGTCAGCAAATCAATTTGGCTTGTCTGGTTTAGAGAATAAAGGATCAAACAGAATGCTCTGTTACTCACTCTTCCTTTCCTGAAAGGGGATACATTAGAATGACTTTATCCTACAACAGCTGGATAGGAATCAAAGTCCAAGAATCCAGAAGTTCTCAGTCCCCGAGGCTGGTCTTCAGCAGAAGATGGAATCACAGACAAGCAAGCTCTAATGCCAGGAAATTAATATGACTTGCTAGCCAGGAAAGAGCAAGCAGGAAATGTGGAATCTTTCTTTCTCAGTGTTCTTATATAGGCCTCAAAATTAAGGTGTGGCCCAAATTAAAGGTGTGTGTTCCAGATTCAATCTCTGGATTAAAGACTGGATTAAAGTCTCTGGAAGAGTGTCTTCTGCTGGGTGTGGTGAATCATGCCTTTAATGCAAGCACAATGGGACTGAATCATGCAGGTGGATCTCTGTGTATAGCCTATCTACAAAGTGAGTTTCAATACAGCCAATGGTATTACTGACAAACCCTGGCTCATAGGAACAACAAAAATCATAATGACAGTTATGTGACTTTCTTGTTCCACATCCAGATTAAAGGACTAGGTCTTTCAAGCCCAAAGAGATCTGACTTTAATTAGCGTGTTCCTATTTCAAAGACCCTGATTACCTTCTATCAATTAAACAACACATCTTTTGAAGGTGTGTCCTTAAGTTTTGGATTTTTCATAATTTGAGATGTAATCAAGTTGACAACACAGAATAGAGAACCCAGAGACTATTTCTTTGAGTGTCCTCTCAGCATTTTTTCTATTAAGAAATGAATGCTGATGATGTAGTTGGTAAAGGCAAGCTTTGAACCAGGCTGGGGTACCAAAGCATCTGCCCCACCACACTACCACCCAAACCAGAGATCCATGAACTTGGTATTTGCTTGAATCTCAGTTGAAGCTGCATTTCCTTTGGTGTGGTTTAGGTAAATGACCTTTTTAGCCCAACAAGTTTGCGAAGACTTGGGACACCACCCCCTTCTCCAGGAACATGACAAACTCAGTGCAATCACAAATATCATTGCAGCTGCTTTCATTTCTGTTCCAATAAGGTTTCCGGATGGCACGGATCAGGGCTCTACTGCTCTTACCTCTCATCTGGTCTTTTCCATTTCGCTCTACTTTTACCCTGTTGCCTTGGGGCCAAGACCCAAGAATACACTTGATTGACAGGGAAAACAGAAGATGACCCCTTATGACTCACTTGCATACCCCGAGTTTTAGGCAAATCGTGCAATCCTGGGCAAGTCCATAGTTAGCCCCCCTGTCTGCTTGTCCAGACTTGTAGGGGCCACAGCTGGAGCAGGGACCAAGGAAGGAGCCAGAAGCTCCAAAGCCCCCTAGATCCCCAGCTCTGCCTCTGAGCTCCATGCACTGCCACTTCTTCACACCAGGGGTCGCCGTGGAGCAGCTCTTCCTCCAGGAATGACTGTGGTGAGCGTCCACCTTTTCCATTCTCAGGGTGCAAATAACTATGACTTTCCCTCAGAGCCAAGTTCTTCATGACTGTCAGCAGGCCCTGGCTGAAAGTCTGAAGGTCATTTCCAACCTCGTGGGGGATTTTGTTTTGGTGCTTTTGTCTTGTTAACCAGATCAGATTCTTCCTGGCAGGATGAGGTGGGATTGGATTCGAACCGAGGATGCATTACTAAATGCTGGCAGAAAAGCCTGGCACTCAGCTATGAGTATGCAGTAGATGTGCTGCAGACCCCGTGTTTTCTGATTGTTTCTCTCCGCTCAGTTTTTTGTCATTTCTAAACCCTGACAATCCATCCAGTTTCTTTCCATTTACTAGACGAATGGTGAAACTGTCATTGGTAAAGGCACGCTTTGGGCCGTACAAGTGTATCAAAGCATCTGCCTCACCCCACCACTGCCCACCTCTGGAGGTCTATAAAATTGATATCTGCCAGAATCACAATTGAAGCAGCATTCCTTTGTTGTGAAGGGATTTTTTGTTTTTGTTATTGTTTTTGTTTGGTTTGGTTTTGGTTTTGGTTTTATATGTTTTGTTGTTTTTTGTTTGTTTGTTTTTCTGTTTTTGTTTTTGTTTTTGTTTTTGTTTTTGAGACAGGGTTTCTCTGTATAGCCCTGGCTGTCCTAGAACTCACACTGTAGATCAAGCTGGTCTCACATTCAGAAATCTGCCTGCCTCTGCCTCCCAAGTGCTAGGATTAAAGGCATGTGCCACCACACATCATTTTTGTTTTGTTTTGGTTTGGTTTGGATATTTTGTTTGCTTGTTTGTTTGTTTTTCAGAACAGCTCAGTCCAGAACCCTAAAGCTCTGCTCTCTGAGCTGTCTTTCTCCCTCACCCCTTCCCTTCTGCAGTTGTCCCATGCCTATGGCCCTGCTGTGCACTTGTCCAGTGTGCAAGATGACAGAAGACGCTAACCAATGGCTTCTCACTTGCACATCCATGGTTTTGGGCCAGGTTTTTGATCTTGGCCAGGCCCGTAGTTGCCAGCTTGCTTGTCCACACTGTGGATCCCACAAAGGGAGCCTGGCCAATGCACGAGTCTCACCAGAAGCTTAAGCTGTTCTCAGCTCAGAGCTGCAGGGCAGTGACTTCTTCACAGTAGAGGGCGCTCAGGCGCCAGTACTGTGCTTTGAGCAACTTCTGATGCCCAGAGTCCTTTCTGAGCATCCCTGTTTGCAAGTGCTTGCTACTTGCAGCCAAGCAAATTTCTGCTCAGATGTCAACAATGCCAGGCGGAAATCCTTCACCGGTTTCAAACTGGGTATGTGATTGTGTTTCTCGGTGCTTTAGTTTTGCTGACAGGATCAGACTGCCAGGGAGGCTGCAGTGGAATTCTGTCTGGAGCCATGCTTCCGATGCTTGGGCCTCAATGCTGACTGTGAAGGTGTGGTACTGAGTGCTTAGTCTGTGCCATGCCTGGCCTTTCTTTACCAACATTTTCTAAGGAGGCCTCCAGGTTATTTTCCTGGCGAGCACTTGGTTTGGCAACAAGAACCCAAACATGGCGGCCCAATGGCTTCTCACTAGCACGGTCTGAGGTTTACCCTGGGCTTCTGGTCCTCGATAAGTCCATGATCATTGCACTCTCAGACCTTTCCATATCAATAGGGGAGCAGGAGCCAGTGATAGAGTCCTAAACCAGAATGGTTCATTTGCAGAGATCTGCAACTCTGCCTGCAAGATGCAGGCCAGCGACTACTGCAGCAGTGGGCACCATGTCTCCAGGAAAGCACCTCTGCCACCTTCCCAGTGTTCAGCACCTGAGCTTTGTGTTGTCTGATCCTGGTTCACAACTGAGTGTGACCTGTCAGTCAAGTCAAGTTCCCCTTTCTTACTGTGACCTGTCAGTCAAGTCAAGTTCCCCTGTGCTATCAGCAGGCAGAGGCTGAATCACATTTTCATTGTTTTTCTTTCTTACTTCAATTCTTCCTTTTTACTTTATATGTTTTTTTTTTTTTTTCAGCTAGGGGCGCTGAGCCAAGCTTGCTGGTTACCAACACAAATTAATCACAATCACCCCTGCAATTTGAAGGCAAAAGATGGCGACAAACTATCACACAGGAGGGAAGTGGGTTCTTCTTGGAGCACAAAACATGAGCTTAGATTGAACGTGTGTCCTATAACACTGCGAGAGGGAGATAAACTATGTGACTTATGATACAACACTGAGGTGGAAAGGAATTGTCACCACACACAAGATGTTGCCATTACACAAACACCAAGAGAATAAAGAGAGCCCATTATGCAGACTGCTCTGCCCTCCCCACTCTTGTGCTCCCTTCTGTCAGTCTCTGGGGTTTTCTGCCATCTTTGGGCCTCTAGCTTCAGAGTGGGCAGGGCCTGTGTGTCCTTGTGAATGCGGAAGTGCAGAAGTGACATTGCATTTATTTCTTATTGCCTGGACTAAGCAATTACACAACCACACCAGGGCTCTGAGCAGACTCTTCCCAAGGCCTTTGTTCCCTCTGAAGCAAGTGGAGCTTCCTGTGATGGAGATACTGCCATATACAGGTAATGACTTTAAACTGTTGTTGGTGTGACACACAAGGTTCCAACAAATGTGGGTATAATCCACCCGGAAGGACTTTGCAGGACCTCTTTGCACACGGAACTTTGTTGTTTTGAGCACGACAACCCCAGCTTTTTCTCTTACAGGAGCCCGTGTGTGTGTGTGTGTGTGTGTGTGTGTGTGTGTGTGTGTGTTTGTGGGTGTGTGAGCACAGACAGGAAGTGTGAGCTGCAGTGATCAAAGAGGAATCAGGACGAAATATACACGAGGACCCTAGGGCTAGACACACACTCAGGGCTTGCACTGCAGGGTCGGCTGGAGCCCGTGAGCTGAGTCAGGATGGGGAGGAGAGGAGTTTGTACCCAGCACAAAGCCGTGGCTAGAGACACAGTGGGAGAGACCACTGGGACACACATACACAAACACACATACACACCCCTCTTTACTGGGCTTTGGAGGATGAGTCTCTTCCTTTGTCATTGTGACCACTGCTCTGTTCTCTCACAATGCTGTGTTCTATTAACACACCTGGCTTTTGTCAGGAAGCTGGCAGTGGTCCCTCTGCCCTGCAGGCCACATTTTGTTCATGGAGAGAGAGGTAGGCAAGTTGTGTCAGAAATGGCAGGTGAGGTCTTAGGAGTCTCCATCATGGAACAGCAACAAATTTTGTCATCTCCAATCCATTCTTCTCTCTTCAGTCTTCATTCTAATTCTATGAACTTGGCACTTAAGTGGTCAGGGACCATAGGTTAAAACTATCAAGAGAATAGATGTAAGTTTCACATGTATAATGCTTTTCATATTAATATTGCAAAAGAATACTATCTTAGGGTTTCCTTGCTGTGAAGGAAAAGGCCCCATGAACATGGCAGCTCTGCTTTTAAAATTAATTTCATTAATTATTAATTAATTAAGAAGTTACATTCTATTTTACTTATTCACTTTATATTCCACGCATTGAAGACCTCATCACACAATTATTCTTCCCCTCTCTTCTCCTCTGGGCAGTTGTGGGGACCCTGATTATCTCCATCCCCACCCATTGGTATTTCAATTCTCTGACAGGCTGGGTGCTTCCTCTCTCTCTAATGCCAGATAAGGCAGCCCAGCTAGTAGAACATATCCCACTTACAAGCAACAGCTTTTGGGTGAGCACACCCACAACACATATACCCTCAGATGTCCAGGACCCATGTGAAGGTTAGGCAGCACAGGTGCTACTTATAAGCAAGAAGGTCTAGCATCAGACAGTGTATGTTCTTGGTTGGTGGATAAGACTCTGGAAGCCCTAAAGGTCCAGGTTAGTTGACTCTGTTGTTTTTTTCTGTGGATTTTCTATCCCCTTCAGGACCTGCAAACCTTCTTCCTATTCTTCCATAAAAATTCCCAAGCTCCATCCACTCTTTGGCTCTGGCTGTCTGAGTCAGATGCTTGGTGGAGCCTCCCAGAGGACAACACCCTCATGTCTGCAAGTATCACAGAGTATCCATCATAGTGTTAGGGCTTGGTGCTTGCCCTTGGGATGAGTCTCTAGTTGGGCTGGTTATTGGTTGGCCATTCCCTCACTCTCTGCTCCCTCCTCCATGCCTGCATTACTTGTATACAGGATAAAATTTGGGTTGAAGGATTTGTGGGATGGTTGCTACACTGGGGTTCCTGTCTGGATACAGGAGGTGGCCTCTTCAGGTTCCACATCCCAAACCTTGTGAGTCACAACTAAGACCACCCTATTGATTTTTGGCCATCTATCTTCCTTTGGTCATGTAAAAACTTTCTCATGTCTGTCAGGCACAGATTTCCACTTATTTTACTGGCCACCTAGCCTTTCTCTTGTCCTCACTGCACCTGAACCTGAATCCCTCATTCTCCGATGCATCGCCCTCCCTTCTAGTTCTCTTCCTCCATCTGTCTATTATGACTATGTTATTCCCCCTTCTCTGTGAGATTCAAGCTTTCTTGTTTGGGCAATCTTTCTTGTTTAGCTTCTTTCAGTTTAGAATATCATATTGTACCTGTCTAATATCTACTTATAAGTGAGAGACAAGAATGAATGATATTTTGGGTCTGGGTTGCTATACTCAGGATGATATTCTCAAATTTCATCCCTTTGCCTGAAAAATTCACGATGTCTTGGTTTTTGACAGCTGAACAATATTCCATTGTGTAGATATACTCCATTTTCTTTATCTGTTCTTCAGGTGAGGGACATCTACATTGTTTCCAGTTTCTGGGTATTACAATTAAAGCTGCTGTGAATATAATGGAACAAGTGTCTGTATGAGGGGTTGGAGCCTGTTTTTGGTATTTGCCCAGGAGTGATACAGCTGGGTCTTAAAGCAAAACTATTCCCAAATATCAGAGAAAATGCTAAATTGATTTCCAAATTGGTTGTAAAACTTTGCACTCCCACCAGTAGTGGAGGAGCGTTACCATTGCTCCATATCTGCTCTATCATTTGCTGTCCCTTCAGGTTTTGATCTTGGCTATTCTGTGGGTGTAAAATGGAACCACAAATTGTCTTTTCCTGATATCTTCTTCAATTTCTTTCTTCAGGGACTTGAAGGTTTGTCGTACAGGGCTTTTACTTGCTTGGTTAAAGTTACAACAAGATATTTCTTTTTGGGACCATTTATCAGGAGAGCTACTGACCTCTTTGAGTATGTTTTGCATCCAGACACTTTGTTGAAGGTGTTATCAGCTGTAGGATTTCTCTGGATGAATTTTTGGGGTTGCTTCTATATTCTATCATATCCTTCACAAATAGCAATTTTTGATTTCTTCCTTTCCAAGTTGTATCCATGTGAAGTCCTTTTGTTGTCTAGTTGCCTTGGCTAGAACTTCAAGTACTAGATGAATAGATAGAGACAGGATGGGCAGCCTACTCTTCTCCATGAGTTTAGTAGAAAAGCTTAAATTTCTCTGCATTTAATTTGAGTTTGGCTATTGGCTTGCAGTATATTGCTTTGATTGCATTAGGTTTGTACCCTGTATACCTGATTTTTTAAAATATCTCTAAAATGTAGGGGTATCAGATATTATCAAAGGTTTTTTTTTCAATATCTAATGAGATAATCCTGTGGGTCTTTTTTTCCATTTGTTTATACAGTGCATTACTTTGATGGATTTTCTTATATTGAATCATCCTTCCATCCCTGAAATAAAGTCTACTTGATCTTGATGGATAATTTCTTTGGTGTGTTACTGGATTCCATTTGTGAAATTTTTATTGAGTATTTTAGTATCAATGTTCCAATTTTGTAGAGTACAAGTTTTTGAAATAAGACCTAATGATTCTTTGACCTTCGTCACTATCAGCTCTCAGGCTCCCTTTCTATTTTGGATTTTGTTTTGGATTTTGTCTCTCTATCTCTTTGGTAATTTGACTAACGTTTGTCTATTTTTTTTTTTTTTTTGATTTTCTCAAAGAACCAGCACTTGGTTTGGTTGATTCTTTGCATTGTTTTCTTTGTTTCTAACTGATTCCTTTCAGCCAGAGTTTTGATTAATTCCCGACTTCTACTCCTCTTTGGGGTGCTTGATTCTTCCCTTTTTTCCTAGAGCTTTCAAGTGTTTTATTGTGATGACTATTTCTGGCTGTCAACATGACAATTTGTGAAATGAAGGAGAATCCAGAAGTGGAGGCCACATCTGTGATCCAGATCTTGAGGCTGGAATGCACAGGCTTCTGATCTAGATCTCAGCAGAGAGATCTTGAAGCAGAGTGGCTATGCAAAGCTTAGCCCCAGGCAAAATAGTTCATGCCTTTAATCCTGGGAGACTTAGACAATCAGATCTCTGAGTTCAAAGTCAACCAGGGACAAAGCAAGATCCAGATCCAAACCTGGTTGCAAACACCTTTAATCTGAGCCACACATCCTGATGGAGGTCAATATATGGGCAATGGGAGAAGTAGGACTCACACTCTGTCAGCTTGCACTGACTTGCCAACACATGTGTTGCAACCTACCTCTTCAGGATTCCAGCTTGCACAGAATATCAGCTGGAACTACTAGACTATTGGACTTCCCATTCACAGTTGTCAATTGTTGGGTTGGTTGGATTGCAGACTGTAAGTCATAACAATTAATTTCCTTCATTTATAGAGACATTCCATAAGCTCTGTGACTCTAGAGAATCCTAACTAATAAGAGTTATATGTCATCGATATGATAACTTTCTACTTTCTTTATGTAGGCATTGTACTATGAACTTAGGACCATTTTCATTGTGTCTCATAAATGTGCCTTCATTTTAATTGCATTCTTGAAAGACCTGAATTTCTTCCTTTATTTCTTCCCTGACCCAGAGATCAGTCAGCAGAGAGTTGTGTAGACTTCCTGTTGTTTTTGCTGTTGTTGCTGGGCAGCTTTAACCCATGGTGCTCTGACAAGGTAGAAGGTGTCATTTCAATTTTCTCGTATCTGTTGATTTGGGATCCATTATATGGTCAATATTGGAGAAGGATCACTGAGGTGATGAGAAGAAGGTCTATTCCTCTGTGTTTGCCATTGAGCTACATCCACAGTCACTGAAATGCCATTCTATCTTTGAATTCAGGCAAAATACACAAGGTAGATATCATAAAACAGATATCAGTTGAATGTATTTGATAAATTTATCTCTATAGATTTAGCAGCCTCACCTGTTGATACTAGTAATATATAGGCTAAATCTGCCACCACTCCCGAGGTAAATATATTAAATGCATATTATAAGGAGAAATATACAGGATATAATATAACAGATAAACATATGTTAATTATCTTTACAAATTTTCTCAGATTGTAATCTGGAGAAAGTCACCTGCTAAACTCTGCTACTTGTTTGAGAATCTGAAGCTATGGCTTCTGCATCACCCTTGGAAGAGCTGCTTGGCAGGAAAGACCACCCAGAGCCCTACACGCCTCCAGACATGACCCGAGAACAGGCATGGGCCTAGGCAATGGATTATTTTGAGGCCTTGAGTCATCCTTCCTGCCAGCACCCCTGGTGCTGTGGGCCCGGGAACCCCAGCACAGCCACACTGCTGGATGAAGCTGCATTTGGAGACGAGAGGGAACAGAAACGCTGTAGAGAGTCACATGGAGAGGAGCCAATGGCTGAGCGTTCAGAGAGACTTTGGGGTCCTCAAGAAGTAGGAGCCACTTCCAGTAGAAGGGTTCGTTGGTCTCTGAACCAGGCAGAAGATGACAGCTCTGACAGTGGTGGAGACATGCTTGCCACAGGTGAGTTCTGGAGACAATGGGGCTCCCAGAAAAAACTAAAAACAAAGCCTTACTGAGAGAGGAACCTGGAAAGGAAAGACAGCCAAGCATTGTACAGAACATACACCTTGAATCCATCAATATAGTCACTGGGAGGAGCCAGCGCAAAACTGAGCAAGAGACTCATGCTGCCTCTGTGGATTTATGAGCTGGGACTGTGCCTGACATGCCCAGGAGCCTTGAAGTCTCTTTATTTTGTCCTTCTGACAGTTCACTTAATATGTTGAGGGATTTTTCCTGAAAGCTATGTAGAATCATTGCATTCTGATGGAAAATATACATAATTAAAATATTTTCTCTCAACCACCTGTGTAATTGTATTTCAGTGTCAAAATCAGGATTCAAATCAGTGGTAGGAAGTGTTCATTAATTAAGTCAGAGAAATTTCTCTGTGTGGAGTTTCATTAGGTTTGGGACTTGGAAACAAACAGGCTTGGTAGGGACAAAAGGGTGGCCCACCCACTAGGATTTCTTATATTGTTCTCTAGAAGAGGGCAGAATGGAAGTGTGGGTAAAAGGGGATGGGCGGGGTTGGGGGGATGGTGAGTGTGGTAATTGACCTGCAGCTTATAATGACAAGAAAGGAACAATCTGATTATAGATCTTCCAAAGTAGCAACCAAGAGGTGACAGATGATCAGGTCTAGGCAAGCACAAAACACTTCCCTTTAATCCATGTCTTTAATGTATAAGGTTGACTGCCACATCCACCAAATCAGGCTCATGGGGTCCGAGGAACAGCAAAGGACTTTAAGGTTTGTAATCAAATAACAAGGATTTGCAGAGGAAGACACGGTTATGCACACATTTAATCCTAACACACTAGAGGTAGACAAGTCTCTAGATTTGTTGTTTTTGTTGTTGCTGTTTTTTCTAGTTTTTTCATTTTATTTTATTTTATTTTATTTTATTTTATTTTATTTTATTTTATTTATTTATTTTTTTAATAGCCCAAGCAATTGCTCGGCAATGTGGGGAAATCTGTATGCAGAGAAATGGTGAAGATAGGTAGCAACTGTCAGGACAAGGAAATAAGTCCTTATGCTAATAGACATACAGGAAAGGTCTCTGAGCTGGTCAGATCAGTGAAAAAATCAGACACAATGTGAAGCAGCAACTGAGACAGCTAATCATCCTGTCCCACTCTAGGATGCCCCTGAGTTCCACATACATAGGAGTGAAACAGCTTAGGGTAGTTGTCAGATAGGATGTAGACATGGCTAATCTGTCAACAACAGCAGTGTCTGGGATTTGACAGTTCAGAGATGCCTGACTTAGAAGGTGTACTGGCTGGGTTTTTGTTTGTTTGTTTGCTTGTTTTTTGTCAACTTGACACAGGCTGGAGTCATCACAGAGAAAGGAGCTTCAGCTTGGAAAGTGCCTCCATGAGATCCAGCTGTGGAGCATTTCCTCAATTAGTTTATGGGGGGTGCCTTGTGGGTGGTATCAACTCTGGGCTAGTATTCTTAGGTTCAATAAGAGATCAAGCTGTGCAAAGCAGGGGAAGCAAGCCAGTAAGGAACATCCCTCCATGGCCTCTGCATCAGCTCCTATTTCCTGACCTGCTTGAGTTCCAGTCCTGACTTCCTTTGGTGATGAACAGCAATTTGGAAGTGTAAGCTGAATAAACCCTTTCCTCCCCTACTTGCTTCTTGGTCAAGATGTTTGTGCAGGAATAGGAACTCTGACTAAGACTGAAAGGGTCTGGAAATCCAATGACCATGGTAACTCAGCTGAGATCTGCATACCTGAGATGTATAGTAAAGTAAATTTTCTTTTGTTTTTGTTTGTGTTTTTTTCTGTGTCTCATTGATTGTCTTGGCTGTTTTCCTCTAGAACAGTTTTTCAGAATAAAATCTACTGGCAGGGACCAGAACTGTCTTTAAATGGGCAACAGCTCGCTTCCCTGAACGTCCATCCAAATGCCCATAAAAGGCCTGCCTATTTTTCTCTGTTTTCTTGAAGGATATATTTCTACAAGAAGTCTGAATGCAGAATTCTTTTTCTGAGCAGTAAAACCATTCATGTACTCCTGAGTTGGAAAGGAAGGGGATGCTACTTAAGTGTCCTCCTCATGCTGACAGCTGTGTGATTACTCTCTAGCCTGGAACATGACTTACTTCACAGCTTAGGTCTTTCTGTGGGGTGGGAATAGATGCCTTAAAATTCCTGGCAATAATGAAAAGATGAAACTAAAACCCACAGTCCAAGAAAGTACAAAACCACTATCTTGGAATCACAGCGGATGTTGGCCATGCCTGAGTACTAGTACCCACATCCTCAGCATGGTGTAGAGAGCACAGTGGGCACTGGAGGGAAAGTTTGGGCTGCAGAGTGAGAGCTACTAACTTCTCAGGCATTGTCTTGTGCAGGTGAAATGCCAGGAGAAAGAGCATAGCTGACTCTCCCAGTTGCTGAGCACTGTTTTACACTGCTGCTTCCTTTTATACTCCACAAATGCAACAAGGACTGTCATTCAGATCCGTCCATCATTCGTTTGTTCCTCTCACTATATATCCCTGTCTGTCCTAGAATTGTCTGTGCAAATCAGACTGACCTGGAACTCACAGTGATCCACCTGCCTGTGTGAACATACCTACCTCAGATCCATTTCCTGCTGAGAGGCTAGACTTCCTGGAAGACTAAGAGGTAAAGTAAGGCTTATAAAATGAGAAGCACTTCCAAGACTGGAAGCACATAAAAGACAACCTCTCAAGGCTAGGTGGCTTGGTTTTCTGTGTTAGGCCTAGCTCTCCAAATTTAATGCAGAAATGTGCTCTGGAAATTGGTAAAAATAGAAAGATTCACCTGTGCAGAAGTGGTGTCACAGACCTCTTATCCAATTCATAGAAAGGCAAGGCAACGTAAATCTGAGTTCAGGGCTACCCTATGCTATACAGAAGGAATAAGGTTTAAAACGGAAGTGGCAGGTGGCCACTAGATTAATTTGGAGTGGAAGCACATTGGTAGATCTCTCCTCATATATGCTGATTCAGCAGAAGGTTGTCTGCTGTGTGCTGGTTATCTTATGACCCAGTACACATGAGAACACGGATGTCTGATGCCTTCTCTAGTCTTTCTTTAAAACAATCCACCAGCGACTCATTTAACCAACCTTAGGAAACAGTAGAGTATCCTCATGTGTGTCCAATCCACCCTTCATCTTTTCCCTTAGGCCATTTTAAGAGGAATGTAAACTTCCAGGTTTTAAACACTTTTATTAAGAACACTGTAAACAAATAAAGAAACAAACATCAGATAGCTGCAAAGACACAACTGTCCTATGTGTGCATTTTCTGACACAGCTGTCAGAGCCGCTGACAGAAGATCCCCTCATTGAAAGTCTTAGAAGGCATCAGTGTTCCTGGGCTCCAAACAGTGTTCTGGGTAGCTTTTCCTCCTCCTCCTCCTCCTCCTCCTCCTCCTCCTCCTCCTCCTCCTCCTCCTCCTCCTCCTCCTCCTCCTCCTCCTCCTCTTCTTCTTCCTTTTCTTCTTCTTCTTCCTTTTCTTCTTCTTCTTCTTCTTCTTCTTCTTCTTCTTCTTCTTCTTCTTCTTCTTCTTCTTCTTCTTCTTCTTCTTCTTCTTCTCCTTCTTCTCCTCCTCCTTTTTCTTCCTCTTCCTCCTCCTCTTCTTCCTCTTCTTCCTCTTCTTTTTCCTCTTGTTTCTCTTTTTCTTCCTCTTCCTCTAATTCCTCTTCATCTTCTTCCTCTTCCTCTTCTTCCACCTCTACTTCTTCTTCTCCCTCCTCCTCCTCCTCCTTCACCCCTGGAAGCCATGCCCAGCAGCCTAGGCATCTGGTAATGTAAGAAGCCGGATCCTGGTCAGGGCTGTCCCCACCATCAAAGGTCTCAAGTTCCAGGCCTTTCTCACTGAGCAGGCTAGGTGAGGGTTGTTCTGGCTCCTTCCTATCTTTGTCGTTGGCCACATCTCCTGAGGACACTGTGGCTTCCTCTGACTCTCACTCTGGAAGACCTCCGTGGCTTTTCTCATGTCACGATTCATCATGTGGCGGTATCTCAGGTAGTCCAAGATCTGAAATACACAGGGAGAGGACTAAGGATCCCATTCAACAGTCCAGATGTCCTCAGAGCAGAGGTTTGGCTCTCCACAGACAGAAAGTGGCACAGATGTGCAAGATCCTGTACTCAGGGCTGGCAAGACACATGTACTTGGTAGTCAATGCTATTCAGAATCTGATATATTTTTGAGAAAACTGAGACAGAACTGCTTCATTGCCTTGGCTTTATCCCTGGAGCACTGAGAGCAAGTACCTGACCTCCGATACAGGAAAAATTCCAGTAAATTAATTATACACTCCCCACCATTACACTGCACGAATCTGGGTTTTAAACCCATTATCCTAGCAGCTATTGGCTTTGACTAAGGAGGCAAGGTTCTTCCATGTTGGTGCTATAATACATTAGTCCCAGAACCTATGGGAAAAGAGCAGATCTGGGAACAGAGACAGAGAAAGGTGGATCTCTGATCTCAAGGACACACTGGATGCCAGACCATGTTTAAGATTAGCTAGGGATACACAGGAAAACCTAGGCTCAAGAAACAAAACAAGCCAACAGAAAAAAAGGGGAGTGAAAATACTTTAATAATGGGTGTAATTGTCTAGAGTTATTAAACATTATAGTCAATTGAACAGACAGGCAATGTAGAAAGTGCCAAAGGGCCAGCAAATCAATCTGGGGTGCCTGGTTTAGAGAATAAAATATCAAATAGAATGACCTCTCACTCACACTCCCTTTCCTGAAAGGGGATATATTGGAATGACTTACAGAATGCAGTCGGCCTTATCACACAACAGCTGGATAGGATGCAAAGTCCAAGAATCCAGAAGATCTCAGTTCCTGAGGCTGGATGTCTCAGCTCCTCTTCAGTAACAGCTGGAACCACAGACACACAAGCTCTAATGCCAGCTAAGTCATAAGACTTGCTAGCTAGGAGAGACCAAGTGTGCACTGTGAAAACTTGCTTTCTCTGTGTTCTTATATAGGCCTCAAGATGAAGGTGTGGCCCCAATTAAAGGTTTGTGTTCCAGATTCAATCTCTGGATTAAAGGTGAGTGTCTTCTGCCTGGTGTGGTGACTCATGCCTTTAATCCAAGCACTAAGGGAGTGAATCATGCAGGTGGATCTCTGTGAGTAGCCTAGTCTACAAAGTGTGTTCCTATACAGCCAGTGGTATTGCAGATCAACCTTGGCTCATAGAAACAATAACAATCAGAATGACACAGTTATGTGACTTTCTTGCTCCATATCCATATTGAAGGCCTGTATCTTTCAAGCTCAAAGAGATCTGCATTGAATGGGAGTGTTCCTACATCAGAGAACCTGATTACCTTCTACAAATTAAACAACAAATCCATTGAAGTTGTGTCCTTAACTTTTGGATTTTGCATAAATTGTGATGTAATTAAGTAAAAGCGATTTTCAGAACAGCCATGGTTTCACAGAGAAATACACACTGTGGCCTCTATTCTTCTCGCCAGAGAAGGAGCCTGGCCAGGAAATGAGTCTGGCCAGATGGTTAAATGTTTCTTGGCTGTGAGCTGCAAACCAGTAACTACTTCAACTTGAGACTTGCAGCCTAGCTAAATTCCACTAGGCTGTTAACAACTCCAAGCTCAAATTCCATAATGATTTCAAACCTCACAGGTGAGTTTGTTTCTAGTTGCTATCATTTTGCCAATGAGATCAGACCATGGCAGGAAGGACGCAGTGGGATTCTGGGCAAGCCCAAGATGTGGACCCCATGCACCAACACACTGACCAAAAAATGCTTGGTTTCCGAGTGTGAGTGTGCAGATGTGATGCTGTGCTGTCAGCAGGCTGAGGCGTAATCAGACCTTGATTGTAAACAACATATTTGATTTTGTTCGTATGCGTTTTACTCTTCAAATGGAACCAGACTTTGCCAGGGAGGCTGTAGTGAGATCATTTGTAAAACCATTTCCAGAAGGTGTGGAGGAAACCCTGGATGAAACCTCTGTCCCTCATGTGCCAGTATACAAGAAATGTGATCCAGACCCAATTTCATTTTTTCAGGTCCTCTGTGTTTGCTATCATTTCTAAATATCTGTGGGGTGTGTTGCATCTCTACACTCTCAAAAGAGTTGTCATCCACAGTGACTCAGCAGAGGGGGTTCTCAAAGTTCTCAGGGTTCCTTCCTATGTGGTGGTTATCTTATGGCCCAGGACACATGAGAACCAGGTTTCCTAAATCTGCTTGAAAACTTCTTTTAAAAAAACACCATTTAGTCCTCTGACCTAGGTTCAAAAGACAAAAAAGCAGGAAAAAAAGGAGTGAACCTTCCCAAATTAAGATCCCATCACTCTGGATGTGATTGTCTAGACTTAACCATTATAGGCAATTGATGAGACAGGCAAAGGGTAAAGTGTTCATGGGCCAGCAAATCTACTTGGGGAGCCTAATTTAAAGACTAAATAATTACATAGAATGATCTCTCAATCACTCTATCTTTCCTGATAGGGGATATATTAGAATGACTTCCAGGATGCAGTCTGCCTTATTCCACAACAGCCATACAGGAAGCAAAGTTCAAGAATCCAGAAGTTCTCAGTTCTTGAGGCTGGAAGTCTCTGCTGGTCTTCAATAGAAGATGGAATAACAGACAAGGAAACTCTAAGCCGGTGAAGTAATAAGA
This sequence comes from Apodemus sylvaticus, assembly GCF_947179515.1. Lineage (NCBI taxonomy): Eukaryota > Metazoa > Chordata > Mammalia > Rodentia > Muridae > Apodemus > Apodemus sylvaticus. Next base: position 64,213,131 of record NC_067490.1, read on the forward strand.
TTTGCTATCTAGGAGAGAGCAAGCAAGCAATGTGAAAGCTTTCTTCCTCTGTGTTCTAATATAGGCCTCAGGATGAAGGTGTGGCCCAAATTAAAGGTATGTGTTCCAGATTCAATCTCTGGATGAAAGCTGAGTGTCTTCTGCCGGGTGTGGTGACACATGCCTTTAATCCAAGCACTGTGAGAGTGAATCGTGCAGGTGGAAATCTGTGAGTAGCCTGGTCTACAAATTGGGTTTCAGGACAGCCAGTGGTCTTACAGAGAAACCCTGTTTCATGATAACATCGACGATCACAAAATTCCCTGGCTTTCTTGCTCCATATCCAGATTAAAGGCCTGTGTCTTTCAAGCTCAAAAAGATCTGCATTAAAGTCCAGTCTTCCAACTTCAAAGACACTGATTACTTTCTACATAGTAAACAAGAATCCTGTGAAGGTGTGTCCTCAAGTATTGGATTTTTGGTTAAATTGTAGATTTAATCAAGTTGACAACAAAGAATAGCGGCCACAGAGAGGGTTTCATGGAAAAATATAATATGAGCAGGGCCTTGCAGACCCAAGAATGACACGATGAGATTTGAAACAAGGAACAGCTGTAGTCCAATTTATCAGACCATTTATCAATGATAAATACCAGGCAATCTTGGAGCTCATTTCTCTTGCTGGATATCAGGTGAGTGGTCATATTCTCCAATTTATTTTCCTACTTCTTGATAACAATTGTTTGGGGGAGGATATTTATGTCATACCCCAGCCTCTGTAGCTAGAGGAGCACAAGTAAACTTGCAAAGTGGGAAGGCATAGAAAATGCACAGACCAGGCTGAGGACCAAAGAAAAAGAGAGCACACCTGGAATCCAGTGAGACAGAAAAGACTTTGGCACAGGCTTGAAATGCCTGCTCTGTGGATCTCAGCTCTCCCATGATTCTGTAGAGATTTGGGTACCTAAGCAGACTGGCATTTTGGCTGCCTCCGAACACATGCTTTTGATGACGTCAAAAATGGCCTCTCCGTGATTGTTAGTAACTGTACAGGTTGCAACTTGGCTTCAGAGTCCCCAAATATGAATCTACAGAAACCAGAAAATATGGCAGAGTCCCCAAGCACCCATATGCAGTGCTCATAATCAGATGCGCTATCATGGATTCTAGGCTCATGACCGTGGATTAAATAGTTGCATATGGCAAACCATTATCAAAAGACTGAACAATTCATCCAACAGAAAGACTAAAGCAATCTAGAGCTGGAAAAAATATCCGTTTTCTGATTCTGACAGTTGTGTGGCTGCATTAGAGATATATCTGACACCCAATCTGCTGATTCAGTAAGGTCAGAGGATCATTCTTAGGGCTAAGTTTGTCAGAGGAGGACTGAGAATGTAAGATCTCATAAGAATATTTTGCTCTGAGTTACTATAATCTCAAAGCTCCTGTACCTATAAAAACAAACTGGAGGTAAAACATTGAACTGATATAAATTGGGAAATATTTCCTCTCCAAATTTTATGGACTGCTCTTGACCCCTGGTTACACCCCCATGGTCAGTAAGTGGACTTTATAAAAATTCACAATGTATTAGTTTTGGACTAACCAGTTTGTGTCTTTGGGGTGGACAAACTAATGTACTAGAATCCTCACCTTTCAGGAATTATAATCAGGAAAGTTCATTAAATTCACTGTGTCTGCATTTCCTGTTACCATCTACTGGGAAGCCAAGCTCAACTGTGCCTACTTCAAGATTTTTCACATCACTGTTCCATGACACACTGTGCCTTTCCCAGGACCACATCTTCCTTGCTGGTTTACAGTGAGATGGAAAGCCAGCTTCCTTTGGCCTCTGTCTCATTTCTCTAAGCTCCCCATTCTCACTCTCAAGTACACTCCTCCTCCATCTTGCAGGCATAAATATGGGTGAACTCTCTAGGGAATAATTGAAAGTGGTGAGAGCAGTGTGTGTTGTGACATCACTGGTGAGATCACAGGGGATGCCTAGAGCTCTCCAGGATTCACTAGACTGTTCAGACAAGGGATTGTTTATGTCATGGGAAACAGGAGTTTTCTTCCTGTTAATGCTCTTCCTCTACTGAACAGAAGCTGAGGTGCCCATCCCGGGAGACTCTCTTGGGACACAAATGTTGATCACCTCCCTTTCAAAAGCCAGAGGTCTCAGCCACTAAGATTTGTCACTGTCAGAACAATGGAAAAGTACTGTGCTTTATTTCCAAATGTGTTAGCTATGGAGACCTGGGTCAGGATGGAGAGAAGAGCCAGCCCATCACGTTGGCAGCAGAAGACTTGAGATGTCCACTTTCTTCGTAGGCTTTGGCCGCATGAACTTGTTAGAAGGCAGTTCCAGGGTCACCTTCAGCATGTGGAGATTCAGGACAGGAGGGACGTTCTCAGGACGGTCTTGCTTGGAGATGATGGCTGCGGACAGGGATCAGGAAAACAAGAATATTTTGTTTTGTTCTCTTTGGTCAGAGTGTCAGATCTGAGTAATCTTGTATATATTATATAGTATATTGTATAGTATATATCTCTGTATTCAATGCTCTGTAAGTCAGACTGGGAGAGACCCATCTACCCAGATCTGACGATTTCTGGAGTTTCTTAAAGACATTTACAGGATATTTACATACAATAAATAAATAAACCTTTTAAAAAAGAAAACTTAAAATAAAGGATGGTCTTATTTCCAAGAATTCAATTATTGTCCAAGAATGTTTTAGATATCTTAGAGGTTTTTTTCCCCCTATGAAATTGAGTACTGTCCTTGAAGTATCTGCAAAACAAATAAGCTGAAAATGTGAGGGGGCTTATATTAAATCTGATGATTGCTTTTAGTTTATTGTCCTCATGTTATGTTAAGTTTACATATTCTTGAACATGGGAGATCTTTCAGTCTTATTTATTTATTTATTTATTTATTTATTTTCGTCTTCATTACTTTCATTTATTTCAGTCCAGTTCTTAGCGCTCTCCTGGCACACCAACCCAGAATTACCCATCCCATTCCTCTTACCCCCTTTCTCCAATACCATGTCTCAATCCTCCAACACAAAGCTCAAAGTACCAGAAAAAGGTTATCAATAAAATCATTTAAAAAAAAAATCCTTCTCCAACTTAAAAAGGTGCTGGCCATAAGTATACAAGAAGCCTATAAATCTCCAAACAATTTAGACAAAAAAATAAAATTTTCTTGTCATACAATATTCAAAACACAAAAAGTGAGAGCGAATCCTGTGCCACAGTTCTACATACCCAAATACTGCAGTGAGAAAGTGGGTCTCCCAGGAGTTCTGACAAGCCTGTGAGTAGAAGTAAGAATACAAATTCTGCTCAAAGGGACCCCGACAGAGCACTCAGTTTGAAAAAACTGAGCAGCAGCCTCGGACATGATCCTTTTATTCTCTGCCTGCACCCAGAGCTGATCCTCTGCCTCAGTGCTCCACATCCAAATTCTGTGTGGAGAGAGTTGATCTCCCAGAAATTCCATCACACCTGTAAGCTCCACTTCTACTCAAATCCCCGGACCATGAGAGGTCCACGCAGAGCCATCAGAACCCAGGGAGCAAGGGACAGCTGGGGACAGGATCCTTCTGGATTCTCTCTGCACCTTGGAGGTAGCTGATTATGTGCCAATTATTTCCGTACAAAAATTTCTCCTGGAGAGAACTGTTCTCTCAGGAGTACTGACTCACAGACTCGCAGGAGAGACAAGCCTCAATCAGAGACAGATCAGCTAACATCAGAGATAACTAGAGAGCAGGACACAAGAGCAAGATCATAAGCAACAGAACCCATGGCAAATTGGTATCATCAACATCTAGTTCTCCCACCAGAGCAAGCCCTGGATACCGCAACACACAAGAAAAGGAAGTCTTTGATTTAAAATCATATCTCATGATAACGATAGAGGACTTTAAGAAGAGTATAAATAACTCTCTTAATGAAATACAGAACACAGGAAAACATCCAGTATCCCTTAATGAGGGCACACAAAAATCCCTTAATGGTTTTCAGAAAAAGGCAAATAAAAAGGGGAAGGAATTGAACAAAACCATCCGGGATCTAAAAATGGAAATAGATACAATAAAGAATTCATAAAGGGAGACAACCCTGGAGATAGAATACCTAGGAAAGAGATCAGGAGTCGTAGATGCAAACATCAATAAAATGCAAGAAATAGAAGAAAGAATCTCAGGTGTAGAAGATGCCATAGAAAATACTCACAGAAAAGTCAAAGAAAATGTAAATGGAAAAATTTCTTAACCAAAAATATCCAGGAGATCCAGAACAAAACGAGCAGGCCAAATCTAAGGTAATAGATAGAGAAGAGAGCAAAAATTCACAAACTAAAGGGCCAGTAAATATCTTCAACAAAATTACAGAGGAAAACTTCCCCAACCTTAAGAAAGAGATGCCCATGAACGACTAAAGAACTCCAAATAGACTGGACTAGAAAAGGAATTTCTACTCTCACATAATCTATGCACCAAATGCACAATTCAAAGAAAGGCTATTTAAAGCAGTAAGGGAAAATGGTCAAGTAACATATAAACACTGGTCTATCAGAATTTCACCAGACTTCATATGAGATAATAAGAAAGCCAGAAGATCCTGGGCAGGTGTCATATAGACCTTAAGAGAGCACAAATGCCAGCCCAGGCTACTATACCCAGCAAAAATCAACATTAACATAAATGGAGAAACAACATATTCCATGACAAAAACAAATGTGCACAATATACTTCCACAAATTCAGCCCTAAAATTTATAATAAATGGAAAATGCCAACACAAGGAGGGAAACTCTACCCTAGAAAAAGCAGTAAATTAGTCTTTCAAAAAGCCCAAAATAGGATAACCATGCAAACATAAAAATAACAGGAAACAGCAATCACTATTCCTTAATATCTATTAATATCAATGGCCGATAAACAGACAGACTACTGGGCTGGATATGCAAACAAGACCCAGCATTTTGTTGCATACTGGAAACACACCTCAGTGACAAAGACAGATACTACCTTAGAGTAAAAGGTTGAGCTCAGTGCCCTTTGACTTTACAGTGTGCACATTGATCTTTTTTCAAGTGCGGTTTATCTCTTCTGGGTCTCTTTGTCCCCTGCCATTTTCTGTCTCCCAGGTCCCCTGACTGCCAAATCCTGTCTCTTTTATGTCTGTCTACTACTGTGGTCAGTATTCTAGTCAAAGTCTTGCTGTCTTTTCTCCTCTCCCTCTTTTCTCTTTCTTGTTTCTCTTCCTCTGTCTCCCTCTTGTGGTACACTTTCTCAGCCTCTCTAACCACATCCCTTATAGTACAATCTTGCAATCCCTCAATCCGCTGCAATTTCTTTCTGATGTCAGGAGCTGACTGCCCAATAAAGGCAATAATCATAGAGGCTCGCTGCCCTACAGACATGGAGTCAAAAGGGGTGTACCTTCTGTAAGCCTCCATGAGCCTCTCCAGAAAGACAGAAGGGGGTTCAGTAAGCACCTGCATGACCTCTCTCACCTTAGCCAGATTTGTGGGTCTTTGTGTGGCACCCCTGAGACCCGACTCTAGAGCCAGATGGTAATTGGACAGCTGTTCCCTACCTTGTGCCATGTTATAGTCCCATTGAGGACGCATCAAGGGGAATCCTTCATCTATCCCAGCCGGAGTCTGGACAGGACATCCGGCATTGTCCTGGGAATTCTTCTAAGCTTCGAGGAGAATTCTTTCTTTCTCCTCAGTGGTGAACAAGTTTTGTAAAAGTTGTTGGCAGTCATCCCAGGTAGGCTGATGTGAAAACATCATGGACTCTATTAGACCTGTAAGCCCTGCAGGGTTTTCTGAAAAGGGAGGGGGATTAACTTTCCAGTTATAAAAATCAGAGGAAGAGAATGGCCAGTACTGTAACAGTTGTAACCCATCCTGGTCATCTGGATTTGGAAGGTGGTCCAACAGTCCTAAGGGGAAGCGCCACACCCAGGGACGCTACAGTGGAGTCGGCCAGTCCTTTGGAGGTGAATCCCCATTGACTCCTGGTCCCTGCAGTGGGACCCCTTCCTCCAGCCCCAGGAAGTGGAGCTAGAAGGGGGGCCAACGGAGCTGAGGTTTGGGGTTCTGGTAGTGGGGCTGCAAAGTAAAGTGGGGGTGGGGGAGCAGGCCACTCAGGTGATTCTTCTATTTCAGGGTAGATCTTAGGAACAGGTGCTAGTAGAGTGCTGAACTTGCCCCCCTCCTTAGGCTTCAGTTTCTTATCTGCAGCATCTCCTCTGGCAGCCAGGATCCTGGAGCCGGAACGACAGGGTGGGAGGAATGGTTGGGCCCACTAAGGTGGGGATCGCACCAAGTCCTCCCATACCGTGATGTACAGCTGTTGGTCTGGATGTGATCCTGGTCCTTTGTGAAAAACAACGGCCTTCATGGTCCTAATGGTAGGCAAACCAAAAATTCCTATGGGCGGCCATCATACCCCAAAAGCAGGCCATTCCGAGGCACAAAAGGCCTGCCACTGTTTTTTTTTTTTTCTTTTCCTTAATTTCTACTGATAAATTCTGTCCTCTTGTCCTAATTTCCATCCAATGGTCCTTAGTCAAAGACAAAGGGGTTGTCACTGTCTGCCCCATGACAAAAACAAAAAACAAAAGGTACAAGAACAAAACACAAACAATAAACACTAGCACGTCCAAGCACACTCATCAGTGTCTGGACTTAAACCACCAAACGCAACTTCTGACTGGGTGGGATTCTGCTTCCACTCCCTTCTCGGTAGAAGAAGCACTCTGTCCCCTTCATTCCTGAAAACCACAGTCAGGTCCCCCTGTCTCTCACCCTTGGAGAGTCCTCCAAGGTTGCAGCCTCCGGGACTCTAGGATGTCTCCCTCCGCAGCAACTGGGTTCTTATGGCCCGCAGAGGCAGCTGCAAACAAACTGAGGAGTGGAATTCTGCTTCCACTCCTATCTGTTAACAAATTGAAACCAAAACACATACACAGAGGTGCCGCACTCAGACACTCAGGACATTTAGAACAAAAACATTGCCAGCACACACACAACTACAAGCATACCTATAAGGGGTCTTCGAGGTTCCTGGGTGCCACCTATATCCCTGTACGGGCCACCAAATGTAGGATAGTGTACACTCAAAGAAACATGAGAGACCAACTTGATGGAAACACAAGAGGCAGTTTATTATCAGAGCTCCGGGCCGACATGTATCTCACACAGGAGACAGAGGAGTCGACCCGAGGCTCAAAAGTTAGGGATTTATATAGGAAAAGTCAGGGGTTTTGGTGTGGTTACACATGATTTGCTGATCCAAACATTGACGGGGGATTCTGGCGCGCAGTGGGGGCTTTTTGGCATACATACAGCTTTTGCCATCAGCAATGTAGGAGGGCGATTTATTTTGCTAGCAGGAAGGTCACTTCGACATTAGTAAACTGCATTCAAGAGACAGGAGACAGGAGACTCCAGTCCAGATGGTATATGACCCATAGGAGTTTTCCCAGGCACGCCCCTTATCTTTTATGGCCGGTCTGTTTGTGGAATGACTCAATCACAACCTTGCTTCAGGCTTGTCTGGCATGCTCAGGCTCTAAGTCTGCCTGCTGCCTCAACTATGGATTCTGAGAATTCCTAGCTCCCTTCAATGTCTACCATTTATCTGTATTATTTTTCAATTAAAACCTTCACTATTTCAAGTTCCACTTAATTTTTTCACAAATATTTCAGTAAATGTTTCTACTATCTTTTTCAATTACTTTAGAAATATTTTATATGTCTAATATTTTATCTGTATTATCTTTTCTGATATCTTAAATTATAATATATTTCCTGTATATTATTTCAATTGTATTAGAAATATTTTCCATCAAAATCTTCAATTTTATTAAAATTGTTTCTAGGTTCTTGGACAATGTTCTAGGTATATTTTTTATGTTTACTATTTTACTATTATTATTTTCCAACTAATTCTTCAATTTTAACACATATCTATATATATTTCTTCAATATTACTTGATATTAGTTAAGAGAAACTTTAATTTTAACAGAAAATATTTCTATTTAATTTTTCAATTATTCAGAGATGTTTTTATGCACACAATACTATCTGAATAATTTCCCATGAAAAATCTTTAACACTACTTTTCTATACACTGCTTCAATTTTATCAGAAATATTTTCCATGAAAATCATTAATTTAATACGAAAATGTTTGTAAGTGCTTGATATAGTAAAGATGATTTATCTTTTACCATTATTATTTTCCAACATATTCTTCAATTTTTACACTTTATTTTTCAATTTATTCCTAAAGTTGAGTTTGCCTACACATTTAGTTTTCTTTGTCAACTTTTTATGTGTATTTATTTTCAATACCAAATCTGAATTTAAATAAATTTTCTGTATAGTGCTTGAATTTTATAAGAAGTATTTTCCATGAAAGCCATCAATTTGATTAGAATTTTTTTACATGGTTTGTCAAGCAGTTTTGATGTATTATCTATGTGTACACTTTCATGTGTATTATTTTACATCAAATTCTTCAATTTTAACACACAAATTTATATATTTCTTCAAATTCAGTGAAAATGTCACATTGGCTTCACTGTCAGTCACTCAGGAACTGCTGACCCTGCGCCTGGCCTCACGCCAACCCCGCCCTCACCCATCTATCTCAGCCCCGGTGGAGCCATGTTGGATTCCCTGACTGTCACCCAGCAACCGCTGGCTGCGCCCCCTGATGTCCCCCGAGCCTCACCCCCACCCCATGACCGTGCATCTCAGCCCCTGGCGGGCGCCATGTTGCCATCCCTGTCCATCACCTGGCAACCGCTGGCACCACCTCTGAAGTCACAGCAGTGCCTGCCCTGTATCCAGCCTCCTGGAATGTTGTCATTTCCTGTCTTTAATTTTTATGAATGAAAGTGGGCTGGGAGTTTGAATGTGCTTGTTGGTCGGACGTCTGGCAGATGCGGGAAGGAGGTGAGCATGCACATTTAGTGACTGCTGGAATTGCTGAGCTTCCCGGGCTCTGAGCAGCCCAGCCTGGAATTGTGGAACGGGACCGCATTCGCATGCACATCCGGATTAAGATAGTGCTCCATGCTGTGGGTGTCTGTGAGCTCTCAATTCACACCGCGATATCCTCCTGTCCTCTCCTCAGACACGGTCTGTGAGTTTGGAGAGGCCTGGCAAGACGCGGGCTTCCAGCTCTGGAAAGTTTGCAGGGGGATGGAGTGCAAACTCTCTCTGTGCTCTGGGCAGGGACAGTGGACCAGCAAGGCGATGGCTTCCCGCTCTGGAAAGTTCACAGTGGGGCGGAGTGCAAACCCTCTCTGTGCTCTGGGCGGGGACAGTGGCCAGGAAAGGCGCAGGCTTCCTGCTCTGGAAAGTTTGCAGCGGGGCGAAATGCAAACCTTCTCTGTGCTCCAGGCGGGGACAGTGGCCTCCTGGCAGGACCCTCCTGTGGGAACAGAAGACAAGCCTGGCCACCATGGATCGCTGGGCTGTGCGCCCTGCCCTCACTTCTGTGTGTGAGCTTGTGAGACAGGTAGGGAATTCACAGGCCAATAAACTGCATCCTGTTCCATAATGACACAGGCTGGGCTGAGCAAAGACAAAGACCTGGTAGAGTATACAGAGGATGGACTGGCGCTTTCCCAAGGAACACAAATAATCAGGTTGGAGCTGGCTGGGGTCAAGGGCTGTAGGTTGGGTGGGGCTAGGTCCCAGGGTAACTTGTTTTTTGTTTTTTTTGTTTGTTTGTTTGTTTTTTTCAGTTTTGTTAATTATTTCTGTAGTAGTTTTTTTTTTTTATTGCTTTACTTTTGATGCTTAGTGTTTCAATTATTGTGCAGTAGTAAAGGGACTTTTCCCCAATCTCTTTGGTATTTTGCATGCTTTTACATTAACGCTGGCTATATATTTATAATAACTCTGGTTATTCTTACACGGGCACCTTCTTTAGTTTAGGAAATTTTCATTTAGGATTTTATTGGAAATGTTTTCTCGACATTTATGCTTAATGATCTTCACTCTCTCCCTGACCTTCACCTTCTGAGGTGTTCCCTGTGGGTGTGCAGCTTGAATGCTTCTCTGTGTCCTGCTCTGAGCTCTGCTTTTGTGTGCTGTGAGGTGACCTCAGGGAAGCTCTGAAATCAAGACATGGTGAGTACAGGATCACTGCCCACTATGGGGAGGAAAATGAGGCTGAGCAGTGGGACCTGGGGTCGTGGGTCCTCTATGGGGTTGGATCAGAAGCATCAGCCAGATGTGACTTCCTGTGAGGTTTCTATTGGTTCTTCTTACTTGCAATTTCAGGCCATGACCTCTGAATAACTTCAGTATCATGGCTGATTGTAATTCTGTCCAGAACATCTGGACCAGTTGCTTTCTAGTAGAAGCATGGGTGGTTTCTGTGACTATGCAGCACCTGTATCCAAACCTTTTTGTCTTTCATAATATACACTAAAAAGGCAGGGATAGGACTGGAGAGATGGCTCAGAGGTTAGGAGCTCTGGCTATACTTACACAGGTCATGAGTTCAATTCTTAGCAACCACATAGTGGCTCATAACTATATGTAATGGGACCTGGTGCCCTCTCCTGGCCTGAAGTAATACATTCAGGGAGAACATTGTAGAAGTAAGGAATTAATTCCTTAAAAAATTAAGATGGATATGAATCTAATAGTTCTGATTTCATACATTACTAGTTTTTATTTTGTTTAGTTTCTTACTTTTTTCTGCTGTAGTTTTTTTATATTTCTTTAACTTGGATGTTTAGTGTTTTGATTTTTATGCAGCAAATGAAGGACTTCTTTCCCATTTTTTTCCTACTTTTGATGCTTCCAATTCATTAACAGGCATCTTCTTTAGTTTAAGAGAGTTTTCATTCATGATTTCATTTGAAGTATTAAATATTTTCTAGACCTTTATGTTGATTCTTCTTCTTCTTCTTCTTCTTCTTCTTCTTCTTCTTCTTCTTCTTCTTCTTCTTCTTCTTCTTCTTCTTCTTCTTCTTCTTATTCACCTTCTCCTTCTTCTTTTCATCTGCTCCTCCTCCTTCTCCTTTTCCTTCTCTGACATGTCCTGAGAAAATAAACTAAATAAAACATGGAAGAGATCTGCTGCAAAAGAGGATGTATGGGGCAAGAGAAGAGAGTGAGAACCTGAGGTTGGTGATTTATTTTCCTGGCCAGTATTCATTATTATCCTATGCTGGTGTTTGGGCAGCTGCATTCGTGGTGATCATGGCTCTAGGTACTGGTTTCTCAGGGTGTCTTTTTTGGGTGGGAGTTTACTCCTGGCTTATGGTTTGCTCTCTAGATTTTTAGAAAATGTTGGGTGACTGTTGCCCCTTTTTCTGACCTGTTTGGTTGGTATGTTGAAGAGGAAATGCTGACTACTGTTAAAAGCTTCGAGAGGAGGTGGGCAGTAAGAGATACTCTTAGCAATCCACAAGGATCCATAGTCAGGAGAGAGGTGAAGCTGCCATCATTTCTACATTTCAGAGCTACAGTCATCTGAAGGAACCTCAGTTGTGGATATGTCCTCATCAAAATGGCCGTTGCTATGTCTGTGAGTGATAGTGTTGATGATTATGAGTGTGACAATATTCATAAGCAAGTGTGCCTAGGATGGATGAGATGACTTCCTGAGCATGCCACATAGACCGATCTGAAGAACAAGCCAAGAGATGATGTTTATCCATGCTTTTGCCTACTGTTTGTAGCATCTGTTCTATTCTAAGCTCCCAAAGTGGTGAACTGATATCTGCCAGAACCATTAACAGCAACGATTTATTATGAGATCTATTATTGTTTTGTGAGATGTTTTTTGCTTCAGGATTCTACCACAGCAAGATAGTAGCAAGTTATAACAGCAACAACAACAACAAAAAATGCTATCAATAGATGATTTTGCTGCTGGACAAAGTCGATTAATTATGAGAGTTAATATTGTTTTTATGAGATGTTTTTTCTTCAGGATTCTACCACAGCAAGATAGTAGCAAGTTAGAACAGCAACAACAACAACAACAAAAAAATGCTATCAATAGATGATTTTGCTGCTGGACAAAATCTAGGTTCTGTTTTGAGAGATGTGGAAATTACTAGAAATTGAGATGGCAAAAGTCATAGAAAGCTGTTCATGGAGTTTAATCAGTTGTTCTTATAGGATTGGAAGTTTGGAGTGTTGATAATATGCAATGAGAGGTAATTGAAATCAGAGCATTTGAGTGGAAAATAGACTCTGAAAATTTTAGCGTGAGGACATTTGTGTGATATTTTAGAAAAAACAAATTTTCCTCCTTGGCTTACAACCTGAAATATTGACTGGGGTAAAATTTAAAATGAATGTGCTGATTTCTATATTTTTATTTTATTTATGTGTATTTGTTTACTTTCCTACTGTTATTATTATATCCTCACTAATGTCAGGGATTGGTGCCTGCCCATGGGATGGGTCTCAATTTGGGCAGGCTACCATTAGGCCATTCCTTCATTCTCTGCTCCATCTTTTTGCCTGCATTTCTTGTAGACAGGAGAAATTTTGGGTGCAAAGGTTTTTTTGTTTGGTTGGTGTCAATAAATCTCTACTGGGTGCCGTGACTCTCTGCAGGCTGTGGCCCCTTTAGGGTCCATAACTCACTGCCATGCATCTCAGCTATGGTCAACCCCATATACTCCTTGTTGCCCTCCCTTTCATGGTCTGTGGTACATCGTAGAGATGCCTGCACCCTTTTACCCCTGACCGCTGCATACTTCAATTCATTTTCCTCCCCCTGTGGCCCTTCCTTTTCTCTCATCACACCTGTTCCTTACTTCTCCTTCACATTTCTTAACTACTGGCCTTTCCAGTACTTTCTTTTTCAACTGCCTCCTATCACTGTTTTATTTCCACTTCTGAGTGAGATTCAACCATAGTCATTTTAGCCTTCCTTCTTTTTAAAACAAGAAAAATATTTATTTGTTATAGGCAAGCGCAATGTATGTATATCCAGAAACATCAGAAAAAGGCATCAGATCTCATTACTGGTGTTTGTGAGCCACCATATGGTTGCTGGGATATGAACTCAAGACCTTCATAAGAACAGTCAGTGCTCTTACCAGCTGAGCCATCTATTCAGCCCTTTAGGCTTCCTTCTTGTTTAGCTTCTTCAGGATGGGTAGATGTCTAGTGGGTAGATGTCCTAAGAACATATCCTAAGTGTAACATGTCCTCCTACTAAATCTTAAATTCATGGAAGGAGTAGGCAATGTGTTTTCTAGTCCCAAGAAGGAACTTTAAATAAAACCTGCTGCAAATATGGACCAAGTGAGGCAGAGTCCATCACCTTAGAAGCCAAGTGCTTTTGCCAACTGAGCCATTTATCTAGCCCCTGAGCATTCTTTCTTGTTTAGCTTCTTCGGGTCCAAGAAATATCATGCAGATATCCTGTACTTTATGGTTATTATCCATTTTTAAGTGAGTACATACATGCATGTCCTTTTGGGTCTGGGATAGTTCACTTAGGATGATAGTATCTAGTTGTATCCATTTGCCTGCAAGATTCATAATGTTCTTGTTTTTACTAGCTGAATAGTATTCCATTTTGTATATGAACCACATATTCTGTATCCAAATTTTGGTTGGCGGCCTTATTGATTTTTTTCATTTTCTGGCTGTTATAAGTAAAACAGATATGAACTTAGTGGAACACATGCTCTAGTGGGTAGATGTCCTAAGAACATATCCTAAGTGTAACATGTCCTCCTGCTAAATCCTAAATTAAGGGAAGGAGTAGGCAATGTGTTTCCTAGTCCCAAGAAGGAACTTTAAATAAAACCTGCTGCAAATATGGACCAAGTGAGGCAGAGTCCATCACCTTAGAAGCCAAACTTAAGAGGATCTTTTATATGGTGTGGCTTCTGAAAACTGATAGATGATAAATTCGAGTTCCTGTATGGTTTGAATTTGACACAATTCCAGCCATCTTTTGGCAGAGTCAGAGCCATGGGAAGACTCCGTGAGAGTTCATTGCAGTGAAATTATGAGGATGATTCTTGAATTTCATTTTGCGACCACAGCTTGTTGAGATAATTAAAGCATTGGTAAATCTGCCATGGAGAGATGTATACAAGGAGAGGATGTACCCAAACTGTTACAAGAGGCGACCTTCAAGATTTTGCCTTGTGTGTCAGAAGAGACTTTAGATGTTTGAACAGTGTAGGAGCTCCTGCAGACTGTTAGGATACCTGAAGAAAGACTGAATGCATTTTCATCACAGGATGAATATTTGCCCATAGTGTCAAGGGTCAGGATGCAGTTGATTGGAACAAAAAGCTTCGCTGGGCGGTGGTGGCACATGCCTGCAATCCCAGCACTCTGGGAGGCAGAGGCAGGCAGATTTCTGAGTTCAAGGCCAGCCTTATCTACAGAGTGAGTTCCAGGACAGAAAGGGCTATACAAAGAAACCCTGTCTCAAAAAAAAAAATCCAAGAAAATAAACAAACAAACAAAAAACCCAAAAAACAAAAAGTTTCTAGATGGGATGATGACTTTGGCAGATCCTTTGTCCTGTCTGGATTTCTTTATGGAGCTTGGGGAAGATCATGTAGGAGGTGCCTTTCCAGATACCTTAGAGGATAGTGTTTACAGAATAAAAAAATTTATTTTTTATCTTTTTTTGTTGTTTTTCCAGTTATTTACATATTCATTGTCACCCTTATCACTTTGCCTCTTATATGTCCCTTGCTATGGCAGAGCCTCTCTACCAGTCTCCTCTGTTTTTATTTGAGAGGTTTTGGGGCCCCCATGTAACCCTCAAATCGGTATATCAAGTCCCTTGTGAGTTAAGTACATCCTGTTTCCCTGAGGTCAGACATGGCAGCCCAGTTAAGGAAATAGTTATCCCCCCGCAGGTATAGGGAAATCCACTGCTACAGTTGTTAGACGACCTTCTGAGCCTGTTAGCTGCACATCTGCTATATATGTGCCAGGGGCCTTAGTCCATCCTGTGTATGCTATTTGGTTGGTGACTTAGTCTCTGAGTGTCCCCAGGGGTGTGTCTTACTTGACTCTCTTGGTCTTCCTGTGGAGTTCCTATCCTCCTCCGGGGTTTCAGTCATTCCACAAACTCTTCCATAAGATTCCCCAAGGTCCATGCAAGGTTTGACTCTGGATCTTTGCAGCTTTTTCAGTCAGATGGGGGGGGGGTGGATCCACTCAGTAGACAATTACTCAAGGCTCTGGTGTGGGAGCAAAACAGAGTGTCGTTAATAATGTCATGGATTGGTGCTTGTCCATAGGATGGTACTCTCAAGTGGGGCAAATTTTCATTGGCCATGCCCTCAGTCGCTGCTCCAGATTTTACCTAGCATTTCTTTTAGAGGGGAAACATTGTGTCCTTGGTGTGTACTGTGTTGTGGTTGAAACTGACCCTTCAACTTTCTTCTCATGCTCCCATATATGCACTATAATCTCTTTCCTTAAATCATATAAAATACAATATGTACATTTGCTATTCAGTGATAATCTATTTTACAAGTCTAGTTGTTTTATATTTTTATATTTATTTTATTTTTTGCTTTTCTTTTCCAAACCAAATTTTGCTGTGTAGCTTTTTCTATCCTTAAAGTGTTAGAGAAACCACAAAAAATACATGTCTTATATTTGTAATATAAGCATATTTTTTTGTGTGGTTTTTCATCCATATCTTTAGTATTGAAATTTGACCAAATGTTATAGATTAAACTTCATATTTCTGCCAGGTGAATACAGATGTTCTGTGAATTTATAATTCTTTGTAGGAACTTTCATAAAGAACTTTGAATTCAGTATCATTTTTCCCATGGTTGTTTTTGTAGGGATTGAGGGTCTTAAAATATACATTTTAGTCTCCTAGAACACATTACAAAGGCCATGCCGGTGTCTAGGTAAATGGCATACACCTTCCTGTGCCTCTGTGATTAAAGACATGAGAAAATACACCCAGCTTGTCCATCATGTTTGTTGTTAGCAATTGTTCATACAATTTTTCAGATGTGTGCTTGGATCTGTTTCCTCTGCATCTCCCTCTCAATTTGCATTTCTCTGGCAAAGCTACATCCTTTTCAAAGTGTTCAAAAGTGACAGAGGTGTATCTTATAATTAAAACTCCTTCTAAAATGACAAAGTAATTATAAATTATGAGTCAGAAAATAAGCAGAGCAAGCATGAGAATTATGTGAGTATATATTTGAGAAAACATATATTTGTTTTCCGGTGATGTTAGTATCATGCTTTGTGTTGTACACTTGTATGGGATATTTAGGTTGCAGTGACTTTTGATGATGTACATGTGAAATTCATGGAGGAAGAGTGGAATTTGCTGGATCCTTCCAACAAGAGTCTCTACAAAAATGTGATGTTAGAAACCTACCTGAACCTCAAAGCTATAGGTAAGACTATTTTTTTTTGAAGGAAACAAATGTTTCTTGGTTATTGATGATCTTCTATTATTTTAATTGTATGAAAATTGAGCTGAATAATTCAGTTTCACTGAATTTTCACTGTAACTATCACGGTGCAGTTAAAATTCACAGTACCTTTAATTTTGCCTATTTTCCAATACTATATCATTTATTTTCTATTACTGTGTTTTAGGCTATAATTGCAAAGAGCATCATCTTGAAGAACATTGTCAAAATAATAGAAGTCATGAAAGGTAATTTTCATGTGCAAGCTATTCCAACTTTGTCTCTGGGGAAATTTTAATATCTTATGGAATCTCCAGCAAAAAGCAAAAGTGTAAAATAACAGTCCTTTAAGTGTAGATATGATTATAATATTCTTACAAAACCATGTACCTCAAGATCCGATATGTGACTTGTGTATCCATTTGATAAGTAGCTCCATTAGACCTGTGCTGTGGATCTGCCAATCTGTATAGTCTCATAGTATTTAGAAATTGCACATTGAATAGTAATAAATTTATATCCAAAACATTCTAATAAGCAAATAGTCCATAGAAAATTTGGTGATACTCATATTCTTGTAGTAATATGGTTCAGTTTGGTGAGAGGGCATTTTATGAGAATCAAGATTATTGCTGTAGAGAAACATTAGTCCATATTGCACATGTTATGAGAAACAAAAATTCAAACAGTATGAAGGCAATGCATAATCCTTTCATTTATCATTCTTTTTATTAGGTATAGCATGTGTCACAATGGATAATAATCATGTGAGCATTGGGATATGGAAAGAAGAAGAATAAAATTTTTGTTCTAAAACAAGAAGATATGTAGTTTTCTGCCTTTGAAAGAAATTAGGAATATGAAAGACATTTGTAATTAGTTGGGTTTTTTGCTTTACAGGGAATATCCCAAAACTCATAGTGTAAAAAAATATTTATGGGTACTAGGAATTTGGAAATTCTTCTGTGTGACCTGGTTCCCAGTCACATGTGTTGTAATTCACACTAGAGGAAAAATATGAATACAATCAGTGTTATACAGATCAGAGTTTTTCTAACTTTCTTCAGATAGCTAAAATACATCATATAAAAAGAGAGTACTATATATATGAGCCATGTAATAACCATCACAGGTGTCTTGAACAACTCATAATGAGAGAGAACAACATGAACATATAAAGAGCTAAAAACTTAAAATCTGATGCTTCTTTACCATTAGAGAAATTGTAAACATAATTCATATTGATTACATGATTGATCAGAGTAATGAATGTGGTAATGATTTCACATGTGCTAATTATCATTGCAGGCATGTAAGAAGTCATAGTGGAGAGAAACCCTATGAGTGTAATATATGTGGTAAAGCCTTTACAAGATGCAGTAATCTCCACTATCATAAAACAACACATACTGGAGAGAAACCTTATGAATGTAATCAATGTGGTAAAGCCTTTGCATATCACAGTAGTCTCCAAAGACATAAAAGAACACACACGGGAGAGAAACTTTATGAGTGCAATCAATGTGGTAAAGCCTTTGCACAGCACAGTAATCTCCAAATTCATAAAAGAACACATACTGGAGAGAAACCTTATGAATGCAATCAATGTGGTAAAGCCTTTGCACAGCTCAATCATCTCCAAATTCATAAAAGAACACATACTGAAGAGAAACCTTATGAATGTAATCAATGTGGTAAAGCCTTTGCAAGACCCAGTGATATCCAAAGACATAAAGCAACACATACTGGAGAGAAACCTTATGAATGTAATCAATGTGGTAAAGCCTTTACCAAACCCAGTCATCTCCAGTATCATAAAAGAACACACACCGGACAGAAACCTTATTAATGTAATCAGTGTGGTAAAGTGTTTTCACCAGGGATACGTCTCCAAATTCTGTGTGCTGGAGAGAATCATAATGAATATGATCATGAATTAAGTGGGAATTAGGAGAGTATCGTGGTAGGACATGATAGACATGGGTGCTTGGAATTATTTCCACTATGGAGATTTTTTTTTTGATGCTTTTGCAAAGAAGTTTTCTGCCCTTGTCTGAAGAGTTTCCTTGAGGTTAAGGTAAAGCTGTTTACACTAATTGTATTGACAAAGTAAGTCACAAAAATCACTGCATAGAATTTGGCCAGAAAGTTTTTAACAAACATAGAAACTAACAAAGGAAAAACATAAAAAAAGAAAGGTTCAAAATACAAGGCATCATCAGGAAGTTGAATGAAGTTAAAATTTGTGATCAATATCCTTCAGTGGCATTAAAGGAATGGTTACATTAGGACAAGATTACATTCAGCTAAACATATGGATTTGCAGTTTTATGAAAGAGAACTGTATCATGTTAGGAATTATTACCTGGTTATTGTTTTGATGTAGACATATGAAGATACACGTATGTGTCAAATTGCCAAGGGATATATTTGGATTCTGGGTTGTGAATGTAAAATATAAACAGAAAATCTTAGTTCACGGCATAGTGTTACATGCTTTTTAAGCCTCCATTCACAAGACAGAGTCATGCAGATCTTTGAGATCAAGGTAGATTTCTAAGCAAGTTCCAGGAAAGCCAAGATTAGGCAGTGATATGTTTGAAATATTGAAAACAGCTGATAATGTAATAGAAGGAGCCATGTTTCTGCACTAGTAGGTAGCAGAACTCAGCAGCTCTGTCTTAAATGGTAAGAATAGAAGGAAATACTGAGACAATTGATGCTGGCTAGATAGTAATTAGAGGTGATTAAAAAGAATTCAGCGTCACTGTGGTGAAAACTGAGTAGTATTTTCTGAGTGACAAAAAAGGTGTGTTCTAGAGCTCACCTAAGTTGCACCTAATTGTGCAGATGGGCTTGGTCATGTGTAAGAATAACCCAGGTGGTACTGCCTTCGAATTCATGAAGTTGTCATGGAGAACAGCTGAGGCTTGGCACCATTGAGCAAGCATACGTGAGGCTATGGGTCAGGACTAGTTCTAACAGAAGAACCCCGCATCTTGAAGATGGAAGTACCATGGGATGAACAGCAAGAACAGCAGGAGCAGTAGAAGGGAGTCAACCAGAGCTTAAAGTGATACAGAGGGCAGAGCTAGAAAAGTGACCCAATCTCTTTGGAGGAGCAGAGAAGATCATGTGTGGATCCAGGACATTGAATCAAGAACCTGTGAAATTGAAGTTGTCTTAGAGACCCCAAGTTTTTGAGATGTTAGAACTATATGATACCTGCTCAGAAATTGAATAAAAGCAAATAGAATGAATTGTGCTTCAATGAACAAAACAGAAAGGATTTGGAGATATGAAGAACACTTTGACATTAGACATGGAGATGCAGAGTTTGGAGATTGTTCTGCTGGCTTTGGTCTTCCTTAGGTCCAGTATTTCCTCATGATTACCTTCATGAATAATAAAGTATATCCTGTGAATTTCAAGGTATATGATGTGCTTTATTGTTTCCAAAAATATAGCGGATTCCTCTTGCATGGTAGGATTAATCACAGAAGACTCTTTGACGTTTGGACTTTTAACATTTTTGAGATTTTGATAGATGATGCTGCCTTTTGACATTGGAGATCATGGATTTTGCAATATGCTTTCTTTAGGTATGGTCCCCATACACTCTTGTTTTTGAACAATCATATGTGGCCAGGCAGTGGATTGTAGTAAGTATGATTTATGTGCTAGAGGAAGTGGCACTAATAGCAGGTGTGGTTTTTTGGAGGAAAGTTTAACAGTGTTGGGGTGGGCTTTGGGATTCCTCCCAGTGCTTAAGAAACCCTCCTCTTAGCACCGTGGAAGACGTCTCTTCCTAACTTTCTTTGGATCAAGATGCAGAACTCTCATATCCTTCTCCAGCATTCTTTGCCTGTATGCGTACCATGTTTCCTCCTATGAGGAAAATGTACTAAACTTCTGAAAATATAAGGTGGCCCCAATTAAATGCTTGCTTTTATAAAGTTTGCATTGATTATTTCATCTATTCTTAGTAATTAAAATTTAATTTAGAACAAAGTGAGTGAATTTACATTGGTGAAGCTTCTGCAGAATTCTGCAATCTTCATCATGTAAGAATTAATACTGCAGATAATCCTTGTGAAAATATTTGGTATGGTGAAGGCTTTGCAAAAATCTGTAGTCTTTATCATTATGAAATTATGCAGGCTGGAGAGAAATTATATGAAATACAGCAATGTGGTAAAGGATTTATGTTGTGTGTCCACTGAAGTCCATCACAACTCAAATATCAAAAGAATGTAAATGATATGAAATTATTGTAATTAAGTCAGTACTGATAAATCTGGGCATGAAAAATACACTCCCATGCTTATCCGAAATATTCTACTCCTATCCACACAGAGTTTGTAAGTTATGTAGCTTCCATTCTTGAAATTCACAAATACCAGTGACAAGTTATATCTATATTTTCCCCTCAATCAATACATTTTTTCTATTCTTAATCTCTTTCAACTGATATAGAATATAGATGTTATGTTATCACCTATCATAGTCATATGTTCTTTGGTGGATAGGAACAAGCATTATATTTTGAGAAATAAAACAGGAGTAATAGAAATTACGGTCATGAATAATTGTTATGTTTTGGAGAACAAAACCTGAGTAATGAAAACTACCTAGATATTGTTAAGTACTAACGTCAGCTATCACCTGGCACTTAAATTTAGTTTGAACTTACGTTTGAATGGACATGGTTAACAAAAAGGCAGTCCTTAGGACACATTTCTTTTCGCTTGTTCCCAACATTTATATATTATAGTCATACACACACACACACACACACACACACACACACACACACACACACACACATACATATATATATATATATATATATATATACATATATACATACACGTAAGTCATCATATATATATATAAATATATATATATATATATATATATATATATTTATATATATATATATGATATACATCATATCAAATGTACTACATAACATAACTTACAAATGCAATAAGTGTGATAAGACATTTTCACAACACATTTATCTATAAATGTATAAACGAACCCATCCTGGAGAGAAAGGCTATGCATAAGCAATGTTTTCAGCCTCTGCTTTTAACAGTAGTCTTAGAAAAAAACTATGAAAAAGTCATAAATTAAAGTCATAATTCACATAAACCCCATAAATATAGACGATGGGTTAATGTTTTGCACTTTCTGGTATCCTTGTATAAGAGGAAACTCTTTGGTATGCAATCAATCTACTAAATCCCTTACATATTGCAATAGTCCTTTGAAAGCAATAAAGAATACCAAACGTAATCTGTGACTGCAAAGAAATTGGCAAGATCTGAAGCAACACACTTACGTTGTTTCACTCAAGATTATTTTCGTTAAAAAAAAAACTGTGACAAGCATCAAGAATCAATTTAGACTTTATGAAGTCCCTCGATTTTATTTGCACTTGTAAACATGCATTGAGTAAAGACACATAAAGGCAACAGTAAGGAATCCTTTTTGTATTTCACAATTCCCTTAAGTTACATGAAGGAACTTTTTGCAGGTGTAAAAAACTATGGCAGTGTACTAGTGCCTTTTATGTAGTAATGATAAAATACAATGTCTAAGGCCACTTCTAAAAAAAGTTTAATTTGTTTTATTATTCCAGGGAGATATGGGTTTGACCATGAAAGTGGAAACACAGCAAGTGTCTCGCAAGTGGGAGAATTAGCCTCAGGCAGAGAGACTTTTCAAATTGCTTATCCTATGCAAGTCTTCACCTAATTGTTCATCCCTGTATTGTATACACACAGCCAACAGAAATGCACTCAGCATATTGTATTCTTATATTTGTACATACTTTCTAAAACATACTTAAAATGATTGACTTGGTAGATGTAGTGAGGGCAATTAGAGAGCAAAGACATAACAAAATATACTTTCATTAGAAGGTCAAATAATGAAAAAAAAAGTGCAGGTAGACAGACAGAATGCTAGTGAAGAACATTGTGAACTGAAAGAAAATACATTTTATTCCTAGAACAACTTGGTACGTTATCCACTCCTGTAAATACAGTCCCAAATGATCTGATGCTCCTCCGGCCTTGCGGGAACTGCATAAAGATATATG
The DNA here is from genome assembly GCF_947179515.1 of Apodemus sylvaticus. Lineage (NCBI taxonomy): Eukaryota > Metazoa > Chordata > Mammalia > Rodentia > Muridae > Apodemus > Apodemus sylvaticus. The sequence goes on from NC_067490.1 coordinate 64,235,673, forward strand.
CAGGCAACACATCCAAGCACATAAAATAAAATATGACATTAATAATGAATTCACTATAGTCCTGTTTTAGCCCCGAGACAGAGCATAGTCAAGGCGACTTAAAATGGACTCCTTCTGGTCTGGATTTAGGCGCAGTTGTGGCCATCCTTGGAACCATCCTCCTTAGAGTCCAAAACTGAACATATAACAGAACTTATGAACCAAATGTATCTGGCAGATATTTGTAGATATTTCATCCTAAAGCAAAAGAATATACCTTATTCTCAGCAGCACCTGGTGCCTTCTCTAAATTTGATCACATGATCAGTAGCAAAACAGAACTCAACAAATACAAGAAGACTGAAGATGACCCAGTGCATTCTATCACATCACCAAAGACTTAGGCTGGGTTTGAAAAAAAAACAACAGAAATGCCACATAATCATGGAAACTGAGCAACATCCTACTCAATGATATCTGGATCAAGGAAGAAATAAAGAAAGTAAAGACTTTTTATAATTTAATGAAAATGAAGACACAACATACCCAAAATTTGGCACACAATGAAAAGCAGTGCTAAGAAGAGTCATAGCTCTGAGTTTTTGTAACTCCCACAAAAACCATGGAGATTAGGGGACACTCATTTACTATTGTCTTCCCATTCACACTGAGCAGTAGGGCCCAGCCTTAGAGGAGGTTTGTGACTATCTTGAAGGCACATTGCAGCAGAGGCAGGATTAAATCTTCAAAACAAATCTTAATTGCAAATAATAAGCCAAGTCTCAGCTGCAGAAGACATTGCTCTAACCAGAAAGAAATATTAAATACCAAAGCTTCTGAGCAAAAAGAATGAAATTGTTAAATATGAGGAAACTATGGAGAATAGAAACAAATAAGTGATTAGAGCATTTACACATAGAGAAAATGAAATTCAAAAAGCAGTAGGAACCATTGACTTTTTAAAATGATAAACATGTTTGAAAAAGACACATGGGTATATTAACATTTAAAAAGAGCAGACATTTGTTGGTAGAGGGCATGACAGTAAAAAGATAGTTTTTGACTTTGTCCCTATGGGCAATGTTACTGGGGCCAATCACAGCACAGGGAATGGTTTCTCTCACAGATTTGTTTGCTGACTTAACTATAGCATTGAACATTCCACATATCTCTACAGGAGAATCCCCTAATTGGTAATTCAATATTCACTGGCTCAAGATAACCTACCCAAATTTTACAGCCCCACAATCTGGTGTGTTTTCTTTCACATATATGCATTAATACATGCTGGGAATTTACTGGGATTAAAGGCGTGCACCACCATGGCTCAACAAAAATATCTTTAATGACAGCATGCATTCAGCTGTGGCTAATGCTCTTTTAGTTTCACGCCCCACATTATACTTTAGACAATTAAATAGGGACAGGAGACTAAAATTCTCATCTATTAGGTAGATGGAAGTTTTACACAGAAAATATATTCCTGAAATTATTTCCTAAGAACATCAGTGCCCTCATACAAAGGGTCATTCTTCAGTGACAGGGTCGTAAGTCAGAAGTCTCAAAGGATGAAAATGGAGGTCAATATATATACATTTGTGGTGGGAAAGTCTTACAGAAGCCATGCCTTATGCCTTATGGTAAGTAGGTCTCTTAATAATAGCAACTTGTCTTTCAGTGGGGGTGAATTGGTCAGTCTGTTGACCATGTTCTCCGCAACATAGAATTTTAATTTACTCATAGGTATAGAGTGACCAGGATGGAGATATGGGCATCTCCCCAGCACCTGAGTTGATGTGAACTGTGACATTGTTCTCCTGATTTTGGAAACCATGGGCTGGAGACCTCTAAGGAGAAGGAGCTTTCTATGTCATAGGCAATAAGCCTAAAAAGATATTTCCTGTGGTGGCTTGAAGCACAAATAGGAAGGCAGAGAAAACACCTGCTGCTTAGATCTCCACTTCCTCACAGAGATGCAAGAGCTGTGACCTTTAGAGCAGGCATCTCTCTCCTAGACCAAAATCTTTGGTGACATACTGGGTGCCAGGCATGCCAGGCATACGCTCTCCTCTTTGGAATTAATTCATGGTGTTCTGTCCAATCTGTATGTCTTCTATCTGTTGAAGATCATGTGTGTTCTTGTACTTACAAATGCTGTTGGATGACCATCATCCCAAGCAGCCCTCCTGAAAGTGAAGCAGGTAAAGAGAGAAATGAAACGCTGACTACGGAACTACTGCTGGTGACCAATAAGAGAAATGACTTGTGAAATTCTTGGACAATATGTCTATATTGTTTCAAACACCATGGAATTGGTCTGGGGTCTGCAACGTCATACTCATCTTATCATTTTAAGTTCTTGTGTTATAAGAGCTGCAACTTACAGGTGTCCCTTTTATAAATTTGTAACATTGGTAAAAGAAAGTTGGCTTAAAGCTTTTAACTCAGAATAACTGTTAACATGTGGCATGAGCCAATGCAAGGGAAAAGGTCTCTAAGTTACTTCTAAATTGGGTAATATTTTATGCAATTCTTATTCTAGAATCCAGACTTATAAAACGAAGGATTTAGGGCAATTACACTTTGATGAGGTATTAAAGGCAGCACCATTGTGAGCAGGTATTGGCAACAAAACGTTGTAATGTGAGCTTAATGTTTTTGGTGTTGATTTTAAAGCAAATGGATTTTTTAAAATCGTGTTTTGCCTTCCAAACTTATGGTTATGCTCTAGGATTGCAAAAAAAAAAAAAAAAAAAAAAAAAAAAAAAAAAAAAAAAAAAAAAAAAACCTTCAAAATTATGGTTAATCTACCAGTAGTCCATCGAAAGTAGTTTGCAGGTTAATCACAGGCTCACAATTCTTAAATTACCAATATTTTGTAATTAGGATGGTTATCAGAGTTATAAAAGTTACAAACAGCTGTGGCCAGTATGGGATGCTGCCCCTTTTACACAAGCTTTATTGGATGCAGTAGTATAAGCAAAATTTAACCACCCCAAGTGTGGAAAGTTGATCTCAGTGGGAAATGATTTGGTATCAAAAAGGCTCCTAATGAACTGTTTCATGGAATTTATCGATAGACTATGAAATGCTGCTGGAAGAATTTTCAGAGACCCTCAAGCAGGGGTTCCTTTTGTTACACAGTTGGCTTGTGAGAATGCTATTGTAGTCTTCCATACAGCCATACAAAGCAAAAACAGACTCATATTCATCTTTGGGCAGAAATCTGATACTCATACAATCAAGATCTGGCTATGGCTGCTCCCTTGTAGGGTTCTACAAGTAAAAGTAATTATTTCTTAACACAGATGTATTAAGTAATATTTTACGTATTGGGAATTAATAATTTTAGGAAAGATTGTCCAAAAAAATAAAGACATAGACAGACAGTAGAACTGCTCCCTGGAGTATTTCCTCACTGCTGGAGGTGTAATCCTTTGCCCCGACCTCAGACAATAGGCTCAGATTAAGAAACTCACATTTACATCTTAATTAATGCAAACCTGAGCAAGGCCTAGTGAGGTTTGTGAGGCACTGCTTTGTCTTGCAAATTCCACCCAGGGAGTTACAGGTTGGAACCACATGACTAACAGATTTCTCCAGATGTTGTTCAAAATATAATTCAAACTGGAGATTTATGGAAGGTTAATGAGGCTATGGAACTTAAGATAACAGTGAGGGCTGGCCTGCCTACTCCTCCATAGAGAGTTATTATGGATTTGGAGCCTTGTTTCATTTTAATTTTCATTCCCTTGCTCTGGGGAACCTTTTGAGCTGGTTTGGTCATCATCATGTCAGACAATCTGTCCTAGTTGTATAGTTGTCAGAGAAGGCTGACTGTAAAGTGCACACAAAACGAAAACCACCCCGGGACTCCAAATTCAGGAACTGCTTTCCTGGTGACTGATACAGTCATTTATAATAGATGCTGATGGGCAAGTTTCCCAAGGTCGCATTTCTCAGTGTAGAATCCAATCACCTCTTATGATTTTCCCTAAATGTAACCAGAGGACACAGAGCCTGCCAAGCAGAGTTGACATCCTAATTTAATGTGATAATTAACAACTGATAATGGGACATTAATATAATACATAATTAATTAATAAATAAAACTTGATAATCTGATGTCGATATGATTAATTATTTAATGATTAATAATAAAATATTAATAGAATCAATAATATGTAATACAATAATCATTTAATGTGATAATTAATTTATAAACTGACATTAATATAACATAACACATGATTAATTAATGATTAATACTTGATGATATGATATCCAGTTAATTAATAATTCATTATTAATAATATACTATTGATATAATAAATACGTAATAATCTATAATCTAACATTAATATGATATAGTAAATAATTAATTGACAGTTAATCACTGACAATGGCATATTGATACACCGTGAAGATTATTTATTAATAACCGGTCACTGATCATGCAGTATTGATCTCTGGTATTGATATGTTACACACTCACTCATGACAGTGACCCCCACGCCCCAGGTGGTGTTTCCCGGGTGGCGCTGTCACAGACACACGTGACACTAGAACCCTGGTGACTACACAACCCGAGAATCCACCCGATGGTGCAGTCTGGATAGAATCCAGTCCGCAGTGTCTACATTATTATTATCTACATAATTATTATTAACTATATCATTATCATATATGTTAATATTATTAACTATATTATTATTATTATTAACTATTTCCATCAAAATTCTGCCACTATATTAACTACATTATTATTATTAACTATATTATTGTTACTATTATTATTGTTGTCATTATTATTGTTATAATCTACATCATTATTACCTATATTATCATTATTCAGTATATTATTATTATTATTAATCATGTTATTATTAACTATGTTATTATTATTATTACTATTATTATTAACTATATCCAGCAAAATTCTGCTACTATATTATTGACTATATATTATATTATATATATTATTATTTTTCTTATCATTATTAACTATGTTATATTACTAACTATGCTATTTTTATTGTTATTAATAACTATGTCATTATCTGTATTATTAGCTACATCCAGCAAAATTCTAAATTCTGTCATGAAACAAACCAGAAAATAAGACTTGAAACTGATTTATTTCAGAGCGTTTAGCACGTTGTTATTGTTAATCTTATTTATTTATAATTATTATCAAGTGTGTTATTATTAAGCATATTACTATTAACTATATTGATATTATTGTTAACTGTATTATTATTATTATTAGTAGTAGTAGTAGTAGTAGGAGTAGTAGGAGTACTATTAACAACTATATCTGGCAAAATTCTGTCATGAAAAAAGAGTTGGGACTGATTAACTCTACTTCAGTATTAAGTTCATAATTATTATTTGTTATTATTAACACATACGTTGGTATTATTAAAAATTACAATGTCATCTTTGGTGATAATTGTTCCTTTGAGGAATACTTTCAAAAGGTCAATCATTGATTTGAAATGCATCACTGCTCTACTCTCTTGTTTGATTTTATTCCCCTACAATTCCAGAAAATCAACAATCCTTTCATATTTTTTATTTTCAAATCATTTTGATTATTTATTTCTTTAATAAATAATCTGTATATATAAATAAATAGTTTAATATAAATAAATAATTTATATATTCTGTAGTCAGAAATGCTGCCTGTAGCTGAGGCTTCCTCTTTTCATGTAATTGAAAATTGCTTTGAGCAGTCCATCATTTCTCTGCTGCTCAGTGCTGGAACATGTGTCTCGCAACTCTTCCAGACTATTCATTAACTGTTCAGTGAAAAGCAATAATAAAACAGTAAGTGTGCTTCCTCCAACCTCTCTGGCTTTTCTCTGGTCTTAAAATGAAGAGGTGCCTGTGCTAGAATCAATTTCTAAGTCCATCTTTGAAGCGTGGTTAGTCACAGTACAAAAAGGGTTGGAAAAAGAAGGTAAAAGCTTCCCTGCTTTGACTGTGATTCGTATTAGCAAGTAGCTGATAGGTAATCAATTTTAGATGATCAATAAATGTCCTGACTGGCCATTTCTTGGATCTGCACACTAGGCAATCAAGAATCTGGATAAAATACTGAACTTATGTTAAAACAAATTACTGTAGTTACATTAGTTCCACCAAAATTGGAAATTTAAAATATTCAGTTTGAGAGAAAAAAATTATAAGCAAAATTTATGTGTTCTAATACGAGATCATAGACTCTGGACACAAGGCCATGAAGCATGGTACATTTTACAATAATTTAGGATTATAATTACATCATTTCTTTCCTGCATTCCATGATTGCTTAATAAAAATGCATAAAGCCTAATGCTGGGGAGAAGAAGGGTCCATGGTTCTTCAGTTCCCAGGCTTGGTGTCTGGGGTTGAGACCATGAAGGAGAGAGAAGAGGAAGAAAGAAGAATGAGCCATGGGGTAGGTGGATTGACCAGGATGACTGGCCTGGGTATTTGAGCAGTGTTGGTAGAACAAGGCAAGTGATATCTCACAGTTATTGACAGGAACTATACGACATAGTCTGTTCAACTCTAGTGCTCTAAATCTTATTATAAATACCAAACCTTTTGTGTCTTTTATTTGGTACCTTTATGATTCAAGTGCGGTATTAAAAATAAATAAAAATAATATTTACCATGGCAAGATGGCTCTAATTACTGTTTCTGTCTGATGATTGAAATGGATTGAAAAGTAAGATGGCAGAGGACACTCAATAGGCCTGGCTCTTGTTCTTTTTAGAAAATGTCACATTGTGCTTTCAAACATCTTTTTTAGGAAGACAAAGGGGAGGGATTGTTTCTATGACCCATTATTAGATGTGGAAGTTGAGACTCGATAGAAAAAAATGTCACATGAATACATATATTCACACATACCCCTTTCTACCTTACATTTTTATATATGTATAACAGCATTGGGAAAACAAGTGGAACCAATAATAGAATATTAAAATAAATTTCAGTGGGGGAATTTAAGTTTACATTTTAGGTTCTCTCTTTTTCATCTGTATTTAATCATTTTCTGTATCAAACATAGATTACTTGTGCATTTTAATCAAAAGCACGAGCTGTGACAAATAGTGCATACAAAAAGTATGGCCTTTAATGTGTTATAATTTCATTCTAATTCCTATGGACTTTTTAAAAAAGTTATTAAATACACATTACTATTCCAGATGCAGAGGTCACACATGGATCAGTCAGGTCCCTCGTACAGGAAGGCCATGAAAACCTGCAGTGTAAAAGTTAAATCAAATAATGGCCAGTATGCTATTTTTATATTTCTCATTAAGCAGCAGCAAAGCCTGCTTCAAAACAAGACACTGACGTTGCTTCTTGCAAGAAAAACTTATTAAAGTGAAAGCAGTGAATAAGCAAACACAACTGAATATGAGAAAGAAATCAGAAGCCTGTAGAGCAGCTCATAGCCTAGATGTCAGCAGTGTGGTGAACAGTGAAGAGAGGAGGCAGCTAGGTTAAAAAGATGACTTAGTGCCATCCTTACTTCCGAAGATGAACACATCTCTTGGTACATTGCGTGCAGTTACTGATCTAGTAAATGCATTTTTGCCAATTTATCTCCATTTATATCACCAGAAGCAATGTGCTTTATTTGCCATTGACAGTTGTATACCTTTAGAGTTTTGCCTTGAGGGCATATTATGTTTACATACCTGTGTCTTAACTAAGGTAGAAGGGATCTTGATCATCAGTGTCTTCCAATAAATAAGACATTAATGATCTAAAGTGCACATTATGTAGACATTACCTAGAGAGCGTAAGGTGTCAATTAATTTGGACTCATTGGTTACCCATAAGAACACCAAAGGACTGAAAATAAATCCAACTAAAATTTAGTAATCTTCTAATTCAGTAAAATACTTAGGAATCTAATGGAGTAGGGTATTCAGAGACATTAATTCCAAGGTGAAAGATAAGTCATTGCACTTGGCCACTCCCACCACAAAGAAAGAAGCACAGCAGTTCGTGGGCCAATTAGGATTCTGGAGACAACACACTCCATACACGTGTGTGATAAACCATTTAGTACACCAAGTTGCCCAGAAAGATGCTAGCTTTATGTTGAGGGCCCACAACAGGAAAATATTCTGTAACAGGACCAGGGTGCTGTGCAGAGTGCTCCTCCAGTTTTACTGTCAGATAGGAATGTTGTTTGGAGAGAGTTAAAGATTTTTGAATATTGCTGCAAGACTTTAACATCATCCACTCAATCGAACTAAGCTGGATCTCACCCTGCTATCTCATCACAGTAGACACTGAGCCTGTTGTGACAGAGAAACGTTTGTGACCCCCAACATGACTCACATGGTAGCCGATCTGATGTAATTCCCGATCGGGTCTTTATTTTATTTGAGCAAGCTTGGGCTCCCCCAAAGCAACACAGCCATGACAGATGGTTTCGGTGGCGGGAACCCCAAATGTATTTCGGGTTAAGGCTTTATAGTAAGCAGTGAGCAGGGAGTAGTTGTGTGAGCGTGTAACATGAAAGCTACGGTGGCCTTTAACAACATTGGCTGTTGTTGGAAGTCATATCATAAACGCCATTTCCGCTCCCCTCTGCATAGGCAGTCGTTAGGCAAGGGGCGGGCTTGTATTCTGGGGATGCTGGTTTGATGACAGAATAACCTGGTGACTGGAGCTAGGCTCAGGCTTTGTTGAGGGGACAATGTGACAGCTAATACAAGGTAACAACATGTTCACTTACCTGAGTTCAAAGTACGGTCAGGTTCTCCATCATGAAGTCTAAATTGAAGAGATTTGGCATTTCCGTAAGTAATGGAAATCCTGATGTTTTATCTTCTGTAGGCCGAGACCTGGCATCCCCACTCACTTGAAGATCAGATGACAATTGGTTCATTTGTCCTTGTTTTTACAGCACCAGTGTGGAGACACTCAAGGTTTCTTGTCCCACACATTGACTGAATCACTGTCGGTCTCAGGAAGCAGATTCTTTCTAGGGATCTTCACAAGAAAAAGCACTGGAAGAAACAATAGAAGAGCAGCACTAACCAACCCTCTCCATGCTTAGCCTTGCAGAGACGCACTCTCCACTAGATGCATGTGGACCCTGAGGCAGGCTCTGTCCACTGCAGCTGGGTGTAAGGCTCCTTCCGCCATTTATGAACTGATGAAGAGACTCTATCTGTAGGTTTTAGCAAGACAGAATGTTGAACTTTACCAACAAAAGCTGGTGGGTTTCCATTTTACTTTTAGGGTAACCCTGGTCTTGTGGTGGGGGCCCTTTTGATTCTCAGGGCCCCCTTATCTCCTTTTTAGGCATCACTCATGGTCTTCTGATTTGGCCTTGGCTGCCAACAGGATCTTTCCCAGGTCTCCAGTCTGTTGCTTCTGTCCTCCCATCTGCATCTCCTCTGCAGTCTGTCCTCCATTACTATCTTTGCCACTGTCCTTAAATCTCTCAGGCAACTCTTTCCTAACTACTCCACCCTCTGGGGCTTTGTCTTCATAGCTGGTGTTCCCTGATTGACAAAAGCTCAAGCCACTGCTGCCTTTGGTTCTGGTGATTCGGAGTTCATGGGCATGTATTGTCAAAAATGTCTCCATGACCCTGTCTAAAAAAGGTGTAGGGCTTTTATTTTCTCTCTGCCTAATATTATTCACTCTGAAAAAATTTGTGAGCCATCTTGTGGCCACCTTGAGACCTGCCAGCAGAGATGGACTGTGGACAAAAGGCCTCCTCTTACAATCCACCAGTTATTCATGTAACCAACCTTAGAAAACAGTAGAGTATTCTCATGTGTATCCAATACACCCTTCATCTTTTCTCTTGGGCAATTTCAATAAGAATGTAAAGTTCCAGGTTTTAAACACTTTTATTAAGAAAGCTGTAAATAAATAAAGAAACAAACATCAGATGGCTGCAAGGACACAACTGTCCTGTGTGCCTTTTCTGACACAGCTGTCAGAGCAGCTGACAGAAGATCCCCTCATTGCAAGTCTTAGAACTCATTGGTTGTTCTACCTCCTCTATATCTTTGTCTTGGTTGTTTACATCTCCTGAAACCACACGTAGCTTCCTCTGACTCTCAATTAGAGGAGACCTCTGTGCTCTTCTTCATGGCACAATTCAATCTTTGGACTAATATAGCTGGGTCTTGAGGTGGAACTATTCCCATTTTTCTCAGAAAGTACTAAAGTGATTTTCAAATTGGATGTAGAAGTGTGCATTTCAACCAGCAATGGAGCAATATTCACCTTGCTCTATATCCTCACCCAATGTCCCTCTTGCTCCATATCCTCACCAACATTTCCTGTCACTTGAGTTTATGATCTCAGCCATTCTGAAGGGTATAAAATGGAACCTCAGAGTGTTTTGATTTGCATTTCCCTGATGACTAAGAAATGTAAACATTTCTTTAATTGATTCTGGCCATTCAAGTTTCCTCAGGTGAGAATTCTCTGTTTAGTTCTGAAGCCCATTTTTTATTCACTTGGGTTGTTTTTCATTTTGTTTTGTTTTGTTTTGTTCTTTGAGTTTTTTGTTTTTTTTGGGGGGGGGAGGTGTGAATTGATCAATGTGTCTGTTTCTGTACAAATATCATGTGTGGGTTTTTTTTTTTTAGTATTATTACTCTGTAGTATAGATTGAGGACAGAGATGGTGATTCCTCACAAATTCCTTTTGTTCAGTATTGGTTTGACTATCCTAGGTTTTTTATTTTTATGTATGTATATATGTATATATGTGTATATGTATATATATGTATGTATATATGTGTAGATATATGAGTATATATGTGAGTGTGTGTATATGTAAATATGTATACATATATGCATATGTATATATGAAGATGAGAATTGCTTTTTCACTATCTATAAAAAATTGTGTTGAAATATTGATGGGGGATGGCATTGAATCGGTAGATTGCTTTTCATACTTTGACTTCTTCCTTTCCTGTTTTAATCTTTTTGATTTCCTTTGTTCTTTTTTTGTTTTGTTTTGTTTTGTTTTTGTTTTGTTTTTGTTTGTTTGTTTTGTTTTTTTGGTTTGTTTTTGTTTTTGTTTTGTTTTGTTTTGTTTTGTTTTGTTTTGTTTTGTTTTTGAGGCAGGGTTTCTCTGTATAGCGCTGGCTGTCCTGGATCTCACTCTGTAGACCAGACTTGCCACGAACTCAGAAATCTGCCTGCCTCTGCCTCCCAGAGTGCTGGGATTACAGACGAGCACCACCACTGCCTGGCATGATGTTCATTTTCACTATGCCAATCCCTTCAGTATAGGAGTCTTTCCATCTTCTGATATCTTCTTAATGTTCTTTCTTCAGGGACTTGAAGATTTTGTCATACAGATCTTTTACTTGCTTGGTTAGAGTTAAAATAAGATATTTTATATTATTCACAGCTATTGTGTGTTTGTGTTGTTTCTCTAATTTCCTTCTCAGCAATTTATCTGGGGGGTTACCAAATTCTTTGTGATAATTTTGTATCCAGACACTTTGCTGAAGGTATGATCAGCCGTAGGAGTTCTCTAGTCAAAATTTTTGGGGTCACTTATGTATACACTCCATATAATGCACAAAAAGCAATACTTTGACTTCTTCCTTTCCAGTTTTAATCTTTTTGATTTCCTTTTGTTGTATTATTGTTCTAGCTAGAACTTCAAGTTTACATTGAATAGATAAAGACAGAATGGGCAATCTTGTTTTGTCCCTGATTTTAGGGGAAATGCTCTAAATTTCTTTCCATTTAGATTGATGTTGCCTACTGACTTGCTGTATTTTGCTTTGATTGCATTTAGGTATGAGTCTTATACCCCTGATTTGTCTAATATCTTTAGCATGAAGTAGTGTTGATTGTATCAAGGGCTTATTCAGCATCTAGTGAGAAAATCACATAATTTTTACAACTTCAATTGGTTTATATGGTGGATTACATTGATGGATTTTCTTATATTGAATCATATTGCAATTAATTCTTCTTAAAAAGTTTGGTAGAATTCTGCACCGATACCATCTGACCCTCGGATTTTTTTAGTTGGGAGATTTAAATGACTGCTTCTATTTCTTTAGGGGTTGTGACGTAGATTAAATAATTAACCAGATGTTGATTTAATTTTAGTAAGTGGAATCTGTCTAAAAGGTCCTCCATTTTGTTAAGATTTACCAATACTGTGGAGTACAGGTTTTTGAAATGGGAACTTTTGGTTTTTTATCTTCCTCACTGTCAGTTGTTAGGCCTTCCTTTTTAATACTGGTTTTCTTGATTTAGATGCTGCCTCTCTGTCTTTTGGGAAGTTTGGCTAACAGTTTATCTTGTTGATTTTTCTCAAAGAACCAGCTCTTAGTTTGGTTGATCCTTTGTATTGTATTTTTTTTTTTTTTTTGGTTTCTATTACATTCATCCAGGCTTTTCATTATTTCCTGCCTTCTACTCCTCTTTGGTATTATTTCTTCCCACCCCACCCTTGGGAGTTTCAGGTTAACTTTTGTGATAGCTATCCCTGGTTGCCTTCTTGAGTACATCTAGAATGAACTATAATCATGAAATGAAGAGCACACCTATGATCCAGATGTTGAGGCTGAAAGACACAGGCTTCCTAGTTGGATCTTTGCAAGGAGATCTAGAAGCAGAGGGGCGAGGAGAAGCATAACCCCAGGCAAAGTAGTCCATGCTTTAATCCTAGGAGACTGTGGCAATCAGGTTTCTTAGTTCAAGGTAAGTCTTGTAAAAAGCAAGTTCCAGATTCGGGCATGGTGGGACCACACCTTTAATTTGAGCCACACCTTCTCCTGGAGGCCTAAATAAGAACAGTGGAAGGAGGAAGACTCACTCTTTGCCTGCTTGCACTTACTTGCCAGCACATGTATTGGAACAGAGCTCTTCAGGATTCCAGCTTGTACAGGTGACCAGCTGAAACTGATAGACTATTATTGGACTTCCCATTCACAGTTGTCCAGTTTTAGCCTGGTTGGGCTGCAGATTGTAAGTCATTACAATTAATTCCCTTAGCATAGAGAGACTGCCCATCAGTTCAATGGCTCCAGAGAACCCTATCTAATATGAATTTCACATTGCAAATATGAGAACTTTCTACTTTCTTTATTGAGGCCTTGTACTATGAACTCTTCTCTTAGTGGCTATTCTCTATGTAGTGGCTATTCCTGGTTGTCAACTTGACTGTATCTGGAATGAACTACAATCTAGAATTGGAAGGCTCACCTATGATCCTAATCTGGAGGCTCAGAGATATAAATTTCTGACCTGGATCTTGACATGGAGATCTTGATGCATAGTGGCTATGAATTCCAGAAGATTAAGACAAGGAGATCTCTGAGGTCAAGATCATCTGGGATTAAAGGCATGGAGACACACACCTTTAATGTGTGCCACACACTCTTCTGGAGACTCACACACCTTTAATCTGTGCCACACCCTCTGTTGGAGGCCTACAGCCTTTAATCTTGGCTACACTGTCTGCTGGAGATATATAAGGACATGGGAAGAAGGAAGACTCTCTCACTCTTCCTTGCCTGCTTGCCTCATGGGACTGAGCAACTGCTAGATCCTTGGACTTCCATCCACAGCAGCTGCTGCCCATTGTTGGGGAGTTGGACTATAGACTGTAAGTCATCGACAAATTCCCTAACTATATAAGACTGCCCATACATTCTTTGACTCTAGAGAACCCAAACTAATACAGACTGATTTCCCTGAATTTTATGAATGTGCCTTCATTATTACTGAATTCTATAGTCTTTAATTTCTTCCCTGACCCAGAGATCAGTGATCAGAGAGTTGTGTTGACTTTCTGGTGTTTCTATTGTTGTTGAAGGGCAGCTTTAATCCATGGTGGTCTGACAAGGTACAGGAGTTATTTCAATTTTCTTGTGTCTGTTGATTTGGGATTTAGTATATGGTCAGTTTGGAGAAGGATTCCTGACGTGATGCGAACAAGGTCTATTTCTCTGTGTTTAACATTGAGCTACATTCACAGTCACTAACATGGCATTTTGTCTTTGAATATAGGCAAAATAAAGAAAGCAACTATCATAAAACAGATATCAGTTGAAAGTATTTAATGTATTTACCTCTACAGGTTTAGCAGCTGCACCTGTTTATACTTGTATTAAATGAGATATATATTTTACCACTCCTTGAGTAAATATTAAATAGATATTAAAATGAGAAATAAACACACACACACACACACACACACACACACACACACACACACACACACACACATATATATATATATATATATATATATATATATATATATATATATATATATATATATAATATTTTCCATTTCTCTCAGATTATAGTATAATTTGAAAACATCACATGCTAAACTCTGATATTTTTTCAGGAAACAAAAGCCATGGCTTTGGTTGCATCACATTTAGAAGAGGCGCCTGGAAGAAAGGACCACTTAGAGCCCGACATGCCTTCAGACATGACCCAAAAACAGGAATGGGCCTGGGCAATGGATAATTTTGAGGCCCTGAGTCATTCCTCCTGCCAGCACACCTGGTGCTGTGGTCCTGTGAACCCAAGCATAGCCACACTGCTGGATGGAGCTGCATTTGAAGATGATAGGGGGAAGAAACACTGTAGAGAACCACATGGAGAGGAGCCAATGGCTGAAAATGTAGAGAGACTTTGGTGTCCTCAAGAAGTAGGAACCACTTCCAGGAGAAGGATTCAATGGGCTCTGAACCAGGCAGAAGATGACATCTCAGAGAGCAGTGGAGACATGCTTTCCCCAGGTCAATTCTGGAGCCAAGGCAGCTCCCCAAAACGACTAAAAACAGAGGCTTACATGAGAGAGGAACCTGGAAAGGAAAGACACCCAAGCATTGTGGAGAGCATACACCTGGAAATCCTTCAATACATTCACTGGGAGGAGCCAGAGCAAAACTGAGCAAAAGCATCAGGCTGCCTCTGTGGACTTCTGAGCTGGGACTGTGCCCCACATGCCCAGGATCCTCAAAGTCTCTTTATTTTGTCCTCCTGACTTTTCAATTGGTATGTTGAGGAAATTTACCTTAAATCTATGTAGAATCATTGCATTCTAATGGAGAGTGTACATAATTAAAATATTTCCTCTCTAACACCTGTTAATTGTACTTCAGGGGCAAAGTTAGGATTAGAATATGGGGTAGGTAAGAAGAAGGAAGGAGAGGGCCCTGATCCTAGAAGGGCTTGATGCAGCACTGTAGACGATTACCAAGACAGATAAGTAGGAGGGGGTTGATTTGGGAATGGGCAGAAGGATGAGGGCTTGTGGGACTTATAGGGATGGGGGAACCAGGGAAGGGAAAATCATATGGAATGTGAACAAAGAATATAGAAAATTTTAAAAAAGGAGAATATGGGGTAGAAAGTGGTCACTAATAAATTCAGAGAAATTTCTTGAGGGTGGAGTTTCAATAGGGTTGGGATGCAGAAACTAACAGTTTTGGTGTGTCCCATCCACTAGGAAGTAGGTAGAGTGGGAGTGTGGGTAAAAGTGGGTGGGCAGGGTTGGTCATGGGTGGGGAGCATGGTAAGTGACTTACAGCTTATAATGACAAGAAAGGAACAATCTTATTGTAGATCTTCCATGGCAACCAAGAGGTGACAGATTATCAGGTTCAGGCAAGCACAAAACACTTGCATATTATCCATGCCTTTAATGTGTAAGTTTGACTGCCACATCTAACAAATTGAGTTCATGGATGTGGTCCAAGGAGCAGCAATGCCCTTTTAAGATTTGTATTCAAATAACAAGGATTTCCAGTGCCAGGCACGGTTGTGCACACATTTCATCCTAGCACACTAGAGGCAGACAGGTCTGTGAGTTCAAGGACAGTCTGGTCCACAGAGTAAATTCAGGTCAGCAAGTATTGCATAGTGAGACCCTGTCTAAAATGGGAAGAATTCTTTTCATGCTGGGTAGACAGATTCTCAGATAAGAATTTCAGTTGGTCAGGTTTTTATTTTTTGTTTTGTTTTTTGTTTTGTTTTGTTTTTTAATAATCCAAGCACCTGGAGGGAGGGGAATTCTGTTTGCAGAGAGAAGGTAAAGATAAGCAGCAGCTCTCACAACAAGGAAATGAATCCCTTATGCTAATAGACTTAGTGGAAATGTCTCTGAACTGGGCAGATCAGTGAAGGAATTGGTTACAATGTAAAGCAGCAAATGAGACAGCTAATTATCCTGTCCCACTCTAGGACAATCTTGAGTTCCACATCCATAGGAGTGATGCAGCTTAGGGTAGTTGTCAGATAGGATGTAGACATGGCTAATCTGTCAACAACAGCAGCATTTGGGGTTTGACAGTTCAGAGATGCCTGACTCAGAAGGTGAAGTTGCTGGGTTTTGTGACAACTTGACACAGGCTGGAGTTGTCACAGAGAAAGGAGCTTCAGTTGAGGAAGTGCCTACATGAGATCCAGCTATGGGGAATTTTCTCAATTATTGATCAAAAGGATAGGGCCCCTTGTGGGTGGTGCCATCCCTGGACTGGTATTCTTAGGTCATATAAGAGAGCAGGCTGAGCAAGCCAAGGGAAGCAACCCAGTAAGAAACATCCCGCCATGGCTTCTGCATCAGCTCCTGCTTCCTGACCTGCTTGAGTTCCAGTCCTGACCTCATTTGGTGATGAACTGCAACATGGAAGTGTAAGATGAATAAACCCTTTCCTCCCCAACTTGCTCCTTGGTCACAATGTTTGTGCTGGAATAGAAACCCTGACTAAAACAAACAGTTTGGACAGACATGCAATAGCATAACGGCCATCTCCTAATCCACATGTGTGGGAACCACATGAAGACTGATTAGCTCATGTACTACATATATGGAGGGAAACTCTATCCATACTGTGTATGCTCTTTGGTTCATGGCTCAGACAACATAGTTGATTTTGTTTCTAAGTGTTTTACTCTTCAAATGGAACCAGACTTTGCCAGGGAGGCTCTAGTGAGTTCCTTTGTAAACCCATTTCCAGGGTTTACAAGGTGTGGAGGAAACCCTGGATGAAACCCCTGGCGCCCATGTGCCTGTATACAAGAAATGTGATCAAGACATAATTTCATTTTGTTTTCAGGTCCTCTCAGTTTGCCATCATTTTTAGATTTCTCCAGGCTGTGTTGAATCTCTACACTCTCAGAACAGTTATCATCCACATTGACTCAGCAGAGGGGTTTCTCAACGTTCTCAAGGTTTCTCCCTGTGTGCTGGTTATATTATGTTCCAGGACACATGAGAACCAGGTTTTCTAATACTACCTGAAAACTTCTGTTTAAAAGAATCACCAATTAGTCCTGTGTCCTAGGCTTAAAAGTCAAAACAAGCAGGACAAAAGGGATGTGACACTTGTCAAAGTAAAACCCCATCACTCTGGATGCAGATGTCTAGAGTAAAACATAATAGGAAACTGATTAGATGCAAAGACCTAGTTTCAAGCCATCTAGGGCTATACAGGAAAACCTATGCTCAAAAATCTAAACAAGCAAACAAGAAAGGAGTGCAGCTTCTCAAATTAAGATCCTATCACTCTGGATGCAATTGACTACAGTTAAACATTATAGTAAACTGATGAAACAGGCAATGGGGGAAGTGCTCATGGGTCAGTAAATCTACTTAAGTTGCCTGTTTTAAAGATTAAAGAATTACATGGAATGATCTCTCACTCACTCTCTTTCATAATAGGGGGATATATTAGAATGAATTACAGGATGCAGTCTGCCTTATTCGACAACAGCTGGATGGGAAGCAAAGTCCAAGAATCCAGAAGTTCTCAGTTCCTGAGGCTGGAAGTCTCTGCTGGTCTTCAGTAGAAGATAGAATAACAGACAAGCAGTCTCTAAGCATGAAAAGTAGTAAGACTTGCTATCTAGGAAAGAGCAGGCAGGCAATGTGAAAGCTTTATTCCTCTGTGTTCTAATATAGGACTCAGGATGAAGGTGTGGCCCAAATTAAAGGTGTCTACTCCAGTTTCAATCTCTGGATTAAAGCTGAGTGTCTTGGGCTGTTTGTGGGGAAACATGCCTTTAATTCAAGCACTGTGGGAATGACATGCAGGTGGAAATCTGTGAGTAGCCTGATCTACAAATTGTGGATGAAGACAGCCAGTGGCCTTACAGAGAAACCCTATTTCATGATAACAATAACAATCACAATAAAAAAGTTCTGTGGCTTTCTTGCTCCATATCCAGATTAAAGGCCTTTGTCTTTCAAGCTCAAAAAGATCTGCGTTAAAGTCCAGTCTTTCAACTTCAAAGACACTGTTTACTTTCTACATACTAAACCAAAATCCCATGAAGGTGTGTCCTCAAGTTTTGGATTTTTGGTTAATCGGAGATTCAATCAAGTTGACAACAAAAAATAGCGACCACAGATAGGGTTTCATGTAAAAATATAATATGAGCAGGGCCTTGCAGACCCAAGAATGACACCATGAGATTTGAGACAAGGAACAGTTGTAGTCCAATTAATCAGTCCATTTATCAGTGATAAATACCAGGAAATCTTGAAGCTCATTTCTCTCGCTGGATATCAGGTGAGTGTTCATATTCTCCAGTTTATTTTCCTACTTCTTGATAGCAATTGTTAGGGGGAGGATATTTGTGTCATACCCCAGCCTCTGTAGCTAGAGGAGCACAAGTAAACTTGCAAAGTGGGAAGGCATAGAGAATACACAGACCAGGCTGAGGACCAAAGAGAAAGAGAGCACACCTGGAATCCAGTGAGACAGAAAAGACTTTGGCACAGGCTTGAAATGCGTGCTCTGTGGATCTCAGCTCTCCCATCATTCTGTAGAGATTTGGGTATCATGAAGACAGGCATTTTGGCTGCCTCCCAACACATGCTTATGATGTCCTCAAAAATGGCCTCTCCATGATTGTTAGTAACTGTACAGAGTGCAACTTCGCTTCAGAGCCCCCAAATAGGAAGCTACAGAAAACATAAAATATGGCAGAGTCCCCAAGCACCCATATGCAGTGTTCATATTAAGATGCCCTATCATGGATTCTAGGCTCATAACTGTGGATTAAATAGTTGTATATGGCAAACCATTATCAAAAGACTAAACAATTCATCCAACAGAAAGACTAAAGCAATCTAGAACTGGAAAAAAATCTGGTTTCTGATTCTGACAGTTGTCTGGCTACATTAGAAATATGTCTGACACCCAATCTGCTGATTCAGTAAGGTCAGGGGTCATTCTCAGGGCTGAGTTTGTCAGAGGAGGACTGAGAATGTAAGGTCTCATAATAATATTCTGCTCTGAGTTACTATAATCTCATAGCTTCTGTACCTATGAAAGCAAACTGGAGGTAAAATGTTGAACTGATATAAATTGGGAAATATTTCCTCTCCGACACTTTATGGACTCCTCTTGAACCCAGATTACACCCCCATGGTCAGTAAGTGGAAAATATAAAAATTCAATATATAATAACTTTGGACTAACCAGTTTGTGTCTTTGGGGTGGACAATTAATGTACTAGAATCCTCACCTTTCTGGAATTATAGTCAGGAAAGTTCATTAAATTCACTGTGTCAGCATTTCCTGTTACCAACTACTGGGAAGCCAGGCTCACAGATGCCTACTTCAGGAATTTTCACATCACTTTTCCATGACTCACTGAGCCTTTCCCAGGACCACATCTTCCTCACTGGTTTAAAGTGAGATGGAAATCCAGCTTCCTTTGGCCTCTGTCTCATTTCTCTAAGCTCCCCATTCTCACTCTCAAGTACACTCCTCCTCCATCTTGCACACATAAATATGGGTGAACTCTCTAGGGACTAATTGAAAGCCCTGAGAGCAGTGGGTGTTGTGACATCACTGGTGATATCACAGGGGATGCCTAGAGCTCTCCAGGATACACTAGAATGTTCAGACAAGGGATTGTTTATGTCATGGAGAACAGGCTTTGCCTTCCTGTTAATGCTCTTCCTCTACTGAACAGAAGCTGAGGTGCCCATCCCGGGAGACTCTCCCGGGATACAAATGTTGATCACCTCCCTTTCAAAAGCCAGAGGTCTCAGCCACTGAGATTTGTCAGTCTCAGAACAATGGGAACGTGCTGTGCTTTATTTCCAAATGTGTTTGCTGTGGAGACCTGGGTCAGGATGGAGAGAAGAGCCAGCCCATCAAGTTGGCAGCCGAAGACTTGAGATGTCCACTTTCTTCCTAGGCTTTGGCCGCATGAACTTGTTAGAAGGCAGTTCCAGGGTCACCTCCAGCATGTGGAGATTCAGGACGGGAGGGACGTTCTCAGGACGGTCTTGCTTGGAGATGATGGCTGCGGACAGCGATCAGGAAAACAAGATGACTGAGATCTGACACTGTGACTGAGAGATGAAAACAAAGGGTATAGTGTATTCTCTGTATTCCCTGCTCTGTCAGTCAGGCTGTGAGAGACCCATCTCACCAGACACTCCCCAACAGTTGTGTGTCCAAATTTGTCAACAAATGTCAAATTATACATGTTCTGAACAGCTGTTGTCGGTCTCTTTGCCTTAGAAATATGTACAAAAATGTTTTAAAATTGAATGTTTTCATGGAAAATAATACAGATAAAATGGTAGGCATATTAATCATTTCTAAACTAATTGAAGTGTTAAGTAAACATATTTTCTGATAAAATAGATTTTTATCAAAAGTATTTCTGATAAAATTGAAGAAATATATAGAAAAATGTGTTAAAATTGGAGATTTTCCTGGAAAATTATACAGATAATATGGAGAACATAGGAAACATTTCTATATTAACAAAGAGGTAACTAGAAACATTTTCTGATAAAATTGAATATTTATATGGATTATAGCAAATATTGAAGAAATATATATAAAAATGTGTTAAAATAGAATTTGTTGCTAAATAATAATGGAAAAAATAGAAAACATAGAAAATATATCTTAATTAATTGACCAAGCACATAGAAGCACATTGAATGATATTTTAATGAAATTGAAGATTTTGATGGAAAATATATCTGATAAAATTGAAGAAATATACAGAAAAATGTTAAAATTAAAGATTTCATGGAATATAATAGGGAAAATAATGGTAGACAAAATTATATATTTCTAAAATTACTGAAGTGGCAAGAAGAAATAATTTCTGATAAAATTTAAGGCTTACATGGAAAGTATTTTTGATAAAATTGAGGAAATATATAGAAAAAATACTAAAATTAAAAATTCGTTGGAAAATAATAAAAGTAAAATAGTATACACAGGAAATATATCTTTAGTTATTGACCAGGCAGATAGAAAAACTTCCTGATAAAATTGTAGATATTGAAGGAATTTATTTCTGTTAAAATTGAAGAAATATAAAGTAAAATATTTAGATAGAATATTTTCATTGAAAATATTACTGATAAAATGGTTGACTAAAAGAATTTGTATAATAATTGAAAAGGAAGTAGAAACATTTTCTGATAAAATTGAAAATTTACAAGGAAAAATTTTATTTTTGACAAAATTGAAGAAATATACTGAAATTTTACAAGAAATATATTGAAAATTTACAAGGAAAATTTTATTTTTGACAAAATTGAAGAAGTATAATGAAAGTATTGAAATAGAAGAATTTGTTAGAAAACAATACAGTTAAAAAGCAAACATTGGAGAATTACTTTTAATAAATGACCAAGCATAGAAAAATTTTCTAATAACTTTGAAGGTTTTGATGGAAAATATGTCTGATAAAATTAAAGAACTCTAGAAAAAAGGTGTTAAAATAGATTTTCATAGGAAATAATATAGCTAAAATGGTAGAAATAGAAAAAATACATTCGGGCTGGAGATATGGCTCAGCAGGTAAGAGGACCGACTTCTCTTCCAAAGGTCGTGAGTTCAAATCCCAACAACCACTTGATGGCTCACAACCATCTGTAACAAGACCTGATGCCCTCTTCTGTAGTATCTGAAGACAGCTACAGTGTAGTTACATAAAATAATAAATAAATATTTTAGAAAAAGAAAAAAATCTAAATTAATTAAAGAGTTAAGTAGAATCATTTAGATGGGAAATATTTCCAATGTATTTGAAGAAAATATATACAAAAATGATAGAATTGAATATTTTGAAGGAAAATTTTACACATAGTATATATTATAGATAGTACCACACCATATAGATATGGTAGACATATTAACCATTTCTAAGCTAATTAAAGTGGTAAATACAATCATTTTCTGATAAAATTGAAGATTTTCAAGAAAAATATTGATAAAATTAGAGAAATGTATGGAAACAAGCATTAAAATTGTAGAATTTGTTGGAAAACAATAATTGTAAAATAGTAAAAATAAAAAATATCTTTGCATATTAGCCAAGCATATAGAAAAAAATCTAATAATTAGATTTTGATGGAAAGTATTACTTTTTAAAAATTATTTTAGTAGGTATGTTCTTTATTTACGTTTTAAATGACTTGACAAAGCAAGTAGAAAATATCTAAAAATATTGAAGGCTGTAATGGAAAATATTTCTGTTACAATTGAAGAACTACAGAAAATGTATTAAAATTGAAGATTTTCATGGAAAATAATATAGATAAAATGGTAGACAGAAAATGTTTCTAAACTAAATAAATAGAAACTTCATAAAATGGAAGATTTACATAGAATATATTTCTGACACAATTAAAAAATACATAGAAAAATATCTTAAAGAGAAGATTTTCAAGGATAATAATACAGATAAAATGGTAGATATATTAAGCATTTTTAAAATAAGTGAAGTAGTCAGTAGAAACTTTGTTTGATAAAATTGAAGATATACATAGGAGAAAGTGCTAAAATTGAAGAATTTCTTGAAAAATAATAATGGTGAAATAATGAATGTACAAAATATATCCTTACTAATTGGCCAAGCACAAAGAAATATTTTCTTTCTTTTTAATTTATTTATTTATTTATTTATTTATTTATTGGATTTGGTTTTTTCAAAACAGGGTTTCGCTGTGTAGCCCTGGCTATCATGGACCTCACTTTGTAGACCAGGCTGGCCTCGAACTCAGAAACCCGCCTGCCTCTGCCTCCCAGAGTGCTAGGATTACAGGCGTGTGCCACCACCGCCCGGCTGTGAAATATTTTCTAATAAAATAGAGGATATTGATGGAAAACCTTTTTGAAAAAATTGAAGGAGTAAAGAAAAAAGTGTTAAAATGAAAGATTGTCATGCAAAAAAATATAGATAAAATGGTAGACATATTACACATTTCTAAACTTAATGATGTGGTATGTAGAAACATTTTCTGATAAGATTGAATATTTTCAAATAAAATATTTCTGATGGAATTGAAGTGATATGTAGACAAATGTAATAAAGTTGAAAAATTTAGTAGAAAATAACCATGGCACAATGGTAAACATAGAAAATATGTCTTTACTAATTGACCAAATGCATAGAAAAAATTTTTGGTAAAATTGGAGATTTTGATGGAATATACTAACAAAATTGAAGAAATATATAGAAAAATGTGTTAAAATAATAGCATTTGTTGAACAATATTAATGTAAAAACTAAACATATCAAGTTTATCTCTGCTAAATGACCAAGCACATAGAATAATTTTCTGATTAAATTGAAAGTTTTGAAGGAAAATATTTCTGATAAAATTGAAAAATTATAGAAAATTTGTTGAAATGAAGATTTTCATGAAAAAATACACGTAAAATGATAAATAAATATCGAAAACATTTCTGACCTAATGAAAGAGTTAAGTAGAATTTCCTGATAAAATTGAATATGCCCTTCAAATATATTGCTGAAAAAATTGTGAAGTATACAAAAATGTTTTAATATTGAATGTTTTAGTGGAAATATTACTTAAAAAATAGAAGAAACTTATAGGAAATACAGTTAAAATTGAATTTAGTAGAAAATAATAATGGTAAAATAGTAAACATATTAAATACATATTTACTAATTGACCAAGCACATAAAATATATTCTAATAAAATGAAAGGTTTTGATGGAATATATTCTGACAAAATTGAAGAATATAGAAAAAAGTGTTAAAATTGAAGACTTATAGAGATAAAATTATAGACATATTAATATGTCTAAACTAATTGAATTGGTAAATAGAAATAGCTTATGATAAATTTGAAGATTTACATGGTATTTCTGAACTGGAGAAATATATAGAAATAAATATTAAATTTGAAGAATTTGATGGAAGATAATATTTGCAAAACTGTAAACAAAGAAAATATTTCTGTAGTAATTTACCAATTACATAGAAAATATTTGTGTTATAATTGGAGATTTTGATGGAAAATATTTCTAATAAAATAGAACACATACATAGAAAGTGTTCAAATTGAAGATTTCCATTAAAAATGATGCAGATAACAGGGTAGACATAGAAAGGAATTCTACTCTACTTAAAGAGTTAATTAGAAATATATTCTGAAAAAATTGAAAATTTTCAAGGAAAATATTATTCGTAAGATTGAGAAAATATATAGAAATATTGTTAAAATTGAATACGATTTTTGAAAACAATAATGGCAAAATATGAGAGATGGAAAACATATCTTTACTAATTGAGGTAGTACATAGAAATAACTTGGAAGAATTTGATGAAAAATATTTCTTACAAAATTGAAGAAATATAAAAAATTGTTAAATTTTTTCATGGAAAACATTTCTAAACAAATTGAAGTGGGAAATAGAAATATTTTCTGACAAAGTTGAAGCTTTACATAGAATATATTTCTGAAAAATTGAAGAAAGATAAAGAAAAATAATGTAAATCTGAAGCATTTGATGGAAAATAATAATGATAAAATGGTTAACATAGAAAATATTTGTTTAATAATTGACCAAGCACATGGAAAAATTTATGAAAAAATTGGAGATTTTGATGGAAAATATTTGTGATAAAATTGAATACATAGATACATTGTTAAAATTGAAGCTTTTCATCTAAAATAATACAAATAAATTTGTAGACATAAAAATTATTTCTAAAATAATGAAACAGGAAATAGGAACTATTTCTGAGAAAACTGAATTTTTACATGCAAAATATTTTTCAGAAACTTGAACAAATATATAGAAAAATGTTAAAATTGAAGAATTTATTGGAAAATAATAATGATAAAATAGTAAAAATACAAAATAAATTTATTTATTTATTTTATAAATATGTCCTGTCTACCATTTTATCTTTATTATTTTCCCAAGATAATCTTCAATTTTGACACTTTCTCTATTTAAAGAACACTATCATCTTTACAAGGTTGAATTGTAGTCATTTTCATATATTTCTTGCTATCCCGGGCTTGCTGTATCAGTGTAGGCCGTCTTTGGAGGTATTATGTATTATGTATCCATGTCTTTTGCTGATTTTGTTGTTTCAAGGGTTTCCTGAAAATGTTGGTCCATAAAAATTCTTATTGTAGTGGGTATTGGGAGGGCATGCACCTTGCTGATCCTATTGTGGCCGTCATCTGATGGGAATCCTTAGTATGTCTTTTTCCAGACCTCCAGTTCTTTATGTTTCAGATGAAGGTATGTGGAGAGGTGGCAGGAGAAGGCAGGTCTTCCTGGGATATCAGCCTGCTGAGTGAAACTTGGCTTGGTGCAGAGGGCTCAGAGATCAGGCATCTGTTTTCCCAGGACATGGATGATTTCTCTGTGGAAAACAACATGGACTCTCAGCTCTCAATCTTGGCAAACTCAAATTCAAGCTCATTGAAGGACGTTTATATTTGAACTGTATTCTGCCTGTAATGATTATGGTATGGATCCAAGTCCAATGCTCATATGCACCAAATTACTTCCAAAAGACTGCCACAGACCAAGAAAGAATTTCCATAGGGGTCACAATGGAGTTCAGAGTCAGCCTCCATGCACATTCCCAATTCATTTGACATGATATTACCACACAATATACAACAAGGATAGAATATCACAGTATCAAGGCACTCAATCTTCCCAATATACAGGTCTGCAGAAGTACTGAAAAATATTCAAATTGTCAAAGCATAATTCAACAAAAGTATGAAGCCAATTTTTTTTCATATTATCTAAGATGGTACAATAAACTCCACAGCAAGATTTTATTTAAAGCCAGTGACTTAGCAACCATTCCAAAAATGCAGTTAAAGATTCCATTTAAATCAGTGTGAATATTATGGGCCAAAAATAATGTAGTTCAAACAAATATAAATCAAATGTAATGCTCCATCGGTGGCACTGATTGGAATCTAACCAAGTCACATAAATTGGCATCATAGACATACATTTGTGTTGTTGCAATGTAATGAAACACAGAACTGTTTCAAAACAAATACCAACTAGACATGGATGAAAAACATATGGTACATAATCACATTAGCAATACAATTCTGTCTCAGAAACGCCATGTGGAATCTTTCATGTCCTTTAGAAAAAATGTATGAAATTGTTTTCAAACTTCTTAATGAGGTGTGAACAAACATCAACAGAGAAATGTTGCATCAAATGGCACTGACTGCCAGGGACTGATTATCAGGCAAGACGTCAGCATGATAACTCAGTGAATGTCTGCACAGGTACTGATATTGGACAGGACAGGTGTTGAATATTTATAATCCAGGCATTTTGGATTTAGCATAATGACGTATTCCCCAGATGACAGGAGTCACAGGAAGTTTGGAGATATTTTGTAACCATGACTAGCACACAATAGCATATGAACAACAGAGAGAATGTTCAACTCCTGGCTCAGTGTGTCCTGTGAGACTGCGCTTCCCTACACTCCACAGTGGAAGACACAATGTCCCATGATTCTTCTCAGAGTGTGAATGATACGGAAATTTTATAACCTTCTAAACTCTGGTCTATGGAAGCTGGGGGCGGGGCACGGGCAGAGAGCGACAGGTGGGGGCGTGGTGCCCAGAGCTGCTATGGGGCGGGGCGGGGTGAGAGTGACAGGAAGGTTCAGGTGTGGCCTGAGTCAGCCTGTGACCCTGTGCAGATGCCTTGAGCCTGCTCCATCTCTGACACTGCAGTCCCCCGCCATTCCCCTCACCCCTTGACCCCATGCCCTTTCCCTCCTACCAGGACATCCATACCCTGCCCCCACAGGTTCACGCCCACAGGGAGGAGCCCTAGCTGATGGCCACGCCCCCGACCGCAGCATCCCTGCATCTATTTCCCCTGGGAGCTCAGCTCTGCTGAGGTGGGCGGGGCCCAGGGCCAGAGGGCGGGGCGTCGCCGGGTGAGGGCAGGCCAAGGTATGAATACTGAACAAGCTCACTGCCCTGTTTGTCTGTATGTCACCGGCCCCGCCCCCTCGTGCGGCCCCGCCCCCAGCCCTCTGTAGTGGGAGGGCCTGGGTCTCTACCCTGTGCCCACAGCAGGAGACAGGCAGGCGACCGGCAGGCAGGAGAGCAGTCCCACAGTGATGACATCACAGCCCCGCCCCCAAGGCCCTGATTCACCAGGAAGTTCCCGCAGCTGCTGAGCAGCACAGGGAGAAGCTGCTGGTGCAGGAGGACTTCCTGCCCTTCCTGTGGGTGGGGAAATTCATCCTTGCTGTGCAGCTTGAGTGATTCTCTGTGTCCTGCTCTGAGCTCTGCTGTTGTGTGCTGTGAGGGGACCTCAGGGAAGCTGTGACATCGCGACATGGTGAGCACAGGATCACTGCCCACCATGGGTAGGGACAGGCGGCTGAGCAGTGGGTGTTGGGGTGGGGGTTCCTCTCTGTGGCTGGATGGGAAACATCAGCCAGATGTGCACATCTGTGAGGTCCCTTGTGCTGCTCCTCATTTGATACATCAGCCAGTGGTCTCTGAGTGACCTTACTATCATGGCTGATTCTGAATCTGCCCAAAACATTCAGACCCGTGGCTTTCTTGTGGGAACAAGTGTGGTTTCTGTGACTCTGCAGCACGTGTCCAAACCCTTTTGTGTTTTATAACATTCACTAAAAATACAGGTATAAATCGAGTAGCTCTGCTTGCATATGTGACTTGTTTTTGTTCTCTAGTTTTGTTATTTTTTTTCTATTGTAGTTTGTTTATTGTTTTACTTTAGAAGTACAGTGTTTTTATTATTATGTGGCAAAGGACTTTTTCCCAAAGTATTTTGTATTTTGGATGCTTCTTTTAAATTAACAGGCACCTTCTTTAGTTTGGGAATGTTTTCATTGAGTGTTAATTGGGAATATTTTCTTGTCCTTTTTACTGATTGATCGCCATCACCCCCACCCTCACCCTCACCATTGACCTTGCCCTCTTTTTCTTCTTGTTTTCTTCTTCTTGTTGTTGTTGTTGCTGCTGTTGTTGTTGTTATTGTTGTTGTTGTTCTTCTTCTTTTTCTTCTTCTATTCTCCTTCTCCTTCTCCTTCTCCTTCTCCTTCTCCTTCTCCTTCTCCTTCTCCTTCTCCTTCTCCTTCTCCTTCTCCTTCTCCTTCTCCTTCTCCTTCTCCTTCTCCTTCTCCTTCTCCTTCTCCTTCTCCTTCTTCTTCTTCTTCTTCTTCTTCTTCCTTACCTTCTACCTCCTCCTCCTCTTACTTCCTCCTCTCCCTTCTTCTCCTTCTTCTCCTTTTTATTTTTTTTTCTTCCTCCAATCATTTGTGGTTTTGCCTTATCATATGTTGCAGAACTTTTGGCTATTTAGTGCCTGGAAAGATTTAGAATTCAATTTTTGTTTTTACCAATTTATCGCTTTTTTTGTGATTCATATTTTGGTTGTTGTTGTTGTTGTTGTTGTTGTTTTGGATTTGTTGGCTTTTTTTTCTTTCAAGATAGGGTTTCTCTGTATAGCCCTGGCTGTCCTGTAACTCACTATGTAGACCAGGCTGGACTCTTAACTCAGCAATCTGCTAGCCTCTGCCTCCCAGAGTGCTGGAATTACAGATGTGCACCACCACTGCCTGCTTGCTATTCATTTTTAATTCTTGTGATTCTCTCTTCCATTTGTTGTTCTTTGGATGATCCTTGCCTCAATATTTGTCAGTGGACAGGCAATTTCAATGTCCTGCTCTTAGTGACTTAGGAAATGCTTAAGCCATTAGCTACCTCAACCAACTGCTGCTGTTTCCCGTCTGTGCGTTATATACTTGTAAAACCTTCTATATTTGTACTCTGTCTCTATTTTCTGCACATGCACTCTATTCTCTTTCTCTTCCTTCATTTCTCGTTCCCTGCTCCCCATCTGTCTGTCTGACTTCAGGTTTTCTTGTGTACCTCTATCCAATCCTCAGGTTCTCATTCCTCTCCCTTCCCCCATAGAACCTCTTTTTCATTAGATCTCTTGCATGTTTTAGTTTCTCAGGACCTGATGTGAAATCATAGCTTGGCTTTCTTGGTGAAATATTTTCCTGGCTGGTATTCATTATATTCCCATGTTTGTGTCTAGCCATCTGGGTTTGTGGTGATAACGGGTCTAGGAATTAGTTTCTGGGTTTGTCTTTTTTGGGTGTGAGCTTTATTCCTAGTTTAGAGTTTGCCCTCTGGATTTTCATAGGATGTTGTTTAAATGTTGTCTCTTTATTGACCTGTTTGGAGGGTGTGCTCAAGAGGGAATGCAGGCTAATTTTGAGAGCTAGGAAAGGAGGTGGCAGGAAGAGATCATCTTAGCAATCCACAAGGACACATAGGAGAGAAGTGAAGCTGCCAACATTTCAACAATTCAGAGCTACAGTTATCTGGAGATGCCTCAGTTGAGGGTGTGTCCTCATCAGAATTTCTGGTTGCTATGTGTGTGAGACACTGTTGATGATTGATGTGGGAAGGCTCTTCTACTGAGGGTGACAATATTCATAATCAAGTGGGCCTGGGCTGGATGAGAGAGCTACCTGAGCATGGGACACTGACCAACAGGACAGCAAGCCAGGAGACAATGCGTGTCCATGCTTTTATCTTCAGTTTGTAGCTTCAGTTTCTACTCTAAGCTCCCAAAGTGATGAACTGTGCTCTGACAAAACCTTTCACAACAACAGTTCATTAAGAGAGATGCTTCTGCTCAAAAGATTCCATCACGGCAGCAGAGTAGCAAGCTAGAACAACAACAATAACAAAAAGAAATGGTATCGAGAGTTGATTTTGCGGCCGGACAGAATTTATTCTTTTTGGCAGGGATGTGGAATATATCAGGAATTGAGATGATGAAAGTCATAGAAAGCTGTCCATGGAGCTTAATCAGTTGTTCTCATAGGACTTGCGAGATTGGAGTGTTGACAGTATGCAGCCAGAGGAAACTGAGATTATAGCATTTTAGAAGAAAAAAGAAACTGTGTGAATTTTACTGAGAGGTTATTTGTGTGATATTTTCGCCACAAATCTTTTCTTCTTGTCTTACACCTGAAATATAGAGTTGGGTATAATTTAAAAATAATGGGCTGATTTCTAAATTTTCATTCTATTTATATGTATTTGTTTACTTTCCCCACTTATTATTTATTTATTTTATTTACATTCTACTTTCTCCCAACTCTCCATCCCCCTTGTACAGTCCCTGACTCCTTTTATTTCTCAAAGAAGCACAGGGACCACTGTAGTATCAAAAAAACCATGGCATTTCAAGTCTCTGCATGGCTAAGCATATCTCTTTTACTGAATTTAGACAAGGCAGCCAAGTAAGAAGAACCTTGTTCTGGCTGTTTTTTTTTTTTTTTTTTTTTTTTTTTTTTTTTCCGTGTCAGCTTGACACAGGCTGGAGTTATCACAGAGAAAGGAGCTCTACAGTTGGGGAAGTGCTTCCATGAGAAACAGCTTTGCATATTTTCTAAATTAGTGATCAAAGGGAGACGGCCTTGTGGGTGGTGCCATCCCTGGACTGGTAATCTTAGGTTATATAAGAGAACAGGCTGAGCAAGCCAGGGGAAGAAATCCAGTACGAAACATCCCTCCATGGCCTCTGCATCAGCTCCTGCTTCCTGACCTGCTTGAGTTCCAGTCCTGACTTCCTTTGGTGATGAAAAGCAATGTGCAAGTGTAAGCTCAATAAACCCTTTCCTCCCCAACTTGCTTTTTGTTCAAGATGTTTGTGCAGGAATAGAACCTTGACTAAGACAAGGCATAATAAAAATGAGTAGCAGTTGAGTTTTGCCAGTATGAGAGGCCAGGAAAGGTCAGTGGAGAGGTGAAGGTACAGGGGCAGTTGAAGAATCCGGACTGACCAGACTTTGGAATGAAACAGGGTCTTGCAAAGTTTGGGGTGTGTGTGTGTTTGTGTGTGTGTGTGTGTGTGTGTTTTCGAGGACTTGCTGATCCTGATCTGGTTACCCATTTTTTTCTATTACCTCATCGTGGTGGAGTTTCACAATTCTATTCTTCTGAGTGTATTCTTCCTTTCCATCCCCTAATTGCTTTTGGAGAAACTTGGAAACACAGTTTTGCCATTGGGAAGGCAGTGGTGAAACTTACCGGATCTTTGAAGAGCTTCGTTTCTTTCTTTTTTTTTTTTTTTAATACAAAACAAAACAAAACTAGAATTGCCCATCTGTTGAGTCTGGAATTCAAAACAGTGAAAAAAAATGTCTATCAGGACTTTATCACCATTACTATTATTATCTTGAATTTTCAAGACCTTTTTCTTTCTTTCTTTATTTTTCTGTGTAGACCTGGCTGTTCTGGAACTTGCTCTTTAGGCCAGGCTGGCCTCGAACTCACAAGAGATCTGCCTGTCTCTGCCCCACAAGTGCTGGGAATAAAGATGTGCACCACCACAGCTTGGCTGTCCAGGTTCTTTTGAAATATGGGAGGACATAGACTAACACTGAGAGCCACCTGAGACCTGAGACCACATGGCAACTGCTAAGTGCAAAACCTGTTCATGATGTCCTATTGTTTAGTTGAAGAAATAGGTATACCAGACTGGATTAGAAGCGTGGTAACTTCAGCAGCCAAGCCATTAGCTCAGTTGTGAAACATTTGGCCCATATTTTTTGACTCTGTTTTGAAGTTATCACTATAAAGCTGTAAGGCTGGCCAGTGTTATTTAATATTCCTTCTGAGAAAGGAATCCAAGGCCTGAGTCCAGAGGTTGCTGCATTGAAGTAACTTGGTGTAATTTCTAATTGTTGCCTGCAAATTTGTTCCTAAACTGAAGTTCTTTGAGTAGCACACATGTAGAGTGGATGCTTGTTAACTTGAGTGTTTTGAAACAGGATCCTGCTGTTTAGTCTAGGGCTGCCCTAGAACTCACAGTGTCTTCTAGGCTGGCTGGAGCTCACTGCAGTCTCCTGGTTTACAAGTGCCCAGTGATGTGTGTGTGGTGGTGGCAGTGGATGCGTGCCTCACCTGTCTAGGCTGATGCTTTTAAAGATGCTCTTCAGAGCCTGCGGAGGTATGAAGTGTGTTCTGATCTCAGAGTAGGTAATAAATTGATCAACAAGTACTAACTAATAACAAGGTCATTTTACTGCCATTCTTTAATAAACTTAAGAATATCTTTAGGTGCAGTTTGTTGGTGTGCTTGGGAAAAATGATGTTGCGAGTCATATTTACTCTTCTGTTGTATGTGAACGGGGCCCCATAATAATGTAAAGAACGTTCTCATCTTGGAATTCTAGGTTCATGGATAATTCACTTTCCACTTTCATTGGGGGCAAGAAAGAAGATTTTGCTATTATGAAAGCAAGGACTAGGAAGGCAGAGGGGAGAAAATGTAAAAGCTGTTTTCACAAAGCACAACAAACAAATTCTTTGACTTAATCCTGAGACTGACCCTAACCCTGACATTTCTTCTTTGTCTAATTATTTCTTAAGTATTCTCTCTAAGATCCTGCAATATGAGATTAACCACTCCTTGATTTATTTATGCTGGTGTCTGTGCAGCTGCTTTTGTGGTGATTATTGGTCTAGGTAAGGTTTCTCATTTTTTCTTGTTTGTGTGGATACTATTGATTCAGTGAGCATGGGACCATCAAGAATAATGGTGGCCAACTTTACCCTAAACCTGAGACTAAGCCTGAAACTTATCCTAAATCTCTAATCCTATCTTAACCTCTTAATTTCTTAAACATCCTAACCCTAACAACCCTTGTACCTTAACCCTAACCTTAACCCTCTAATCCGCAACCATAACTAACCCTGTTTACTCTGGGGGGTGTTTCTTAATTATATCTTTTAAATTGAGAAACCCTTTCTTGCTCTTGATTTTCAGAGATGTTCAGATCCACCTTTGATCGAGGATATAGATGGTTTTTCAACCTATATATGGAAAGGTCATTTTTTTTTTTTTGTATTTGTACTACGTTATTTTACAAAACAAAGGTGATTAATTTGACTTTTTTTATTTTAAAACTCTCATAGGAAGTAATTATTTCTTAAGTATTCTCTCTAAGATCCTGCAATATGAGATTAACCACTCCTTGATTTATTTATGCTGGTGTCTGGGCAGCTGCTTTTGTGGTGATTATTGGTCTAGGTAAGGTTTCTCAGTTTTTCTTGTTTGTGTGGATTCTTATTCCTGTTTTACATTTTTCTGTCTAGATTTTCATAGTGTTGGCAGAGTGTGGCCTCTTTTATTGACCTTTTTGTTATGTTCAAGAGAGATTGCTGGTTAATGTTGAAAGCTAGGAGAGGAGGTGGGCAGTAAGAGATGCTCTTCTCAATCCACAAAGAGACATAATCAAGAGAGAGGTAAGTCTGCCAGTATTTCAACATTTCAGAGCTACAGTCATCTTAAGGAGCCTCAGTTGAGGGTGTGCCCTCATCAGAATGGCTGGTTGCTATGTCTGTGTGAGATAGTGTGGATGATTGAAGTGGGAAGGGTCTTCCACTGAGGGTGACAATATTCATAAGCCAGTGGGCCTGGGCTGGATGAGAAAGATACCTGAGCATGGGACACAGACCAATGGGGAGGAACATGCAGCTAAGCAGTGGGTGGTGGGGTGGTGGGTCCACAGTGGGGTTGGATTGGAAGCATCAACCAGATGTGACTTCCTGTGAGATTTCTACTGGTGCTTCTTACTTGCAAGTTGAGGCCATGACCTATGAATAACTTCAGTATCATGGCTGATTGTCATTCTGTTCGAAACGTCTGGACTAGTTGCTTTCTTGTAGAAGCATGGGTGGTGTCTATGCACCCGTGTCCAAACTATATTTTCCTTTATAATATACATTAAGAAGTCAGGGTCAGGCCTGGGGAGATGTCTCAGAGGATAAGCGCTCTGGCTATTCTTACTCAGTCCATGAGTTCAATTCTAGGCAACCACGGGGTGGCTCATAATTATATGTAATTGGATCTGGGATCTGGTACCCTATTCTGGACTGCAGGAATACATGCAGGGAGAACTTTGTATTAGTAATGAATTAATTCCTTATGAAAAGACTAACCCTAACCATGGCATTTTTTCTTTGTGTAATAGGAATACTATTGATTCAATGGGACCATCGAGAATAATGGTGGTCAGCTTAACCTTAAACCTGAGTTTAATCCTGGGACTTATCCTACATTTCTAATCCTATTTTAACCCCTTAATTTCCTAACCCTAATAACCCCTATCCTGATCCTAACCATTATCCTCTAATCCCCTAACTGAAACCCTGATTTCTGTGTGGGATGCTTCGTTTGTTGTATGTAAACTGGTTTGGTTGTTATAATTAAATCTCAACTGGGGGGGGGGGGTTCCTGCTTGACTTTAGGATGTGGCTGTCTTCAGTGTCTAATTCTCACTACTATGCATTTCAGCTAAGATCACCCCCATAGACTCCCTCTTGCCATCCCTTTCATTGTCTGTGGCGCATCCTTAAGCCTGCACCCTTTGAACCCTGACAGCTACAGATCTCAGTTCATTTTCCTGACCCTATGGCCCTTCCTTTTCTCTCACCACACCTGTTCCTTGCCTCCCCTTCCCCTTTTTTTACTACTGGTCCTTCCAGTTCTCTCTCTTTCATCTGCCTCCTATGTTTGCTTTATTTCAACTTCTGAGTGAGATTCAACCATGCTCATTTTAGCCTTCCTTTTCTTTTTTAAAGATTTATTTATTTATTCGTTCATTCATTCATTTATTTATTTATTATTATAAGCAGGGTATCTGTCTTCAGACACACCAGAAAAGGGTATCAGATCTCATTAGGCAGTTGTGAGCCACCATGTGGGTGAGGGATTTGAACGCTGGACTTTCACAAGAGCAGTAAGTGCTCTTACTAGCTGAGCCTTACTGCTTGTTTATCTTCTTCAGGGCCAAGAAATGTAGAATGGATATCCTGTGCTATATGGGTTATTATTCATTAGTTAGTGAGTACATACGTGCAGGTCCTTTTGGGTCTGGGATTCCTCATTCAGGATGATATTATCTAGTTGTACACATTTGCCTGCAAAAATTTTTGTAAAATAAACATGTCTTTAAGCTGTTTTATATCCATATCTTTAGTTTTGAAATATAGCCACATATATAGGTTATTTTCTATTTCTCAGGATGGCATATGTTCATGATGTCAATATTATCTGAAATTTCAGGGTCATTGCGTGCCTTGTGTATGCCATTCTGCCTCAGTCTTGTGTTTGTTCTGAAATGTTTGTTTTAATACGACTCTTTTGCCTGTGTGCATGAATAAGAATATCATGTTTCTCACCTTTACTATTGTCAGAAGATGGCCTCAGAACTCTTGATTTTGAAGTAATGAGTCGTTGTTGGTCCTGTGTGTTTTTGAGAAATTGACCACCATTATGTGGAAGACAAGCAAGAGCTCTCCACTGATGAATTCTCTCTCCAAACTTACATTGCTTATTTATAATCAACATTTATATTACTATTATTTTCATCTGTTCATTTGTAACTATTTAATCATGCATTGTCTTTTAGTAAAATTTTATTAATTTTATAGTTTAAACTGTTGCCCTTCATGTTTCTGCAACATTAACACAGATTGGAAATGAATGCATGATTCTTTGTAGGAACTCTTAGTAAAGAATTGTGAGTTCTCTATAATTTTTTTTTCCTGGGTTGATTTTGGTAGAGTGTTGATGTTCTTAATATATAACTTTTGCTCTCCTAGAACACATTACATAGGCCATGCTGCCATCAAGCTAAATGACATATACCTGCCTGTAACTCTGTGATTAAAGGCATGAGCAAATACACCCAGCTTGCCCATGAGTTTTGTAGTTAGTAATCGGTCATACAATTTTTCAGATGTGTGCTCAGTATTGTGGATCTGTTTCCCCTGCATCAACCTCTCAATTGGCATTTCTCTGACAAGGCTGTATCCTATTCAACGTGTTCAAAATTGACACAACTAAATCTTATAAATCAAGATCCCTCTAAAATGACACAGTGATTATAAATTCTGAGTCAGAATATAAGTGCATCATGTGCCAAAATTATATGTATATGTTTTTGAGGAAGCATATATTTCCTTTACAGAGAAGTTAATATGATCCTTTGTGTTATACACATGTATGGGATATTTAGGATGCCGTGACTTTTGATGATGTACATGTGAACTTCACTGGGGAAGAGTGGAATTTGCTGGATCCTTCACAGAAAAATCTCTACAAAGGTGTGATGTTGGAAACCTACCTGAACCTCGAAGCTATAGGTAAGACTGTTATTTTTTTTCTAAAGGAAAGAAATGTTTCTTGGTTATTGATGATCTTCTATTATTTTAATTGTGAATAATGAAGATTGGGCTGAATAATTCAGTTTTACTGAATTTTAATTGTAACATTCATAATGCAGTGATAATTCACAGTACCTTGAATTTTGCCTAATTTCCAATAGTATATCATTGATTTTCTGGTACTGTGTTTTAGGCTATTATTGGGGAGAACATCATCTTGAAGAAAATTGTCAAATTAGTAGAAGACATGAAAGGTAATTTTTATGTGCAAGCTGATACAAATTTGCCTCTGAGGAAGTGTCCATATGTTCTGGAATCTCCATTGAAAAGCAAGAGTATAAAATAACAGTCCTTTAAGAGTAGCTCTAATTATAATATTCTGACAAAACCATATATATACCTTAAGATCTGATATCTGGTTAGTGTATCCATTTGATATGTAGCTCCTTTAGAACTATGCTATGCACCTGTCAATCTGTATAGTCTCATAGTACTTAGAAATTGTATATTGAATAGAGAAAAATTTATATCCAAAACATCCTAATAAGCATATAGTCCATAGTAAGATTATAGGGATATTGAAGGAAGCAACAATTTTTTTTTCTTCTAGAACAATGAGAAGATATGTAGCATTCTGCCTTTGCTAGACATTAGGAATATGTTGTACATTTGCAACTAAGTGGTTTTATTGTTTTACGGGGAATATCCCCAAACTCATAGTGTAGAAAATCTTTATGGTTACTAGGAATTTGGAAATTTTTCTGTGTATCCTGGTTCAAGGTAAAATGTGTTGTAATTCACTCTATAGGGAAAGTTATGAATGTAATTACTGTTGCAAAGATGAGAGTTGTTCAAACTTTCCTCAGATAACTGAAATATATTATATAAAAACCCCTTATATAAAGAGGATGTTATAAATATGAGCCATGTAATAACGATCACAAGTGACTTGAACAACTCATGATGAGGGAGAACACCATAAACATGCAAAGAGCTAAAACCTTAGGATCTGATGCTTTTCTACCATATACCAAATTGTAAAAATAATTCAAACTGATTACATGATTCATAAGAGTAATTAATACAGTAAAGGTTTCACATGTGCTAATTATTGTTGCAGGCCTTTAACAAGTCATAGTGGAGAGAAACCATATGAATGTAAAGTCTTTGCAAGATCCAGTTATCACTAATATCATAAAAGAACACATATTGGAGAGAAACCATATGAATGTAATCAATGTGGTAAAGTCTTTGCAAGATCCAGTCATCTCCAATATCATAAAAGAACACATGCTAGAGAGAAACCATATGAATGTAATCAATGTGGTAAAGCCTTTGCAAGACCCAGTAATCTCCAATAGCATAAAAAAACACATACTGGAGAGAAACCTTATGAATGTAATCAATGTGGTAAAGCCTTTGTACATCACAGTCATTTCCAAAGACATAAAAAAACACATACTGGAGAGAAACCTTATAAATGTAATCAATGTGGTAAAAGCATTTGCATGTCACAGTGATCTCCAAAGACATAAAAGAACACATACTGGAGAGAAACCTTATAAATGTAGTCAATGTGGTAAAGCTTTTGCCCGTCACAGTGATCTCCAATATCATAAAAGAACACATACTGGAGAGAAACCTTATGAATGTAACCAATGTGGTAAAGCTTTTGCACAATATGGTCATCTCCAATATCATAAAAGAACACATACTGGAGAGAAACCTTGTAAATGTAATCAATGTGGTAAAGCCTTTACAAGACCCAGTCATCTCCATTTTCATAAAAGAACACACAGCGGACAGAAAACTTATTAAGGTAATCAATGTGGTAAGGTGTTTTCACCAAGGGTAAGTCTCCAAATTCTGTGTGCTGGAGAGAAACATAATGAATATGATCATGAATTAAGTGGGAATTAGGAGGGTATCATAGTAGGATATGATAGACATGGGTGCTTGGGATTATTTCCACTCTGGGGATTTTTTTTTTTTTTGATGTTTTTGCAAAGAAGTTTGCTGCCCTTGTCTGAAGAGTTTCCTTGAGGTTAAGGTAAAACTGTTTAAATTAATTGTATTGAGAAAGTAAGTCACGAAAATCACTGCATAGAATTTGGCCTGAAAGATTTTAACAAGCATAGAAACTAAGAAAGGAAAAATAAAAAAAAAGAAGGGTTCAAAATACAAGGCATCATCAGGAAGTTGAATGAAGTTTAATCTTTTGATCAAGGATATTCAATGGCATTAAATGAATATTTACATTAGGACAAGATTACATTCAGCTAAACATGGATTTGCAGTTGTATGAAAGAGAACTGTATCATGTTAGGAATTATTATTACCTGTTTATTGTTTTGATGTAGACATATGAACATACAAGTATGTGTCAAATTGCCAAGGGATATATTTGGATTCTGGGTTCTGATTTTAAAATATAAACAGAAAATCTTAGTTCAAGGCATGTTGTTACATGCTTTTTGACCCACCATTCACGACACAAGAGTCATCCAGATCTTTGAGATCAAGATAAATATCTAAGCAAGTTCCAGGAAAGCCAAGATTAGGCAGTGATATATTTGAGATATTGAAAGCTGCTGATAATGGAATAGAAGGAGCCGTGTTCCAGCCCCAGTAAGCAGCAGAACTCAGCAGCTCGGTCTTAAATGGTAATAATACAGAGACAATTGATGCTGGCTAGCTAGTAATTAGAGGTGATGAAGAATAAATCAGCATCACTGTGGTGAAAACTGACTAGTATTTTATGAGTGACAAAATGGTGTGTTCTAGAGCTCACCAAGGTTGCACCTCATGGTGCAGCTCGGCTTGGTTATGTGTAAGAATAACCCAGGTGGTACTGACTTCGAATTCATGAAGATGTCATGCAGAACAGCTGAGACTTGTCACCATTGAGCAAGCATGCGGGAGGCTATGGGTCAAGACTATTTCTAGCAGAAGAACCCAGCATCTTGAAGATGGAAGTACCATGGGATGAACAGCAAGAACAGCAGGAGCAGGAGAATGCAGTCAACCTGAGTTTAAAGTGATACAGAGGGCAGAGCTGGAAAAGTGACCCAATCTCTTTGGAGGAGCAGAGAAGATCATGTGTGGATCCAGGACACTGAAACAAGAAGCTGTGAAATTGAAGTTATCTTAGAGACCCCAAGTTTTTGAGATGTTAGAACTATACAATACCTGCTCAGGAATTGAATAAAACCAGTCAAAGAGAACAAATTGTGCTTCAGTGAACAAAGCGGAAAGGAGTTGGAGATCTGAAGAACACTTTGACATCAGACATGGAGATGCAGAGTTTGGAGATTGTTTTGCTGGCTTTGGTCTTCCTTTGGTCCAGTATTTCCTCATGATTACCTTTACGAATAATCAAGTATATCCTGTGAATTTCTAGGTATATGATGTTCGTTATTGTTTCCAAAAATATAGCGGATTATTCTTGCATGATAGGATTAATCACAGAAGAATCTTTGACGTTTGGACTTTTAACATTTTTGAGACTTTGATAGATGATGGTGCCTTTTGACATTGGAGGTCATGGGTTTTGCAATATGCTTTCTTTAAGTATGGTCCCCATACTTTCTTGTGTTTGAACAATCATACGGTGTCATGCAGTGGAATGTGGTAGTTATGATTTATGTGCTAGAGTGAGTGGCACTAATAGCAGGTGTGTTTTTTGGAAGAAAGTTTAACAGTGTTGGGGTGGGCTTTGGGGTTCCTCCCAGTGCTGAAGAAACCCTCCTTTTAGCACCCTGGAAGATGTCTCTTCCTAACTGTCTTTGGATCAAGATGCAGAACTCTCATATCCTTCTCCTTGTACAAGAGGAAACTCTTTGGTATGCAATCAATCTAATAAAGCCCTTACATATTATAATATTCTTTGAAAACAATCAAGAATACCAAATGCAATCTGTGACTACAAAGAATTTGGCCAGATCTGAAGTAACACACATTGTTTCACTCAAGATTATTTATTTTTCTTAAAACAAACTGTGACAAGCATCAAGAATCAATTTAGACTTTATGATGTCCCTCGATTTTATTTGTACTTGTAAACATGCATTGAGAAAAGACACATGAAGGAATCCTTTTTGTATTTCACAATTCCCTTAAGTTACATGAAGGAACTTTTGCAGGTGTAAAAAACTATGGCTGTGCACTAGTGCCTTTTACGTAGTAATGATAAAATATAATGTCTAAGGCCACGTGCAAAAAAAGTTTAATTTGTTTTATTATTCAAGAGGGATGTGGGTTGACCATGAAAGTGGAAACACAGCAAGTGTCTCGCAAGTGGGAGAATTAGCCTGAGGCAGAGAGACTTTTCAAATTGCTTATCCTATGCACATCTTCACCTAAGTGTTCATCCCTGGACCATATACACACAACCAACAGAAATGCACTCAGCATATTGTATTCTTATATTTGTACGTACTTTCTAAAACTTTCTAAAACATATTGCATTCTTATATTTGTACATACTTAAAATGATTGACTTGGTAGATGTAGTGAAGGTAATGAGAGAGTAAAGACAACAAAATATACATTAATTAAAAGGTCAAATAATTTTTCAATAAAAGTGCAGGTAGACAGGCAGAATGCTAGTGAAGAACATTGTGAACTGAAATGTTTCATTCCCAGAACAACTTAGTAGGTGATCCACTCCTGTAAATGCAGTCCAAAAGGATCTGATGCTCCTCTGGCCTTGCAGGAACTGCACAAAGATATTCGCAGGCAACACATCCAAGCACATAAAATAAAAAATGACACTAAAAATGAATTCACTATAGTCCTTCCTGTCTTAGCCCTGAGACAGAGCACAGTCAGGGCGAGTTAAAATGGACTCCTTCTGGTCTGGATTTAGGCGCAGCTGTGGCCATCCTTGGAACCATCCTCCTTAGAGTCAAAACTGAACATATAACAGAACTTATGAACCAAATGTATCTGGCAGATATTTGTAGATATTTCATGCTAAAGCAAAAGAATATACCTTATTCTCAGCAGCACATGGTGCCTTCTCTAAATTTGATCACATGATCAGTAGCAAAACAGGACTCAACAAGTACAAGAAGACTGAAGATAACCCAGTGCATCCTATCACATCACCAAAGACTTAGGCTGGGTTTGAAAAAAAACAACAGAAATGCCACATAAACATGGAAATTGAACAACATCCTACTCAATGATATCTGGATCAAGGAATAAAGAAAGAAATTAAAGACTTTTTAGAATTTAATGAAAATGAAGGCACAATATACCCAAAATTTGGCACACAATGAAAGCAGTGCTAAGAAGACTCATAGCTCTGAGGTTTTGTAATTCCCATAAAAAAACCATGGAGATTAGGGGACACTCATTCACTAATGTGTTTCCATTCACACTGAGCAGTAGGGCCCAGCCTTAGAGGAGGTTTGTGACTATCTTGAAAGCACATTGCAGCAGAGTCAGGATTAAGTCTTCAAAGCAAGTCTTAATTGAAAATAATAAGCCAAGTCTCAGCTACAGAAGACATTGCTCTAACCAGAAAGAAATATTAAATACAAAAGCTTCTGAGCAAAAAGAATGAAATTCTTAAATATGAGGAAACTATGGAGAATGGAAACAAATAAGTGATTAGAGCATTTACACATAGATAAAATGAAATTCAAAAAGCACTAGGAACCATTGACTTTTTAAAATGATAAACATGTTTGAAAAAGACACATAGGTATATTAACATTTAAAAAGAGCAGACATTTGTTGGTAGAGGGCATGACAGTAAAAAGATAGTTTTTGGCTTTGTCCCTATGGGCAATGTTACAGGGGCCAATCACAGCACAGGGAATGTTTTGTCTCACAAATTTGTTTGCTGACTTAACTATATCATTGAACATTCCACATATCTCTACAGGAGAATCCCCTAATTGGTAATTCAATATTCATTGGCTCAAGCTAACCTACCCAAATTTCACACACCCACAATCTGGTGTATTTTCTTTCACATATATGCATTAATACATTCTGGGAATTTACTGGGATTGAAGGCGTGTACCACCATGGCTCAGCAAAAATATCTTTAATGACAGCATGCATTCAGCTCTGGCTAATGCTCTTTTAGTTTCACGCCCCATGCTATACTTTAGACAATTAAATAGGGACAGGAGACTGAAAGTCTCATCTATTAGGTAGATGGAAGTTTTACACAGAAAAGATATTCCTGAAATTATTTCCTAAGTACATCAGTGTCCTCATACAAGTGGTCATTCTTCAGTGACAGGGTCGTAAGTCGGAAGTCTCAAAGGATGAAAATTGAGGTAAATATATATATATATACATTTGTGGTGGGAAAGTCTTACAGAAGCCACTCCTTATGCCTTATGGTAAGTATATCTCTTAATAATAGCAATTTGTCTTTCAGTGGGGGTAATTGGCCAGTCTGTTGACCATGTTCTCCCCAGCATAGAATTTTAATTTACTCATAGGTATAGAGTGACCAGGATGGAGATATGGGCATCTCCCCAGCACCTGAGTTGATGTGAACTGTGACCTTGTTCTCCTGACTTTGGAAACCATGAGCTGGAGACCTCTAAGGAGAAGGACCTTTCTATGTAGTAGGGAATAAGCCTAAAAAGACATTTCCTGTGGTGGCTTGAAGCACAAGTAGGAAGGCAGAGAAAACATCTGCTGCTTAGATCTC
This sequence comes from Apodemus sylvaticus, assembly GCF_947179515.1. Taxonomy (NCBI): domain Eukaryota; kingdom Metazoa; phylum Chordata; class Mammalia; order Rodentia; family Muridae; genus Apodemus; species Apodemus sylvaticus. The sequence continues at coordinate 64,278,857 of NC_067490.1, forward strand.
CACTTCCCCACAGAGATGCAAGAGCTGTGACCTTTAGAGCAGGCATCTCGCTCCTGGACCAAAATCGTTGGTGACATACTGGGTCATACGCTCTTCTCTTTGGAATTAACTGGCCAGGCATACGCTCTTCTCTTTGGAATTAATTCATGGAGTTCTGTCCATTCTGTATGTCTTCTATCTGTTGAAGATCACTTGTGTTCTTGTACTTACAAATGCTGTTGGATGACCATCATTCCAAGCAGCCCTCCCCAAAGTGAAGCAGGTAAAGACAGAAATGAAACACTGACTATGGAACTACTGCTGATGACCAATAAGAGAAAGGACTTGTGAAATCCCCTGGTCAAAATCACTTAAGGATTCGTGGACAATATATCTATATTGTTTCAAACACCATGGAGTTGGTCTGGGGTCTGCAATGTCATACTCATCTTATCATTTTAAATTCTTGTTTTATAAGAGTTGCAACTCACAGGTGTCCCTTTTAGAAATTTGTAACATTGGTAAAGAAAGTTGGCTTAATACTTTTAACTCAGAGTAATGAGAACATTTGGCATCAGCCTATGCGGGGAAACATGTCTCTAAGTTACTTCTAAATTGGGTAATATTTTATGCAATTCTTATCCTAGAAACCAGACTTATAAAATGAAGGATTTAGGGCAATTACTCTTTGGTGATGTATTAAAGGCATCACCATTGTGAGCAGGTATTGGCAACCAAACATTGTAATGTGAGCTTAATGCTTTTGGTGATGATTTTAAAGCGAATGGATTTTTTTTTAAATCGTGTTTTGCCTTCTAAACTTATGGTTATGCTCTAGTATTGCAAAAAAAAAAATAAAACCTTCAAAATTATGGTTAATCTACCAGTGGTCCATCAAAAGTAGTTTGCAGGTTGATCACAGGCTCACGATTCTTAATTTACCAATATTTTGTAATTAGGATAGTTATCAGAGTTATAAAAGTTACAAACAGCTGTGGCCAGTATGGGATGCTTCCCCTTTTACACAAGCTTTATTGGATGTAGTAGTATAAGCAAAATTTAACCACCCCATGTGTGGAAAGTTGATCTCAGTGGGAAATTATTTGATATCAAATAGGCTCCTAATGAACTGTTTCATAGAATTTATCGATAGAGTACGAAAAGCTGTTGGTAGAATTTTCAGAGACCCTCAAGCAGGGGTTGCTTTTGTTACACAGTTGGTTTATGAGAATGCTATTGTAGTCTTCCATTCAGCCATACAAAGCAAAAACAGACTTATATTCATCTTTGTGCAGAAATCCGATGCTCATACAATCAAGATCTGGCTATGACTGCTCCCTTGTAGGATTCTACAAGTAATGCTTTCTCAGCACAGAGGTGGTAAGGAATATTTTAAGTATCGGGGCATTAATAATTTTAGGAACGATTGTCCAAAAAATTAAAGATGTAAACAGATAGTAGAACTGCTCCCCTGGAGTATTTCCTCACTGCTGGAGGTGTAATCATTTGCCCTGACCTCAGACAATAGGCTCAGGTTAAGAAACTCACATTTACATCTTAATTAATGCAAACCTCATCGAGGCCTAGAGAGGTTTGTGAGGCACTGCTTTGTCTTGCAAATTCCACCCAGGGAGTTACAGGTTGGAACCACATGACTAACAGATTTCTCCAGAGGTTGTTCAAAATATAATTCAAACTTGAGACTTATGGAAGGTTAATGAGGCTATGAAACTTAAGAAGACAGTGAGGTCTGGCCTGCCTACTCCTCCATATAGAGTTATTATGGATTTGGAGCCTTGTTTCATTTTAATTCTCATTCCTGCTCTGGGGAACCTTTTGAGCTGGTTTGGTCATCATCATGTCAGACAATCTGTCCTAGTTGTGCAGTTGTCAGAGAAGGCTGACTGTAAAGTGCAGACAAAAGGAAAACCACCCTGGGACTCCAAATTCAGGAGCTGCTTTCCTGGTGACTGATAAAGTCATTTATAATAGATGCTGATGGGCAAATTTCCCAAGGTCACATTTCTCAGTGTAGAATCCAATCACCTCTTATGATTTTCCCTAAATGTAACCAGAGGACACAGAGCCTGACCAGCAGAGTTGACATTCTAGAGACATTTGCAAATTTAATTCTCTTCTCCCAGTCCAGAAATCCACCTGCCTCTGCCTCCCAGAGTGCTGGGTTTACAGACATGCGCCACCACAGCCTGGCACTATGCCATTATTATTATTGTTATTATTAACTATGTTGCTATTTGTTATCAGTAACTACATTATTATTATTGTTATTGTTATTATTATTATTGTTATTATTAACTATATTTGGCAAAATTCTGACATGAAACCGACGACAAAATAACAGTTGGAACTGATTAACACCACTATATCATTATCTTGCTATTATTTTCTTCTTATCATCATTTTTATTAATAGTAACTATATTATTCTTATTAACTATGTCATGATTATTGTTCTTTTATATATGTTGGTTTATGTATGTTCATTTCGTCAAGGAAGCAGGGTGCATGCAAGTCCAGTTGTGAGTTCTTATTGTGGACCCCCTCACTACACACGGAAGAGAGAAAGTGATGTTGTGGGGGTGTGGGGTGGCAGCCCAGACCTCTTGTCTGTCAACAAGTAGAATCCAGTGGTCTGTGTCAGGGAGAGACCCACAACTCAATGTTTTTAGACCTCTAAATAACTAGCCCAGCACAGAGTCACTTGTTTTTCTGCTTTCAGCTTGAGAAAGATGGCCCACCCTGTTCTAGTTCCAATGTTTAACAATACCGTGCCCCGAGGATGTTTGCTCCAGATAATCTCTAACCTTCCTTACTTCCTCATTCTGTTCTTCCCCATTCTGTGCATGTTTTGTCTTCCACCCCTTGCCTTATGAATTGTGTCTCCAACCCTTCTCTTGTGATTTTTCCCCTTTAAATACCCCTGACTTCAGTTGCACGGGGTCCTCAGTCCTCTACCCCTGCGCGGTGTATGGTTGTGGAACCCAGAATTCTGGAATAACGAAATCCTCATGCTATTGTTTAAAATCCTAATTACAATCTCAAAATGAAAAATCTTAATATCAAGAAGGGTTTCTTCTGTAGACCCACACATAAAATTAATTTTATTGAGCAAACTTGACTATAAAGGAACCGTGTCCAGTCTAGTATCATGATACACTTATATAAGATGACCACATGATGTGATAGTGTTCTGTGTTCAGTGCGTGTGTATGTCTTCACTACACCTGCCCCAATCTTTTGGAATTGTGAATGAAAGACCCACACACGTTCTCTTATATTTAATAAGCCTTAAACAGTATATTGGGTGGGTATTTTTAAAATATTTACATATAAAATGCTTTCTGATATAATTGGAGATTTACATTGAATATATTTATGATAAAGTTGAAGAAATATACAGGAATAAAGTGTTAAATTTAAGATTTATTGGGAAAATTATACAGATAATTTGTAAGACATAGAAACATTTCGAAAGTAAATTAATAGGTAAGTAGAAATAATTTATGATAAAATGAAAGATTTATTAAACATTTCTAAATTAATTGAGTGGTAGGTAGAAATGTTTTCTGGTAAAATTGAAGAGTTACATGCAAAATATTTCTGATTAAATTAAAGAATTTAAAAACTCACGTGACAACACATGTTTGGTGAGTATGTCGAGAAAGAGGAAGACTCCTCCATTGCTGGTAGGATTGCAAAAGTGTAAAAACACTCTGGAAGACAATTTGAAGGTTTCTCAGAAAATTGGAAATAGCAACAGAATGTAAGACGTCACCTTAATGTTAAAATGTCTCTGTTGGGGTTTAGAATATCATAGATTCTTGATGCAATAAAAGGCACTGATTTGGAAAGTGAAACAAGACTGAATGTTAGCAGAGTGTGTAGCACAGTGACAATATTGCATATGACAACTCAGAATCGATGGACTTGGAGTAGCTTTAAAATATACTAGAAAGATGTTAATAATATATGATAATATACAAAGAAGGGAACATTTTATGAAAAGAAAAATAGAGATCAGACAGTGTCTGCAATATAAGGCTCTGTCAATTTATGTGAAAGACAGTATTTCTTTATGAAATGAAAGTGTTTCTTTAAGTGAGTAAAATCACTAATGGAAATGTCCCACACAAGACCTTTACTCCAATAAGGTCTGTGAATTTGATCGACACATAAATCACTCTAGATGAAGGGTCTTATAAATTTTATCAAAATATGAGTACTAAAGATTATTTCAGTTTAATATTAAACATACAAACATGCACATGTAAACACATACACATTATTATTTCTTTACATCAGTTGATGAAGGTAACTCATTATTCTATCAAAGTACTGTTTACTGTTTGCTGATTCAATATTAAGTACTACTTGTTTGTTTATTTTTGACATTGTCATTTAATTGCTTTTTACTTATATTTCCTGTCTCCAAAACACACTTTGTAGTACTTCCTGCACTCCTAAAATTCACATGGCTTCTTATCTCATTAATTCCTACAGAATGTGTATATATTTGCATATATGTGCAACATTTATTGGTGTGTATATATTTGCCTATATATATTGGTGTGTGTGTATATATATATATATATATATATATATATATATATATATATATATATATATATATATGGAGACTGTAAAATTGCATATATTTATCTTCTGATATGGTTACATAGCAGTAAAATAACTGCTAAATACATTCTGCTTAAATATCAGGGTCTTGATCAGCCACCATCAGAGAGTTTTCCTTCCTTAATAGATCGGATCAAATGCAAAACCCATAGGCAGACATTTTTTAGGATGTGAAAGAATTTTGAACACACATTCATAAATGGGATGTCTCTATAAAATCGCTTGTCTTAGGACTCAGGAAACACTGGGGAAGTGTAGGTAGAAGTATTATCCATGCCAGAGGGGATTGAGGACACCGACCATTGAAAACAGGACTTCTAAAACAAGAAAGATGCATGCACATATGAAATTACAGAGACTGTGGCAGCACGTACAAGGTCTGCATGGTTATGCTCAAAAATGGGGTCTCATTATTGAGAGGGGAATGGAACTGCATCCCTATTCAAATGCAGTTAATATTCATTTACAAAAATCAGTGTTAATTGTTTCTATATTATAAAATATTTTATGAATGAAGTATGACACTGTTCTTTGGCATCTATCACATGCAGTTGTTGAGGATGCCATCCTTTATATAGAAATAACTTTCTAGAAATGTAATGGCCACAAGATGAATGGAAAAAAGGAGACAATAAAATTCCTGTCTGTATTAATAATGATTTAATAGACTTGATTTAAGGTATGATTTACAAGAATCTCTTTTTTTCAAGATATGTGCTTAAAAATAGGACATTCATGGGGTATTCAAACTATCTGAAGGGCAAACCTCTTGCCCATCATAAGATGGGCAACACAAAACAAACTCAAGGATATTCTTGGTGGTTCTTTGTCTCTTAATGCTTTCCAGGACTTTTATATTTGTTTGGCTTTTGTTTTCATTTGTTTTCATGCATACTGATTTTTGTTTTTACGTCAAAGTTCATTTTTAAGTATATTGTGGCTTATACTTTTGTGGTTTTGTGTAAAATTATTTTTGTGAATTTGAGTTGGTGTATGTTTAGGTTTCTTAGAGATTTTCTTTAATTTTTTCTGTATTTATTTTTCATTTTGTCCTCTTACAGATTTGTTTATATATTTATAACAAATATATAAAGCTATTTATATAATAATAATAATAATAATAATAATAATAATAATAATTTATTTGTTTAGTGTATAACATGAAAAAAGAAAGGTTATGGATTTGAAAAAGTTTTATGGGGCAGGTTGATCTGGAAACAGTTGGGTAAGGAGAGAAGTAATCAGTATATAACATGAAAAAATATGTTCAATAATAGAAAAATTAAAGATAAAAGATAAGAACATCAATGAACATTGTACCACTCCATTCTTGGGATGAATCAAATAAAATGCTCTGTGACATTAAGGATGACACCATACCTTGGCATCAATCCCTTTATGAAGTTCTCCAGGATGGCATCCTACGTGTAGAAATCATTTCCTAAAATTTAATGGCCACCAAATGAATGAGAAAAAAAAAAGAGACAATAAAGTTCATGTCTAAATAATCAATGACTTGCTTTCATGTATGGTTTACAAGAATCTATTTTGTTATTTTAAAAGTGTATTTATGATTGAACTACCAAAAACAAAAGAAGAGCTAACACCAATGTCTGCTCAGGGCACCAGCTCAGATGCACTCTCTGAGAAGTGGATTTTAGCCCAAAATCTCAGAATACCCAAGATATAGTTCACAGACCACAAGAAGTGCAATAATAAGGAAGACCAAAGTGTTGGTGTATTAGTACTTCTTAGAAGGGAGAACAAAATATGGAGACAGAGGGTGGAGTAGAGACTGAAGCAAAGGCCATCCAGAGACTGCCCCACATGGGGATCCATCCCATATGCAGTCAACAAACTCAGACCCTCTTGTGGTTGCCATGAAGTGCACACTGACACTAGCCTGGTATAGCTGTCTCCTAAGAGGCTCTTCTAGAGCCTGACATATACCGAGGCGGATGCTGGCAGTCAATCATTAAACGTATCACAGCGTCCCCAGTGGAGGATTTAGAGAAAGGACTGAAGGAGATGAAGGGGTTTGAAACCCCATACAACGATCAATAATATCAACAAACTAGAGCTCCCAGGGTCTAAACCACCAACCAATGAGTACACAGGGAGGGAGTCATGGCTCTGGCATTATATGTAGCAAAGGATGGCCTTGGGCATAAATGGGAGAAGAGGCTCCTGGTTCCAATGAAAGCTCAATGCTGCAGTGTAGGAGAATGCCAGGGCAAGGAGACAGGAGTGTGTGTGTGTGTGTGTGTGTGTGTGTGTGTGTGTGTGTGTGTGTGTGTGTGTGAGCACCCTCACAGAAGCAGGAGGAGGGGTGGGGTACAGAGTGTCTGGGGATCAGGAAAGGGGATAACATTTAAAATGTAAATAAATAAAATATCCAATTAAAAAAAAATAAGCACAAGGATTCAGGCGTTTTTCTCATAGAGTCAATCAACTATCACAGATAATGAACCAAAATAGACACTGCATCCTTTTGGCAACCTCTATGTTGCTTACGTTATTCGGTGGTGTAGATTGTTTGGTCTATAGGCCATGTTCTTCCTCGTCATGACTTTTTCCCCTTTTCCTTTATTTTAGCCTTCCTTCCTCTTAAACCACTCCTACAGATGCAGTCACATGGCAGCTGGAACTTGACCCTATTCAGCTCAAAGCTCCCAGAAATGCCTTCCATCATTTAAGATCCAACTGTTCTTCAGCAAAGGATGTGACTCACTCATAAAAGGAAAGATGTGGCTTTGACCTTTTTGCACAGGCCTGCTCAAAATACCACATCCTTGTTGCACAACAAATAGGGAGGGCAGGGCTCTTGTTGGTGTTGTTGATGCTATAATCAGTCAGAGTTATTAGAAGTCATCCAGCTTTTCTATATAAAAGGCAGTTTCAAACTATTAATTCATGACACAATTTTAAAATCTGGGCCTTTCTATTTCACGGAAATGTTAGGACAAAACAAAGCAAAAATTTAAAGTCATCTATGTGTAACCTAGAACACAAACTCTGAGCAGTCTGCAGATCAATAGAGCTGATGAACACAAAACATAAGATTGGAATGAGGCAATATGATTACATTGTCAGAGCAGACACAAACTTTTAAATGAGTCTCACATTACCAGCAAATAAATTGACCCAGCATAAGTGGCTACTTAAGAAGGATTGCACTGTTGCGATGACATTACATTAAAGTCACCTTGCAGACAGAGAGCAGCTGAGTGAAGGGATTCTGCACCCAGTAGTACCTTGGTGACATTTTCATCTTTTCAAACAATGTCTGCTGAGCTTCTAGCTCAAGCCAGTGCTAAGCTAAAAAAAAAAGGCTTCTGGGTAAACAACATGGGACTTGCCCTCACTTTTTTCTTTCTTTCTTTTTTCTTTTTTTCTTTTTTTTAATATTTGCTTTATTTACATGTCAAATATTTACATGTCCACTTTCTGAATAACTTATCCCTCTGAAAATCCCCCTATTACATCCTCCTCCCCCTGATGAAGCCCCTCTCTCAATTACCTGACTTGCACTTCCCTATTCTGGGGAATTGAGTTTTCGCAGGACCACAGGCCTCTCCTCTCACTAATGTGTAAAATGGTCATCTTCCGCTACATAGGTAGCTGGAGACATGGGTCCCTCCATGTGTACTTTTTGACTGGTGATTTAGCCCCTGGGATGTTACAGACTGTGGGTCTGCTGTGGGATAACCAGGAGTTTTTGTTTAAGGAAGACACAGGTCCCACAGGAGTTACAAACTGACATGACTACAGAGGTGGTTTGAACTCTGAATGTATTTTCAGGAATCTCCCAAAGTCCAATCAAGTTAACATCTCAAAATAAGCATCATATACATCTGTAAAAGGCTAGCTTGGCTTTCTTGGGAAATACAGGGTCTTTACCCAAAGTCCAGGGCCCATGTGGCTAAAGTGCTTCTTCATCTGGGTCTCAATGTCTCACTGACCCAGGAGTTGAAGAAGGTGATTCTTGGGCCCAGCCTCCTGGCAAAAATGGCGACATTGTAGAGTTTGGGAAGCTGTCTGGCTCACACTGTCTTTAAAGAGTACTTCTGCCTAATCTGCTGCTTTCATTCTTCTCTGTGTCATGCCTGGGGCCATCGTAGGCCCAGGGCAATCAACTCTAAAGATTAGCTCTGGTAGCAGCCTCTAGCCTCTAGCCGGGTAAAACCAATTGGCTACAGCTTTTTGGGCCAGCATGGTAAATTAATCGGCTGTTAGCCGTTAGGCCCAGATTGAATGAGCTAACTGATTTGTCCTCTGAGAGTTTCTCTGAGTAGAAAAATGTATCTATTGTCTCTCTCCCAGACTCTAAAGTGAGCCTTTTTTGAGTATTAAGTATAAACTGTTCCTGAATCACACCTGGATAAGCTAAGGTTGCCTTGCTCAAGGACTCCCGGGGTGGGGCCTGTAATAAAAGGCAGTTCCTCATCAACTGCCCTTGCTATTCAGGTGGGTGTGACATAGTCTGTCTGCAAGCAAAATCAATAGTTAAAGGAGGAATTGGATTAACTTGTGGGGGAAGGTCGCTAGGAAACCAACTGAAATGTAAATTATTTTTACCTTGCCCAATATTCATTTGTATGGCAGGGACCTCATAAGATTTTTCAGAAGTGTATATATATACCACATTTTTTTGCATCCACTCTTCTGTTGAGGGATACCTGGGTTCTTTCCAGCATCTGGCTATTATAAACAGGGCTGCTATGAACATAGTAGAGCATGTATCCTTATTACATGGTGGGGAATCCTCTGGGTATATGCCCAGGACTGGTATAGCAGGATCTTCTGGAAGTGAGGTGCCCAGTTTTCGGAGGAACCGCCAGACTGATTTCCAGAGTGGTTGTACCAATTTGCAACCCCACCAGCAGTGGAGGAGTGTTCCTCTTTCTCCACACCCTCTCCAACACCTGCTGTCTCCTGAATTTTTAATCTTAGCCATTCTGACTGGTGTAAGGTGAAATCTCAGGGTTGTTTTGATTTGCATTTCCCTAATGACTAATGAAGTTGAGCATTTTTTAAGATGCTTCTCCGCCATCCGAAGTTCTTCAATGGTATATATACACAATGGAGTACTATTCAGCCATTAGAAACAATGGATTCATGAAATTCTTAGGCAAATGAATGGAGCTAGAGAACATCATACTAAGTGAGGTAACCCAGACTCAAAAGGTGAATCATGGTATGCACTCAGTAATAAGTGGATATTAACCTAGAAAACTGGAACACCCAAAACATAATCCACACATCAAATGAGGTACAAGAAGAATGGAGGAGTGGCCGCTTGTTCTAGAAAGACTCAGTGAAGCAGTATAGAACAAAATCAGAACAGTGAGGTGGGAAGATTTGGGTGGGAAAACAGGGGGAGGGAAGGGGACTGATGGGACTTTCGGGGAGTCGGGGTCCAGAAAAGTGGAAATCATTTGAAATGTAAATAAATATATCAATAAATTTAAAAAAAAGATTTTTCAGATGTAAATATCCTTCGTCTGGGCCCATTGCTTCAGGATCCACCTGCCCTGAATGGCAGTGACTAGAAAACCAAAAAATGAACTAGTGACTGGAGTTTCTTGAATGCCTTTTCTACCATAATAACATAAATGGTTGGAGCAAAGCAAAGCAGAATTTTTTTGCTATAAGATGGATTCTTACATATCTATATTTGCTTGGTTAGACCATGTCCCGGCCAGCAGAATTGCCAAGTGAGATTTTTAGCTTCTAAATATATAGAGAGGCCTGCTCTCCCCAGGAGACATTTTTTCTTTCGCCTCTGTCTGTAAAATCTCATGTTTACAGACTTCACTGGGCCCCCGCAGCACTGGGAGTTCTGTGGGTACTGCTCCCACAGACCAAAATTATTGTTCCTCGTGCAGGACTCCAAATCTCTTCAGCTCCTTGGGTTCTTTCTCCAGCTGCTCCATTGCGGAACCTATGTTCATTCTATTGGTTGGCTGTGAGCCATGGGTATTTTGATCCACTTTTCAGTAAGGATCAACGTATTCACACTTTGTTCTTCCTTCTTCTTGAGCTTCTTGTGCTCCGTGTGTTGTATCTTGGGTATTCTGAGCTTTTGGTCTAATACTCACTAATCAGCAATGGCATACCATGTGTATTATTTTGTGATTGGGTTATCTCACTCAGGATTATAGTTTCTAGCTACTTCTATTTGGCTAAGAATTTCATGAATTCATTGTTTTTAATAGCTGAGTAGTATTCCATTGTGTAAATATATCATATTTTCTGTATCCATTCCTCCTTTGAGGGGCATCTGGGTTCTTTCCAGCTTCTGGCTATTATAAATAAGGCTGCTATGAACATAGTGGAGCATGTGTCTTTATTGCATGCTGGGGAATCCTCTGGGTGTATGCCCAGGAGAGGTATAGCTGGTTCCTCGGGTATTATTATGTCCAACTTTCTGAGGAATCACCAGACTGATTTCCAGAGTGATTTTTTCCAGTTTTCAATCACACGAAACATGGAGGAGTGTCTTTCTTTTTTCCACATCCTCTCCAGCATTTGCTGTCCTCTGAGTTTTTGATCTTGGCCATTCTGACTGCTGTGAGGTGGAATCTCAGGGTTGTTTTGATTTACATTTCCCTGATGATTAAGGATGTTGAACTTTTCTTTAGGTGTTTCTCAACCATCCGGTCTTCCTCAGTTGAGAATTCTTTATTTAGCTCTTTACCCCATTTTTAATAGGGGTATTTGTTTTCAGGAGTCCAAGTTCTTGAGTTCTTTGTATATATTGGACATTAGCTCTCTATAAAATGTAGGATTGGTGAAGGTCTCGTCCCAATCCGTGCATTGCCATTTTGTTCTATTGACAGTATCCTTTGTTTACAGAAGCTTTGTGATTTTATGAAGTCCCATTTTTCAATTCTCGATCTTTGAGCATAAGCTATTGTTGTTTTGTTGTGGAAAATTTCTCCTGTGCCCATGTGCTTCAGGTTGTTCCGCACTTTCTCTTCTATTTGTTTCAGTGCATAAGTGTGTATGAGCCCAAAAGTTCAGAATACGCACGATACAATTGACAAACAACATGAAGCTCAAGGAGAAGAGGGATCAACGTGTGGATTCTTTGGTTCTTTTGAGAAGGAGACACGATTCTCACAGGAGGAAACATGGAGATAAAGTTAGAGCAGAGACTGAAGGAAAAGTCACCCAGATGTGGTCCACATGTGGATTCATCCCACACACAATCACCCCGGCATTAATGAGGATGTCATGAAATGCTGGCTGAACGGAGCCTGATATGGCCACCTCCTGACAGGCCCTGCCAGAGCCTTACAAACACAGAGGCAGATGCTCTCAGCCAACCACTCATCTGAACATGGCATCCCCAATGGAGGTGATAGAGAAAGGACTGAAGGAGCTGAAGTAGTTGGCAGCCTCATAGGAAGAACAACAACATAAATAAAACAGAGCTCCCAGGGACTAAGCCATCAACCAAGGCTGATGATACACATGACTGCAGATGCATGCCAGGCATTAATGAGAGAGGAGGTCCTTGGTCCTATGAAGGCTTAATAGATGCCTCAGTGTAGGGCAATTGAGGGTGGGGAGGTGGGAGTGTGGTGGGTGAAGGAACACACTCATATAAGATGGGGGAGGGAGGATGGGAAAGGGGATTTATGAGATGGGAAACCAGGAAAGGGTTAACATTTGAAATATAAATAAACCCCCATACTTTTAAATTTTTATTATTATGAATAGATATTTTATTTCTAATACTTCACCCTCAAGACCATCTTAGTTATTCAGGTGTGCTGCCATACTCCTGTAACTTCAGAAAGTACAGGTAAAAATCATTCCTTGCAAATTTCGGGCACACAGTGCTATATAGTAAATTCTCAGCCAACTAGGGCTACTCAGAGGGCTGTGTCTATTGTGTGGATGACATGGCTTTCTCCATGGATACACACTTGATGATGCAATCTGTATCAAACTATAGTCATACTGCTATGTTTATTTTTACCCTGAAAATATATATTCTATAACCCACATTCATTATTGGCACTGCAGACTCATTTATTAGAAATATAGTCACCTTACTCTTCCAATACCAAGGAAATAAAATTATTCACAAGACAGTATAAAAGAAATCCAGAAATGCACATCATTTTGCTAAATTTCTCTTGTATTATTGCATCAGTGATAAGCACACAACAGAGATAATGACTTCTAAGTCATGTAAGGAAGAACTTTTTATAGATGTTGGCCTTGATGTGATTCTTTTGCTGTTTGTGTTGCTGTTCATGTATATTTTTAAATTTATTTTATATGAAAGAGTGGTTCTTTTTTACTTAATTTTTTTATTGCTACCATTTGGCTATGGCCATCTTGCAATCAGTTCCCTCAGCTGCCAAAAGGGGTTATCAGATCCTCTATTATCAGATGGTCCTTGTTTAAATCACATGTGTCCTCCCACAGGACAACAAATGCTCTTATGAGCTATTACTCCAAATTCTGCACTAGGCCTTTGTCTTCCAGCACCTGTGCTGATCTAATTGAACTGTATCATTCCCACTTAAATGGAGATACCTCTTCAGATGGGAAGGTACAGGTAAGTGAGGTATGCATGATAGTTATCTTAGGATATCACACATTTATGCAGGGCTCTATTGTACCCAATGATCTCTGTGGGTTCAAAATCACAGCCCAGCATCACTTGTTTTAGCATCAGTTTTGGAGGAAATTGCTCACCTGTATTCTAGAATGGCAATGTAGATTAAGTAAATCAATAAAATACAGAATTGGTATTATCCTCCTTGAGTCTGGAGTATTATAATGAATCCTTCTTGAAAACAAGAAAAGTATATCTATCTAAAAATGTTGGAAGGAAGCTCTAGTGTAGCCACAGTGTATGGATCTACTGTCTAGACTACAGGTATCTGCGGGAAAGCATGTCTGTCTAAGCCTGGAAAATTAGAGGAACAGTTAATTAGGCCATTTTGTAATGGAAGGTCTCAGAGTATATTGAGGAATTTATCTTCTAGCTGACAACTGACTACTTACAAGGAGGGCTAAAGGGGTTTGACTAGCAGGCATTGTTAGAGAGAGAATGACATGGTTTCTGCCTTTGGGATAGAACCGGAATGCATGGGCCTCCATGAGTGTTGATAGTTGATTTGGGTATAAATCTAATTTATATAATAATGTACATATTTTATTTTCTTTCTTTGAGGAATGTCCTTATTGTTAATGTTAATGTCTCTAGGATAATTATAGTTAGCTGGAGTCCAGAGGCAAGGAGTGGCTAATTTCTCAGCAAGTGGTAAAGTCAGGGGCCTTTTGGACTGCCATTTATGGTATTGAAAATTCTTTAAAAATATGGATTGGAAAAAAATACATAATTTCTCAACTATGTAAAAACATAAGGATTTAATATGAATTTTGTAAGTGGTTTAATAAAACTAAAGTTAAAAAAGCAGTTGAATTTTGTGGTAACTTCTTTGAATGTTAGTAAGTAAAGAAATAAAGAGAATTAGGTATTTTTTTAAAGGCAGTCATATTACTATTTTCAAGATCAGCCTGTCACAGATCATGGTTAGACCCGGGTGTGGTAGACGTTTTAATTTCTAGAAAGGATGCCTACAGCTTGTTTATGATTTGTGCTTAACAGAGGCAAGCAGATCTCTAAATTATTTTCCAATGTTAAAGGGAAATATGTGATTAATGTCTCCTAAGAAGCAAGGGACTAGGTTCACAGGATGCTGATTTATAGGATAATCAAAAAGAGAGCAGGGCTCATTTACTAGATTTATATGTAAAATAAGAGACTGGGCTTATGAGCTGCAAGAGAAAAACTATCAAGATAATATTTTCAGAATAGCAAAAAAAAAATGCTTGGAGAACTGTCACAGGAAACACGTAGAGAGAAAGAAAGCTGCGTGGAGATTCTCAGGGAAAACTGATCAGAGGGAAAAATGATAGAACAAAGAGAAAGCAAGCTGTACAGCTTTCTTGAGCTGAACATCAGCCACCAGCTTGCACCACAATTCTAGTCATTTGTTTTTCTACTATCAGATACCTCTTCCTTAGAATCTCTCTTCAAGCTAAGACTGTTCTTTGACAACTGATTTATGGTTTATGGAGTGTCACTGACTTACTGAGATGGGATTTAGGCCAGAGAGTAAAATAATGTGGAGGAAATGATCTAAGTGGACCCCAGACCGTTCTGGCAAACAAGAGCTTTTCAAAGATCAACATTCAGATTATCTGAGCAGAAGATTTTGTAACACTCTGCCTTAAGTCACCTTGTCTTTTTGAGCTGACCCTGATACTGAAAGGACAGACTTAAAACTTTGTAAAACTAGATTTAAGACACACTACCAAGAAACTAGTGTATTGAGTAGTTCTCAATGCCTATATTAGTACCTAGAAGGAGCCTGGGTCTGGCTATGACATATTCACATATGGGTTCTTGGCATAATGTGTTGTTGCTTTGGATATTGCTACTATATGAATTGATTAACGTGGTATCTTCTACTGGCACACGTGCAGGTATAGAATAGTTTCATATAAAACTTTCCCAGACTGAAATGTTCTTATTACACACTGTGGAGTCTAGATTCTCTATCAGGTAGCTAAACATTGCCAATCTTGATAGCATTCTTTCAACCATTCTCTATGAAGGTCAATATGGAAGGCCAAATTCCAAGCTAAATGCATTCATTCAATCTACCCTGTGATTTTGTAGATGAATGGGAATCCAGAGCTGCATCTCATTTTTAGAGTATTTGTACAGCATGTTCAATGCCCTAGAATCAATCCTATCCTAAGAGCCTTCAAAAAGGAGTTTCTCCGTAGAGACTTTAATTCAATCTAAACCCCAGTCTCTTCACAGGACGTACCTGGATTTCCAACATATGTATATATCATGTACATTTGTAGATGTATGTATGTATATATGTATGTCTATGTACACACACACACACACATATATGTGTGTGTGTGTGTGTGTGTAGGTGAATGTAAAGATATATTTTTATGAAGAGCAAAAGTATAGATTAAGAGCTTCTAAAATTCCTTAGATAAAATGATAAGGTAAAGGGATGGTTAAGTTGTAAGAACACAACCAGGCCACAAGAATCCATGAAGACCTAGAATAGGGAAAAATAAGCCATGAGAGCTGCTATCCCAGTACCATAAACAATAGGTATACTCGTCTCTCCAGAAGAAGAAAACATGTCCAGCTGTCCCTGACTGACAAAGGTAATGGGAAAAAACAAATATTTGTGTAGAGGATCAATATTCTCAAGACTGTACAGGAGACCAAAGGGAGGATATTCTGTAAAACTGTTCCATAAAAATCAGATTTTTAAACCCTGCCTGAGCCCAGAGCTGCCATACTTATTATTATTATTATTATTATTATTATTATTATTATTATTATTATCAAGGCTCAGGAGGCTGAAATGACAATGTTTGGAGGGATAACAGTCTCTGTCATATTTAGCAAAACTTAGCCTTAGCCCAAATCCCATAAGGTTATCAGATAGGCAGGAGGGAGAAGGGATAAAATAAGGCTACAGAATCTGCAGTCCACAATTGGGCAGACACAACCATTCCGCAACTGGTGAGCTCCCTGAGAGGCACTTAGCAGTAGAAGCATTTATTCTTCTTGAGCTTCTTGTGATTCTCCGAGGCTTCACTCCTCTCATTCTCTAATCTCTGTAGGTGTGATATTACCTGCTCATGACCTAACTTCAGCTTCTCTTAGAAAGAATATGCTCTGTGGTAGGACATGTCCCTAGGAGTGTAGACTCCCTTACTCACTGGCCTAAAACTGCACATCAGCACAGGGTGGTCCTCAAAGAACACACTCCATGGATTGTGACATCCTGGATCCTGTGTACTCTCAAATTATGGTGATTATAAAACATGATACTCTGACACTAGACAGATAAAGGCTATGTATCCAACTGGAGGATGACTGGTTGCATGTGGTCACTCAGCAGGATTTGGAATGCAGTCTATCCCATTAGGTTCTCAGGAGCAAAGTCTGTCAGAAATTACATATTATTGTGGGGATTTAAATCAAGAACAAGACAATTTTATAAACAGCTCAAAGTTTCCAAAACGTACCAAGGTACACTCTTCATCGGAGAAGCATTTACAGATATGAGATTGGACATAGTGGCATCCTTGAGGTGCAGCCACCTAGAACAAAAGAATTGAAAAATATAAGATGAGCAGGGCATTGGAGACCCAAGAATAACACCATGGGATGTGAAACAATGAATAGCTATAGTCCATTTTATCAGTCCATTTATTAGTGATAAATGCCACTCAATCTCACAACTCATTTCTCTAGCTGGGCATCAGGTGACTGGTAAAATTGTCCAATTACTTTTCCTTCTTCTTAATAACAATTGTTGGGGGTAGAGATTTATGGCATACCCCTGCCTCTGTAGCTAGAGGAGCACAAGAAAATATGCAAAGTGGGAAGGCATAGAGGATGCACAGACCAGGCTGAGGAGCAAACAGAAAGAGAGGACACCTGGGATCCAGTGAGAAACCAAAGACTTTGTCACAAGTTTGAAATGCCTTCTCTGTGGATCTCACATCTACCATCAGCCTGCAGAGATTTGGGTATCTAAGCAGCCATGTGTTTTATTTGCATACCTTCACATTCTAAGGATGACCAAAGAGATGGCCTCTTCAGGCTTTTTAACAACTACACAGGTTATAATTTGACTTCAGAGCCCCCAAACATATAGCTATAGAAACCAGAAAATAAATGGCACAGTCCCCAAGGACCCATATGCAGTTTTCATAAGCAACTGCCCTACCATGGATTCTAGGTTCATAACTGTGGATTAAATAGTCATGTATGACAAACCATAATCAAAAGCCTGAAAAATTAATTCAACTGAAAGATTAAAACAATCTTGAGCTGGAAAATATATCCATTCCCTGATTCTGAAAATTGTTTCGCTGCATTAGGGATATGTCTAATTCAGGAAGCTCAGGGTGTCATTCTCAGGAATAAGATTGTCAAAGGAGGTCTGAGAATGTAAGGTGCTGAAAGATTATTTTGTCCTGTGTTACTGTAGTATGATAGCCACTGTACCTAGAAAAACAAACTGGTAGTAAAGTGTTAAACTAATATAAATTGGGAAAAACCATTTTTCTCCCTGACTCTTTATGGTCTCATTTTACCCCACATTACACCCCCATGTACAGTAAGAGGAAAAATATAAAAATTCACACTAGAATCTCTTTGGAACAGCCAGCTCTTGTTATTGGGGATGGACACACTACTAATGTACTAGAATCCTCAACTTTCAGGAATTATGATAAGCAGGAAAGTTCACTAGCTTCACAGTGGCACCATTTCCTGTTACCCTCTCCTGGGAATCCAGGCTCACAGGTGCCTACTCCATGAATTTTCACATCACTGATCCATGACTCACTGTGCCTTTCCCAGGACCAAATCTTCCTTGCTGGTTTACAGTGCGATGGAAAGCCAGCTTCCTTTGTCCTCTCATTTCTCTAAGCTCCCCATTCTCACTCTCAAGTAGACTCCTCCTCCATCTTGCAGGCATAAATATTGGTGAACTCTCTAGGGACTAATTGAAAGCCCTGAGAGCAGTGGGTATTGTGACATCACTGGTGACATCACAGGGGATGTCCAGAGCTCTCCAGAATACACTAGAATGTTCAGACAAGTGGTTGTTTATGTCATGGGGAACAGGCTTTTTCTTCCTGTTAATGCTCTTCCTCTACTGAACAGAAGCTGAGGTGCCCATCCCAGGAGACTCTCCTGGGACACAAATGTTGATCACCTCCCTTTCAAAAGCCAGAGGACTCAGCCACTGAGATTTGTCAGTGTCAGAACAATGAGAAAGTGCTGTGCTTTATTTACAAATGTGTTAACTGTGTAGAACTGGGACAGGATGGAGAGAAGAGCCAGCCCATCAAGTTGGTAGCAGAAGACTTGAGATGTCCACTTTCTTCCTAGGCTTTGGCCGCATGAACTTGTTAGAAGGCAGTTCCAGGGTCACCTTCAGCATGTGGAGATTCAGGACGGGAGGGACGTTCTCAGGACGGTCTTGCTTGAAGATGATGCCTGCGGACAGCGGTCAGGAAAACAAGATTAGTCTGTTTTGTTCTCTTCGGTCAGAGTGTCAAATCTGAGTAATCTTGTATATATTATATAGTATATTGTATAGTATATATCTCTGTATTCCATGCTCTGTAAGTCAGGTTGTGAGAGACCCATCTACACAGACACTCCACAACAGTTGTATATGCAAATTTGTCGACACATTTCCAAATACCCCATTTCCTAAACAACTCTCATCTGTCCCTCAGCCACTTCCAACCTATTCTATAACTGAATTAACCACAGTATGTCACACCTGACTGCCTCCAACTGTAGTCTAAATGCCTCAAATCTAACAACCCCCCACTACTCTATGCATATCAAATTCCAACAACTACATGGTGGCTCACAACCATCTAAAGTGAGATCTGACGACTTCTATTGGAGTTTCTTAAAGACATCTATAGGATATTTACATACAATAAATAAATAAATAAATAAATCTTTTAAAAAAGAAAACTTAAAATAAAGGATGGTCTTATTTCCAAGAATTCAATTATTGTCCAAGAATGTTTTAGATATCTTAGAGGTTTTTCCCCCTACAAAATTGAGTACTGTCCTTGAAGTATCTGCATAAAAGTTAAGCTGAAAATGTGAGGGGGCTTGTATTAAATCGGATGATTGCTTTTAGTTTATTGTCCTCATATTATGTTAAGTTTACATGTTCTTGAACATGGGAGATCTTTCAGTCTCATTTATTTATTTATTTGTTTATTTATTTATTTATTTATTTTCGTTTTTTATTACTTTCATTTTCTCAGTCCAGTTCTTAGCTCTCTCTTTGCACACCATCCCAGAATTACCCATCCCATTCCTCTTACCCCCTATCTCCAATAACATGTCTCAATCCTCCAACACCCAGCTCAAAGTACTAGAAAAAGGTCATCCATAAAATCATTTAAAAAAATCCTTCTCCAACTTAAAAAGGTGCTGGCCATAAATATACAAGGAGCCTATAAATCTCCAAACAATTTAGACAAAAATATAAAATTTTCTTGTCATACAATATTCAAAACACGAAATGTGAGAGCTGATCCTGTGCCACAGTTCTCCATACCCAAATACTGCAGTGAGAGAGAGGGTCTCCAAGGTGTGTTGACAAGCCTCTGAGTAGAGGTAAGAATACCACTTCTGCTCAAAGGGACCTTGACAGAGCACTCAGTTCAAAAGAACTGAGCAGCAGCCTGGGACATGATCCTTTTATTTTCTGCCTGCGCTAGAGCTGATCCCCTGCCTCAGTGCTCCATATCCAAATTCTGTGTGGAGAGAGTTGATCTCCCAGAAATTCCATCACACCTGTAAGCTCCACTTCTGCTCAAATCCCCGGACCATGAGAGAGCCACACAGAGCCATCAGAACCCAGGAACCAAGGGACAGCTGGGGACAGGATCCTTCTGGATTCTTTCTGCACCTTGGAGGTAGCTGATTATGTGCCAATAATTTCTATACAAAAATTTCTCCTGGAGACAACTGTTCTCTCTCAGGAGTACTGACACACAGACTCGCAGGAGAGACAAGCCTCAGTCAGAGACAGATCAGCTAACATCAGAGATAACCAGAGAGCAGGACACAAGGGCAAGATCATAAGCAACAGAACCCATGGCAAATTGGTAACATCAACATCTAGTTCTCCCACCAGAGCAAGCCCTGGATATCCCAACACACAAGAAAAGGAAGTCTCTGATTTAAAATCATATCTCATGATGACGATAGAGGACTTTAAGAAGAGCATAAATAACTCTCTTAAAGAAATACAGAACACAGGAAAACATCCAGTATCCCTTAATGAGGGCACACAAAAATCCCTTAATGGTTTTCAGAAAAAGGCAAATAAAAAGGGGAAGGAATTGAACAAAACCATCCGGGATCTAAAAATGGAAATGGATACAATAAATAATTTATAAACGGAGACAACCCTGGAGATAGAATACCTAGGAAAGAGATCGGGAGTCATAGATGCAAACATCAATAAAATGCAAGAAAGAGAAGAAAGAATCTCAGATGTAGAAGATGCCATAGAAAATACTGACAGACGTCAAAGAAAATGTAAATGAAAAATTTCTTAACAAAAAATATCCAGGAAATCCAGGACAAAAGGAGAAGGCAAAATCTAAGGTAATAGATAGAGAAGAGAGCAAAAATTCCCAACCTAAAGGGCCAGTAAAAATCTTCAACAAAATTACAGAGGAAAACTCCCCTAACCTTAAGAAAGAAATGCCCATGAATATACCAGACGACTAAAGAACTCCAAATAGACTGAACTAGAAAAGAAATTTCTACTCTCACATAATCTATGCACCAAATGCAAAATTCAAAGAAAGGCTATTTAAAGCAGTAAAGGAAAATGGTCAAGTAACATATAAACACAAGTCTATCAGAATTTCACCAGATCATAACAAAAAAACATGAAAGCCAGAAGGTCCTGGGCAGGTGTCCTATAGATCCTAAGAGACCACAAATGCCAGCCCAGGCTACTATACCCAGCAAAACTCAACGTTAACATAAAAGGAGAAACAACATATTCCATGACAAAAACAAATGTGCACAATATACTTCCACAAAATCAGCCCTAAAATGTATAATAAATGGAAAATGTCAACACAAGGAGGGAAACTCCACCCTAGAAAAAAGTAATAAAGTAGTCTTTCAAAAAGCCCAAAATAAGATAACCATGCAAACATAAAAATAACAGGAAGCAGCAATCACTATTCCTTAATAACTATTGATATCAATGGCCGATAAACAGACAGACTAATGGACTGGATATGCAAACAAGACCCAGCATTTTGCTGCATACTGGAAACACACCTCAGTGACAAAGACAGACACTACCTTAGAGTAAAAGGTTGAGCCCAGTGCCCTTTGACTTTACAGTGTGCACATTGATCTTTTTCCAAGTGCGGTTTATCTTTTCTGGGTCTCCTTGTCCCCTGCCATTTTCTGTCTCCCAGGTCCCCTGACTGCCAAACCCTGTCTCTTTTATCTCTGTCTACTACTGCAGCCAGTATTCTAGTCAAAGTCTTTTCTTGCTTTGTCTTTTCTCATCTCCCTATTTTCTCTTTCTTGTTTCTCTTCCTCTCTCTCCCTCTTGTGGTACACTTTCTCAGCCTCTCTAACCACATCCCTTACAGTACAATCTTGCAATCCCTCAATCCGCTGCAATTTCTTTCTGATGTCAGAAGCTGACTAACCAATAAAGGCAATAATCACAGAGACTCGCTGCCCTACAGACATGGGGTCAAAAGGGGTGTACCTTCTGTAAGCCTCCATGAGCCTCTCCAGAAAGACTGAAAGGGGTTCAGTCAGTGCCTGCATGACCTCTCTCACTTTAGCCAGATTTGTGGGCCTTTGTGCGGCACCACTGAGACCCGCCTCTAGAGCCCGGCGGTAACTGGACAGCTGTTCCCTACCTTGTGCCATGTTATAGTCCCATTGAGGATGCATCAAGGGGAATCCTTCATCTATCCCAGCCGGAGTCTGGACAGGACATCCGGCATTGTCACAGGCATTCTTCTGAGCTTCGAGGAGAATTCTTTCTTTCTCCTCAGTGGTGAACAAGGTTTGTAAAAGTTGTTGGCAGTCATCCCAGGTAGGCTGATGCGAAAACATCAGGGACTCTATTAAACCTGTAAGCCCTCCAGGGTTTTCTGAAAAGGGAGGGAGATTAACTTTCCAGTTATAAAAATCAGAGGAAGAGAAAGGCCAGTACTGTAAAAGTTGTAAACCATCCTGGTCATCTGGATTTGGAGGTGGTCCAACAACCCTAAGGGGAAACGCCACAAGCAGGGACGCTACAGTGGAGTTGGCCAGTCCTTTGGAGGTGAATCCCCATTGACTCCTGGTCCCTGCAGCGGGACCCCATCCTCTGGCCCCAGGGATTGGAGCTAGAAGGGGTCCAGTGGAGCTGAGGTTTGGGGTTATGGTAGTGGGGCTGCAAGGTAAAGTGGGGGTGGGGGAGCAGTCCACTCAGGGGGTTCTTCTATTTCAGGGTAAATCTTAGGAACAGGGCTAGTGGAGTGCTGCGCTTGCTCCCCTCGTTAGGCTTCAGTTTCATTTTCTTATCTGCAGCATATCCTCTGGCAGCCAGGATCCTGGAGCCGGAACGACAGGGTGGGAGGAATGGTTGGGCCCACTGAGGTGGGGATCTCGCCAAGTCATCCCATACCGTGATGTACGGCTGTTGGTCTGGATGTGATTCCAGTCCTTTGTGAAAAACAACAGCCTTCACGGCCCTAATGGTAGGCAAACCAAAAGTTCCTATGGGCGGCCATCCTACCCAAAAAGCAGGCCATTCCGAGGCACAAAAGGTCTGCTACTGTTTTTTCTTAATTTCTACAGATAAATTCCGTCCTCTTGCCCTAATTTCCATCCAATGGTCCTTAGTCAAGAACAAAGGGGTTGTCACTGTCTGCCCCATGACAAAAACAAAAAACAAGAGGTACAAGAACAAAACACAAAAAAATAAACACTAGCACGTCCATGCACACTCATCAGTGTCTGGACTTAAACAGCCAAACACAACTTCTGACGGGGCAGGATTCTGCTTCCACTCCCTTCTCGGTAGAAGAAGCACTCTGTCCCCTTCGTTCCTGAAAACCAGAGTCAGGTTCCCCTAACTGTCCCTCACCATTGGAGAGTCCTCCAAGGTTGCAGCCTCTAGGACTCTAGGACGTCTCCCTCTGCAGCAGCTGGGTCCTTACGGCCTGCAGCAAAAGCTGCAAACAAATGGTGGAGTGGAATTCTGCTTCCACTCCTATCTGTTAACAAACTGAAACCAAAACACACACACAGAGGTGCTGCACTCAGACACTCAGGACATTTAGAACAAAAACATTGCCAGCACACACACACACACAAGCATACCTCCAAGGGGGTCATCGAGGTTCCTGGGTGGCACCTATATCCCCGTACAGGCCACCAAATGTAGGACCTACTTTTTGGGGAGTCCCCGCACTCAGTTCTTGGGATATCGTACACCCAATGAAACATGAGTGACCAACTTGATGGAAACACATGAGGCAGTTTATTATCAGAGTTCCAGGCCGACATATATCTCACACAGGAGACAGAGGAGTCGACCCTGAGGCTCAAAAGTTAGGGGTTTATATATGAAAAGTCAAGGGTTTTTGGCGTGGTTACACATGATTTGCTGATCCAAACATTGACGGGGGATTCTGGTGCGCAGAGGGGGCTTTTTGGCATACATACAGCTCGGTCGATCAGCAATGTAAGAGGGCGATTTATTTTATTAGCAGGAGGTCACTTCGACATTAGTAAACTGCATCCAAGAGACAGGAGACAGGAGACTCCAGTCCAGATGGTGTATGACCCATAGGAGTTTTCCCAGGCACATCCCTTATCTTTTATGGCAGGTCTGTTTGTGGAGTGACTCAATCACAAACTTGCTTCAAGCTTGTCCGGCATGCCCGGGCTCTAAGTCTGCCTGCTGCCTCAACTATGGATTCTGGGAAAACCTAGCACCCTTCAATGTCTACCATTTATCTGTATTATTTTTCAATTAAAACCTTCACTATTTCAAGTTTTACTTAATTTTTTCACAAATATTTACAGTAAATGTTTCTACTACCTTTTTCAATTACTTTAGAAATATTTTATATGTCTAATATTTTATCTGTATTATCTTTACTGATATCTTAAATTATAATACATTTCCTGTATATTACTTCAATTATATTAGAAATATTTTCCATCAACATCTTCAATTTTATTAAAATTGTTTCTAGGTTCTTGGACAATATTCTAGGTATATTTTCTATGTTTACTATTTTACTATTATTATTTTCCAACTAATTCTTCAATTTTAACACATATCTATATATATTTCTTCAATATTACTTGAATATTAGTTAATAGAAACTTTAATTTTAACAGAAAATATTTCTATTTAATTTTTCAATTATTTAGAGATATTTTTATGTACACAATACTATCTGAATAATTTTCGATGAAAAATCTTTAACACTACTATTCTATACACTGCTTCAATTTTATCAGAAATATTTTCCATGAAAATCATTAATTTAATAAGAAAATGTTTGTAAGTGTTTGATTTAGTAAAGATGATTTATCTTTTACTATTATTATTTTCCAACATATTCTTCAATTTTAACACTTAATTTTTCAATTTTTTTACTAAAATTGAGTGTGCCTACACATTTAGTTTTCTTTGTCAACTTTTTACGTGTATTTATTTTCAATGCCAAATCTTAATTTTAAATAAATTTTCTGTATATTTCTTCAATCTTATAAGAAGTATTTTCCATGAAAGCCATCAATTTGAGTAGAATTTTTTTACATGGTTTGTCAGTTAGTTTTGATGTATTATCTATGTGTACACTTTTATGTTAATTATTTTACATCAAATTCTTCAATTTTAGCACACATATTTATATATTTCTTCAAATTCAGTGAAAATGTCACATTGGCCTCACTGTCAGTCACTCAGACTGCTGGCCCTGCGCCTGACATCACGCCAACCCCGCCCCTCGCCCATCTATGTCAGCCCCGGGCGGGAGCCATGTTGGATTTCCTGACTGTCACCCAGCAACCACTGGTCACGCCCCATGACGTCACCCGCGCCCCGCCCCCTCCCCATGACCATGCATCTCAGTCCCTGGCGGGCGCCATGTTAGCGTCCCTGTCCATCACCCGGCAACCACTGGCACCACCCCTGACGTCACCACAGCGCCCGCCCTGCATCCAGCCTCCTGGAATGTTGTCATTTCCTGTCTTCTATTTTATGAATGAAAGTGGGCTGGGAGTTTGAATGTGCGTGTTGGTCAGAGGTCTGGCAGAGGTGGGAAGGAGGTGAGCGCGCTCATTTAGCGGCTGCTGCGATTGCTGAGCTTCCTGGGCTCTGAGCAGCCAGGCCTGAAATTGTGGAATGGGACCGCATTCGCATGCGCATCCGGATGAAGATCGTGCTCCATGCTGTGGGTGTCTGTGAGCTCTCAAGTCACGCCGCGCTATCCTCCTGTCGTCTCCACAGAAGCAGTCTGTAAGTTTGGAGAGGCCAGGCACGACGAGGTCTTCCCGCTCTGTAAAGTTTACAGTGGGGTGGAGTCCAAACCCCCTCTGTGCTCTGGGCAGGGACAATGGCCGGGCAAGGCGCAGGCTTCCTGCTCTGCTCTGGAAAGTTTGCAGCGGGGCAGAGTGCAAACTCTCTCTGTGCTCCAGGCGGGGACAGTGGCTGGGCAAGGCACAGGCTTCCCACTCTGGAAAGTTTGCAGAGGGGCAGAGTGCAAACCCTCTCTGTGCTCCAGGCGGGGACAGTGGACTGGCAAGGCGTGGGCTTCCCGCTCTGGAAAGTTTGCAGCGGGGCCAAGTGCAAACCCTCTCTGTGCTCCTCCAGTCAGGGACAATAGCCGGGCAAGACGCGAGCTTCCCGCTCTGGAAAGTTTGCAGCGGGGCAGAGTGCAAACCCTCTCTGTGCTCCTCTGGGCAGGGACAATGGCCGGGCAAGGCGCGGGCTTCCTGCTCTGCTCTGGAAAGTTTGCAGGGGGACAGAGTGCAAACTCTCTTTGTGCTCCGGGCAGGGACAGTCGCTGGGAAAGGCGCTGGCTTCCCGCTCTGGAAAGTTTACAGTGGGGCGGAGTGCAAACCCTCTCTGTGCTCCAGGCAGGGACAGTGGATGGGCAAGGCGCAGGCTTCCCGCTCTGGAAAGTTTACAGTGGGGCGGAGTGCAAACCCGCTCTGTGCTCCTCCAGGCAGGCACAGTGGCCTAGTAGCATGACCCTCCTGTGGGAACAGAAGCCGAGCCTGGCCGCCATGGATCTCTGTATCTTCTGCCTGTGAGCTGGTGAGACAGGAAGGGAATTCACAGGCCAATAAACTGCATCCTGTTCCTTAACGAGACAGGCTGGGCTGAGAAATGACAAAGACCTGGTAGAGTTTACAGAGGTCTGGGCTGGCACTTTCCCAAGGAACATAAATAATAATCAGGTTGGAGCTGGCTGGGGTCAAAGGCTGTGGGATGGACAGGGCTATGTCCCAGGCTATTTTTTTCTTTAGTTTTGTTAGTTATTTATGTAGTAGTTATTTATATTGTTTTCCTTTGATGTTTGCTGTTTTTATTATTGTGCAGCAAAGACTTTTCTACAATCTATTAGATATTTTGGATGCTTCTTTTACATTAACAGGCACCTCCATTAGTTTAAGAAAGTTTTCATTTATGATTTTATTGGAAATGTTTTCTAGACATTTATGCTGATTGATCTTCTTCACTCTCACCCTCACCTTCTCCTTCTGAGGTGTCCACTGTGGGTGTGCAACTTGAATGCTTCTCTGAGTCCTGCTCTGAGCTCTGCTGTTGTGTGCTGTGAGGGGACCTCAGGGAAATGCTGAAATCAAGACATGGTGAGTACAGGATATCTGCCCATGATGGGAGGAACATGTGGTTGAGCAGTGTGTCCTCTATGGGGTTGGATTGGAATGATCAGCCAGATGTGACTTCCTGTGACTTTTCTAGTGGTTTCTTCTTACTTGATAGGTCAGGCCATGATCTCTGAATAACTTCAGCATCATGGCTGATTGTAATTCTCTCCAAAACATCAGGACCAGTTGCTTTCTTTTAGAAGCATGGGTGCTTTCTGAGACTATGAAGCATCTTTTTGTCTTTTATAATATACAATAAGAAAGCAGGAATAGACCTGGAGAGATGGCTCAGAGGTTAAGAGCTGTGGTTTCTGCTGTAGTTTTTTTATAATTCTTTAACTTGTATGTTTAGTGTTTTGATTGTTATGCGGCAAATGAAGGACCTCTTTCCCATTTTTTTTTTCTGCTTTTGATGCTTCCAATTCATTAACAGGCATCTTCTTTAAGAGAGTTTTCATTCCTGATTTCATTTGAAATATTAAATATTTTCTATACCTTTATGTTGATTGATTCTTCTTCTTCTTCTTCTTCTTCTTCTTCTTCTTCTTCTTCTTCTTCTTCTTCTTCTTCTTCTTCTTCTTCTTCTTCTTCTTCTTCTTCTTCTACTTCTTTCTTGTCATTCACCTTCTCCTTCTTCTTTTCATCTGCTCCTCCTCCTTCTCGTTTTCCTTCTCTGACATGTCCTGAGAAAATAAACTAAATAGAACATGGAAGAGATCTGCTGCAAAAGAGGGCAAGGGAAGAGAGTGAGAACCTGAGGTTGGTGATTTATTTTCCTGGCCAGTATTCATTATTATCCTATGTTGGTGTTTGGGTAGCTGAATTTGTGGTGATTATGGCTCTAGGTACTGGTTTCTCAGGGTGTCTTTTTTGGGTGGGAGTTTACTCCTGGCTTATGGTTTGCTGTCTAGATTTTTAGAAAATGTTGGGTGACTGTTGCCCCTTTTTCTGACCTGTTTGGTTGGGATGTTGAAGAGGAAATGCTGACTAATGTTGAAAGCTTCAAGAGGAGGTGGGCAGTAAGAGATACTCTTAGAAATCCACAAGGATCTATAGTCAGTAGAGAGGTGAAGCTGCCATCATTTCTACATTTCAGAGCTACAGTCATCTGAAGGAGCCTCAGTTGTGGATGTGTCCTCATCAAAATGGCAGCTGCTATGTCTGTGAGTGATAGTGTTGATGATTATGAGTGTGACAATATTCATAAGCAAGTGGGCCTAGGATGGATGAGATGACTTCCTGAGCATGCCGAATAGACCGATCTGAAGAACAAGCCAAGAGATGATGTTTGTCTGTGCTTTTGCCTACTGTTTGTAGCTTCTGTTCTATTCTAAGCTCCCAAAGTGATGAACTGATATCTGCCAGAACCATTAACAGCAACGATTTAGTATGAGATTTATTATTGTTTTTATGAGATGTTTTTTGCTTCAGGATTCTACCACAGCAAGATAGTTGCAAGTTAGAACACCAACAACAACAACAACAAAAAAAAATGGTATGCTGCTGGACAGAGTCTAGGTTCTGTTTTAAGGGATATGGAATTTATTAGAAATTGAGATGGCAAAAGTCATAGAAAGCTGTTCATGGAGTTTAATCAGTTGTTCTTATAGGATTGTGAGTTTGGAATGTTGACAATATGCAACCAGAGGAAATCGAGATCATAATATTTGAGTGGAAAATAGACTCTGAATTTTTTAGAGAGAGGTCATTCGTGTGATATTTTGGACAAGAATCTTTTCTCCGTGGCTTACACCCTGAAATACTGAGTGGGATAAAATTTGAAATGAATGTGCTGGTTTCTATATCTTTATCCTAATGTGTGTGTTTGTTCATTTTCCCACTTATTTATTTATTATATATTTATTTTATTTAAATTCGAATTGCTACCATCTCTTCACTCCACTTTACACAGTCCTTCATTCCTAACTCCTTTTATCTCTCTAAGGAGCTCGGGAACCACGGGAGTATCTACCAACCTTGGCATTTCACATTTCTGGATGGTTAGGATTATCTCTCTTACTGAGGTCAGACAAGGCAACCAAGTTAGGTGAACAGTTTGGACAGACATTCAAGAGCATAAGGGACATCCCCTAAACTTGATTTTAGTCAAAAGGCCGAGAAGCCATTAGATATATCTCCTGCTCCATTTGTTGGTGGAAACACATGAAGACTGAGTAGCTCATGAACTACATATATTGTGGGTTCCTTAGTCCATTCTGTGTATGTTTCTTGGTTGGTGGCTCAGTCTCTGAGTGCCTCCTAGTGTCTGGGTTAGTTGACATTGAGGTTCTTCCTATGGACTTCCTATTCCTTTGGAGACACTCAGTCCTTTCCCCCAAAAGACCCCCTGGACTCTGTCAAATGTTAGGCTGTGGGTGTCTACATCTGATTCTGTCAGGTGCTGGATGGACACTCTCAGAGGACAAGTATGCTAAACTACTCTCTTTAAGTATAAGAAAGTATTTCCTCAGTAATGTCAGGGATTGTTGCTTAACCATGGGATAGGTCTCAATTTGGGCAGGCTATTGTTAGGACATTCCTTCATTCTGTGCTCCATCTTTTTGCCTGCATTTCTTGTAGACAGGACAAGTTTTGGGTGGAAAGGTTTTTGGTTTGGTTGGTATAATTAACTGCATTGGGGACACAGTTTCTGGCTGCAGAATCTGGCCCTCTTCAGTGTCCATAACACACTGCTATGCATCTCAGCTACAATCAACCCGTAGACTCCCTGTTGCCCTACCTTTCGTGGTCTGTGGCATATTCTAAAGATGCCTAAACTCTTAGACCCCTAACAGCTGCAGACTTCAATTAATTTTCCTCACCCTATGGCCCTTCTTTTCTCCTCACCACAACTTTTTGTTACTTCCCCTTCCCATTTCTTAAGTACATTCCTTTCCAATTCTTTCTCTTTCATCTGTCTCCTATGACTATTTTATTTCTATTTCTGAGTGAGATTCAACCATGCTCAATTTAGACTTCCTTCTTTTTAAAGATTTATTTATTATATATGAACACTCTTAGCTGTCTTCAGACACACCAGAAGAGGGTGTCAGATCTCATTACTTGTGATTGTTAGCCATCATGTGCTTGCTGGTATTTGACCTAAAGTCTTTCCAAACAGCAGTCAGTGCTCTTAACTGCTGAGTCATCTATCCAGCCCCTTACCCTTCCTTCTTGTTTAGTTTCTTCAGGGCCAAGAAATACAGCAGGCATATCCAGTACATTATGGCTATTATTCATTTGTATACAGGCTAAATATCATTGTACTCATTTTTTACAGGCTAAATATAATTCCATTTTGTAAATGATCCATATATTCTGTATCCATATTTTGGTTGAGGTACATCTTAATTTTTTTTTAGTCTCAAGCTATTATAAATGAAACAGATATGAACTTAGTGGAGCACATACCCTTGTGGATAGATGGCTAAGAACATATCCTAAGTGTAACACTTCTACCAGCTAAGTCTTAAATTCATAAAAGGAGTAGGCAATGTGTTTCCTAGTTGCAAGAAGGAACTTTTAATGAAACCTGCTGCAAATGTGGTTTAAGTGACGCAAAGTACATCAACTTAGAAGTCAAATTTGAGAGGATTATTCATATGGTATGTCTTCTGAAAACTGATAGATAATAAATTTCAAGATTATGGATTATTCCTGTATGGTTTCAGTTTGGCACTATTACACCATTCTTTTGTACACTCAGCACCCCAGGGAAGTTCATTGCAGTGAAATTATGAGGATGATGCTTGAGTTGCATTTTGCGACCACAACTTGTTGAGATAACTAAGGTATTGGTAAATCTACCATAGAAAGATGTATACAGGGAAAGGAAGTAGCCAAAATGTTAAAAGATGTGACTTTAGAGATTTGGCCTTGAGTGTCCAAGGAGACTTTAGACATTTGATCATTGTAGAAGCTCCTGCAGATTGCTAGGATCACTGAAGACAGACTGAATGAATTTACATCATACGATGAACATTTGCCTATAGTGATCAGGGCATGTAGTTGATTGAAACAAAAAACTGCCAGATAGGATGATGTCATTGGCTGCTTGTCTGTCCTGTCTGGCTTTCTTTGTGAAGCTTGTAGAAGATCTTCTGGTAGGAGCCATTCCAGATACCTTCCAGGATAGTGTTTATAGAATGAAAATTTTATTTGTTCTCTCTTTTTTTTCTTTTCCAATAATTTATATATTCATTGTCACCCTTATCACTATACCCATTATATGTCCCTTGCCATGGCAGAGTCCCTCCCCCAGTCTCCTCTGTTATTTTTTTTTTGAGAGGTTGTGGGGGCCCCAGGTATCCTGAAAATTGGTGCATCAATTCTATGAGTACTTGTGAGTTAAGTACATCCTCTCTCACTGAGGCCAGACATAGCAGCCCAGTTAAGGAAACAGATTCAAAAGATATCCCCCCCACATCTATAGGGAAAGCCCCTGCTACAGTTGTTAGACGACCTTCTGAGCCTGTTAGCTGCACATCTGCTATATATGTGCCAGGGGACTTAGTCCATCCTGTGTATGATATTTGGTTTGTGGCTTAGTCTCTGAGTGTCCCCAAGGGTGCTTGTTACTTGAGTCTCTTGGTCTTCGTGTGGATTTCCTATCCTCCTCAGGGGTTTCAGTCTTGCTGCCAACTCTTCCATAAGATTCCCCAAGGTCCATGCAAGGATTGACTCTGGATTTGTGCAGCTTTTTCAGTCAGCTTGTGGGTGGATCCTCTAAATAGACAATTAATCAAGGCTTCGGTGTGGGAGCATATCAGAGTTTCATTAATAATGTCATGGATTGGTGCCTGTCCATAGGATGGCACTCTCAAGTGGGGCAAATTTTCATTGGCCATGCCCTCAGTCTCTGCTCCAGATTTTACCCAGCATTTCTTTTAGAGTGAAAACATTGTGTCCTTGGTGTGTACTGTGTTGTTGTTGAAACTGACCCTTCAACTTTCTTCTCATGCTCCCATATATTCACTATAATCTCTTTCCTTAAATCATATAAAATACAATATATACATTTGCTATTCAGTGATAATCTATTTTACAAGTCTAGTTGTTTTATATTTTTATATTGATTTTATTTTTTGTTTTTCTTTTCCAAACCAAATTTTCTGTGTAGCTTTGTCTGTCCTTAAAGTAGTAGAGAAACCACAAAAAAAACACATGTCTTATATTTGTAATATAAGCATATTTTTGTGTGGTGTTTCATCCATATCTTTAGTATTGAAATTTGACCAAATGTTATAGATTAATCTTCATATTTCTGCCAGGTGAATACAGATGTTCTATGAATTTATAATTCTTTGTAGGAACTTTCATAAAGAACTTTGAGTTCAGTATCATTTTTTCCCATGGTTGTTTTTTGTAGGGACTGAGGGTCTTAAAATATACATTTTAGTCTCTTAGAACACATTACAAAGGCCATGCCGGTGTCTAGGTAAATGGCATACACCTGCCTGTGACTCTGTGATTAAAGACATGAGAAAATACACACAGATTGCCCATCATGTTTGTAGTTAGTAATTGTTCATACAATTTTTCAGATGTGTGCTCGGTATTGTGGATCTGTTTCCTCTGCATGTCCCTCTCAATTCGCATTTCTCTGGCAAAGCTGTATCCTATTCAAAGTGTTCAAAAGTGACAGAAGTGTATCTTATAATTAAAGCTCCTACTAAAATGACACAGTAATTATAAATTCTGAGTCAGAAAATAAGCAGAGCAAGCATGAAAATTATGTGAATATATATTTGAGAAAGCACATATTTATTTTCCTGTGATGTTAGTATCATGCTTTGTGTTGTACATGTATGGGATATTTAGGAAGCAGTGACTTTTGATGATGTGCATGTAAAATTCACTGAGGAGGAGTGGAATTTGCAAGATCCTTCCCAGAAGAGTCTCTACAAAAATGTGATGTTTGAAACCTACCTGAACCTCAAAGCTGTAGGTAAGACTTATTTTTTTTTCAGAAGGAAAAAATGTTTTTTGGTTATTGATCATCTTCTATTATTTTAACTGTATGAAAATTGAGCTGAATAATTCAGTTTTACTGAATTTTCACTGAAACTTTCACAGTACAGTTAAAATTCACAGTATCTTTAATTTTGCCTATTTTCCAATAGTATATCATTCATTTTCTTGTACTGTGTTTTAGGCTATAATTGGGAAGACCATCATCTTGAAGAACATTTTCAAAGTAGTAGAAAACATGAAAGGTAATTTCCATGTGCAAGCTTATAGAATATTGTCTCTGAGGAAATTTTAATATCTTATGGAATCTCCAGTTAAAAGCAAAATAACAGTACTTTAAGTGTAGCTATGTTTATAATATTCTTAAAAAAACATGTACCTCAAGATCCAATATCTGGTTTGTGTATCCATTTGATAAATAGCTCCATTAGAGCTATGCTGTGGACCTGACATTCTGTATAGCCTCAAAGTATTTAGAAATTGCATAATGAATAATGATAAATCTATATCCAAAACATTCTAATAAACAGTTAATCCATAGAAAGTTTGGTAATACTCATATTCTTGTAGTAATATGGTTAAGTTTGGTGAGAGAGCATTTTATGAGTATCAAGAATGTTGTTGTGGAGAAACATTAGACTATATTGCACATGGTATGAGAAACAAAAATTCAAACTGTGAATACAATGTGTAAAACTTTCATTTATCATTCTTTTTTATGAGGTATATTGTGTGTCACAATGGATAAAAATGATGTGAGCATAGGCATATTGAAAGAGGAAACATAAAATGTTTTGTTCTAAAACAAGAAGGTACATAGTATTCTGACTTTGATAGAAATTAGGAATGTGAAAGATATTTGCAATTAGTTGCTTTTCTAGTTTTACAGGGAACCTCCCAAAACTCATAGTATAGAAAATCTTTATGGGTATTAAGAATTTGAAAATTCTTCTGTGTGTCCTTGTTAACAGTCAAAAGTGTTGTAATTCATACGAGAGGAGAAAATATGAATGCAATCAGTGTTAAAAAGATCAGAGTTGTTCTTTCTTCAGATTGCTAAAATATATCATATAAAAAGAAGGTGTTATAAATATGAGACTTGTAATAACCATCACAGGGGTCTTGAACTACTCATGATGAGGGAGAACACCATGAACATATAAATTACTAAAACCTTAAGATCTGCTGCTTCTTTACCATTAGAGAAATTGTAAACTTAATTCATATTGATTACAGGATTGATCAGAGTTATGAATGTGGTAAAGATTTCACATGTGCTAATTATTATTGCAGGTATGTAAGAAGATATACTTGAGTGAAACTCTATGAGTGTAATATAGTTGTTAAAGCCTTTACAAGATCAAGTCATCTCCAATATCATAAAATAGCACATACTGGAGAGAAACCTCATGAATGTAATCAATGTGGTAAAGCTTTTACAAGATGCAGTAATCTCCAATATCATAAAAGAACACATACTGGAGAGAAACCTCATGAATGTAATCAATGTGGTAAAGCCTTTGCAAGATCCAGTCATCTCCAACATCATAAAACAGCACATACTGGAGAGAAATCTTATGAATGTAATCAATTTGGTAAAGTCATTGCAGCACACAGTTATCTACAAAGACATAAAAGATCACATACAGGAGAGAAACCTTATGAATGTAATCAATGTGGTAAAGCCTTTGCACAGCGCAGTCATCTCCAATATCATAAAAGCACACATACTGGAGAGAAACCTTATGAATGTTATCAATGTGGTAAAGCCTTTGCATGTCACAGTAATCTCCAAAGACATAAAAGAACACATACTGGAGAGAAACGTTATGAATGTAATCAATGTAGTAAAGCCTTTGCAGAGCACAATGATCTCCAAAGACATAAAAGAACACATACTGGAGAGAAACGTTATGAATGTAAAAAATGTGGTAAAGCCTTTGCAAGACCCAGTCATCTCCAGTATCATAAAAGAACCCACACCAGACAGAAAACTTATTAATGTAATCAATGTGGTAAAGTGTTTTCACCAGGGATAAGTCTCCAAATTCTATGTGCTGGAGAGAAACATAATGAATATGATCATGAATTAAGTGGGAATTAGGAGGGTATCATAGTAGAATATGATAGACATGGGTGCTTGGGATTATTTCCACTCTGGAGATTTTTTTTTTTTTTTTTTATGTTTCTGCAAAGAAGTTTGCTGCCCTCGTCTGAAGAGTTTCTTTGAGGTTAAGGTAAAGATGTTTACATTAATTGTATTGACAAAGTAAGTCATGAAAATCCCCGCATAGAATTTGGCCTGAAAGTTTTTAACAACCCTAGAAACTAAGAAAGGAAAATTAAAAAAAGAACGGATCAAAATACAAGGCATCATCAGGAAGTTGAATGAAGTTTAATCTTGTGATCAAGGATATTCAATGGCATTAAAGGAATGGTTACATTAGGACAAGATTACATTCAGCTAAACATATGGATTTGCAGTTGTATGAAAGAGAACTGTATCATGTTAGGAATTGTTATTACCTGGATACTGTTTTGATGTAGACACACGAAGATACAATTATGTGTCAAATTGCCAAGAGATAGATTTGGATTCTGGGTTCTGAATTTAAAATATAAGCAGAAAGGGTTAGTTCATGTCATGATGTTACATGCTTTTTAACCCACCATTCACGAGACATTGTCATGCAGATCTTTGAGATCAAGGTAGATCTCTAAGCAAGTTCCAGGAAAGCCAAGATTAGGCAGTGATATATTTGAAATATTGAAAGATGCTGATAATGGAATAGAAGGAGCCACATTCTAGCCCCAGTAAGCACCAGAACTCTGAGAATTTTGTCATGAAGTGGTGTTGAATATTGTCAGAGAATTTTACATTACCTCATGAGATGATCAATTCTTGGTTTTTCTTACACTTTAATCCCATTTTGTTGAACCATCACTGTTTCTAGAATGAAGCCTTCCTCATTGTTAATGGTGGACGATCTTTTGATGTGTTTTATATTTTATTTTATTTGTTTTATCTTTTAAGTATTTTTGAATCTGTGGTTTTAGGGATAATTTGTCTGTAATTCTCTTTAATTTCTCAGTCTTTCCTGACTGGATATATGAGTAATCAGGGGTCAGAAAATAAATTGACTAATATTTATTTTGTTTCTATATTGTTGAATACACTGAATTCTTGTTAAATCCTCTTTGAAAGTCTGGTAGGACTCTACCCTAAAACTCATAGACGTGGGCTCATATTGGGGACATATTTTTATTGAATTCTGTTTTCCTTCATGTCTATGTCAGTTTAAGTTGCTTTTCTCTAGTCTAATTTTGGGATGTGGAATTTATTGAGGAAGTTAGCTATTTCTTTTAGAATTTCCAAGTTGGTGGAATGCACCCTTTTTAAACTATGTCTTCACTACTCTCTGGATTTCTTCATTGCCTGTTATTTAATCCCCCATTTCATTTTAGATTTCAATAATTTGTATATTCTTTATCTTTTAATAGGGGTTTGTTTATCTTGTCTAATAAAGGGATCAAAAGACCAACTCCATGTTTCATTAATTCTTTATATTGTTCTCTTTCTATTTTATCAATTTCATCCCCCAACTTGAAAATTTCTTGATGTCTCCTCCTCATTTTCTTTGCTCCCTCACATCTTTTTGTTGTAACCTTTAAAACATGCTGTTAAATTGCCTGCATGAGAGTTCTCTAATGTTGTCACGTAG
The DNA here is from genome assembly GCF_947179515.1 of Apodemus sylvaticus. Lineage (NCBI taxonomy): Eukaryota > Metazoa > Chordata > Mammalia > Rodentia > Muridae > Apodemus > Apodemus sylvaticus. The sequence goes on from NC_067490.1 coordinate 64,315,702, forward strand.
GCATTTTGTGCTGTGAACTTTCTTTTAGCTCCACTTTCATTTTCTTTGTGTTCCATGAGATTGTGCATGCTGCATATTCATTTACATTGAACTCTAGGAAGTCTCTGATTTCTTCCTTTATGTCTGTGTAGACCCATTTTCTCTCGCACAATTAGTTAGTAGTCAGTTAGCTGTCTTCTGTCATCAGTTACAACACTGATACATCAACAGGATTTTGGCCCAGATCATATCTTTTGTCTGATTAGGGAGTGTGGCTTCTCCTGGGTCTGGTTCAATCAAGAACATGAGGAACCCAATTTCTATGGGTCACCCACTGGGCTTTCTTGTTGCTCTCTGGGATGGAGTTTAGTCCTTGCTCAACAGAAGGGTCCTCTCCTTATAAATGGTCCATGGATATTAGAGGCAGCAATGGCACACCAGCCATCTGTGTCTTGACCCTGGGGAAAAGATAATCTTACCACAGTAAGGAGGGCATGCCTAAGTCTATGAACCCACAGGAAGCAGACACATCAGAATGGGAAGAGGCCATTTGAAGAACAAGAATTTGTTGTGCCACACCCAGAAGTGGCTGTGATGTCACAGGAATTGACTGGCCCTAACTGGAAGTGAGTGTACACAGAGAAACCCTGTCTCAAAAATCAAAAGCAAAAAAACAAATGTAAATAAGAAAATATCTAATAAAAAAATTCTTTAAACGAACACAACATTACGTCTCATTGTGACCACCTTGAGTGGATAAAGGTCAGTTCACAAGTATCTTAATCACTGCTGTTGCTTTTATAATATACTCTGTCAGGAGAACAGGTTTATTCCAGCTCACGGTTCACAGTAAAGTCCCTCATGGTGGGCAATGCCACTCTGAAGTGTGAAGCAGCTGCACACTCACAACAGGTGTGTAAATGATTCTATACTTGGGTGGAATTTTTTTTAATTGTTCAGTCTCAAAGAAGAGCAATAAAATGGAACATTTTAAATTCAACAACACATTGGAATAGACAGCACTGCACAAATATGACATGGCTCTGAGTGAAGAATGTTACAATTTGTATAATGCTGTGTATGCTGTGGCCCACACCTACCATGAACTCATTCTTCAACAAGTAGAGGCTCAGATACCAGTAGAGTACAGGGGAGTATTATCTGACTGTCAGCAGGTGAAGTTTCTTATATTTCATTATGCTTAGATATATCAATATGAACATTTAAATGGACCCAGAGACACACATGTACATTTGTTAGAGATTATTCCCTCAGTGAAAAGAATTTTACACTGCAAAATTCCCTAATTTTACAAGGGTGAATATCATGAACAAGGGAAACATTTAATAGGAAACAATATTTTTTTATATCAGTGAGTTTTGAGAAAACATGTCTCAACATTTCATCCAATGATTTCAAAAGTTAAAATAGGAGCCAACAATTTTATAATAAAAGCATTAAGTTGTGACTAGACTAGAATATTTTTCTGAAGAGTAATTTCTCAAGAGTCAGTACATGTGCTATAACTAATAGTTACTCATTTAAGTTAACAATGATTAACAAAATCGCAAATGGTTAAGACTATATATGTTAAGTTTCAGTTTATTTCATATTTTTATTGTCTATAAATGAAAGACCAACAGACATTATTTATTTTCACACACATTCAGAATTGCCTTTCATTTGCACATGCATGGATATATTTTCAAAATGTATTTTGGCTAACATGAAAACACGCACACACACACACACACACACACATTCACACACCATGTTACTTGTTATATGCTAATCATTTTTTCTTCCATATTTTACCATCTAACATTGACATGGAACATTATATAAATTTTCAGTATCAATGAGGTGTATTATATTTTACTACACCTGATTACTTCAATACAACTGTATTTTGTGGACGTCATTAAGGAAATAGAGGAAATTCACAATTTTGCTTGCCCTTTGTTGATACACTTATGTAAGCATCTAATGATGGATCTCATTTAGGTGTCTTCCTTGCTGAAGATCAGGGTGTTGACTAACCCTGTTGGAGAACTGGTGAACATGAGCCATAGGGAAAATCAGTGTACAGAATATGACATTTTCATCATTTGGAATTTTCCACAAGGCTTTGGATTTAAAGTGAAAATAGGAAGCTATTTTCCTTGCTTCCCACAGATGCAACAACTTCACATATCTGAAGATGTGGAGTGGGCCACAGGAGGAACTCCAGTGCATATGCCACAAATTTGAAATGTTTTCAAGATACCTATATTTTTAAGTATGAGGCACTAAAACAATATTTCTGTGGTTAAGATCAATGGCTACTCTTTCAGAAGACCATGCTCAATTACAATCACCAAAATCTGGTACCTCTCAACTCCATGTAAATCTCATCATAGCAATCAAAGACCTCTGAATTCCATGTTCAGTTGCACCATAGGCCTATTCACCACACACTACAGGTGTGTGTGTATATACATATACATATATATATATATAATGAAAACTTTGTAACTATATGTATACCATGGAATTTTCTTATTTTGTGAGAACATATTTATAGCCTAATTAAGTATTGCATGTGTTCATTAACAGAAATCTTTCTACAGATTCAAGGTATATATACACATATATGTATATATATATATATAATTGGTTATTTTATTTACTTACACTTCACATGTTATCCCACTATGCCAATTACTAGAGTCCCTTCTTCCGTAGGGGATTGACTGATCTGGCATCACTGGGAGGAGAGCCCCTTGGTCCTGTGCAGGCTCAATGCCCCACTATAGGGGAATGCTAGTTTGATGAGGCAGGAGTCTCGTAAATGCAGCGGAAGGGGTCAAGCAACAGGAGATTCAAGTTTTTGTTTTAAAATTGTCAACAAATGTCAAATTATACATGTTCTGAATAGCTCTTGTCTGTCTCTTTGCCTTAGAAATATGTACAAAAATGTCTTAAAATTGAATATTTTCATGGAAAATAATACAGATAAAATGATAGACATATTAAACATGTCTAACCTAATTGAAGTGTTAAGTAGAAATATTTTCTGATAAAAGTGTACACTTTCTTCAAAAGTATTTCTGGGGGCTGGTGAGATGGCTCAGCGGTTAAGAACACTGACTGCTCTCCCGAAGGTCCTGAGTTCAAACCCCAGCAAGCACATGGTGGCTCACAACCATCCGTAATGAGATCTGACCCCTCTTCTGGTGTCTGAAGACAGCTACGGTGTACTTACATATAATAAATAAATAAATCTTTAAAAAAGTATTTCTGATGAAATTGAAGAAATATATAGAAAAATGTGTTAAACATCATAGTGGACTGATGAAACACAATAGGGGAAGTGCTCATGGGTCAGTAATCTTCTTGGGGTGTCTGTTTTAAAGAGTAAAAGATCACATAGAATGATCTCTCACTCACTCTATCTTTCCTGAAAAGGGATATATTAGAATGACTCGCATGATGCTGTCTGACTTATTCCACAACAGCTGGATGGGGAGCAAAGTCCAAGAATCCAGAAGTTCTCAGTCCCTGAGGCTGGATGTCTCAGCTGGTCTTCAGTAGAAGATGGAATCACAGACAAGTAAGAAATAATGCCAGGGAAGTCATAAGTCTTGCTATCCAGGAGAGGGAAAGCAGGCAATGTGAAAACTGACTTCCTCTGTGTGCTTATGTAGGCCTCAAGATGAAGGTGTGGCCCAAACTAAAGGTGTGTGTTCCAGATTCAATCTCTGGATTAAAGGCAAGTGTCTTCTGCTGGGTGTGGCGTCTCAGACCTTTAATCCAAGCCCTATGATAGTGAATCAAGCAGGTAGATCTCTGTTAGTAACCTGGTCTACAAAGTGAGTTCCAATGAGGTGAGAAGATATTTGTAGTGCTAGGGAAATGTTAATGATCTACAAAATAACAGACTGGAGCCAAACTGATGTAACTAATATTATGCTCCTTATTTTATTTTATTTTATTTTATTTTATTTTATTTTATTTTATTTTATTTTATTCGAGTTATCTTGGTCCCTTCCAAGGAACCACTCTCATGCAGGATGGTTGTGGAGGTTGAGGGCAATGCAGGAGCCAGAGTCAAGGAATGAGGCCCGGCAAGAAGGCTAAAGTCTCCATGTGCAGACCCTCAGTCCTCCTACAGAGCGGCAGTCCAGAAAGTTCTTCACCACAGGGGGTGCTGCGGCACTGGAGTTCCAGGTGATGGGGACCTCAGTGCTCCTCCTGTGAACCCGCTTCTCTAATAGCTATGACTTGTCCCTCAAGCCATCTTCCTTAGGCTGTCAGCAGGCCCAAGTGGTTTTCCGAAGGTGATTTGAAACCACATATGTGTTTTTGTTCCTCTGAACATTCACTGTGCTGACAGGATTATGCTCTGCCAGGAGAACAGAGGTGCAATTCTGCAGGAGCTCTGGTTCTGGAAGGTGTGCTCCAAAAGGCTAACAAAAACTCCTGGCACGTTTGATCAAGAATGGTGATGCATTGCAGGTGCCGCGGGTTCAGATTGTTTTCTGCCCTGCTCAACCTCCTGACATTTCAAAAAGCAGACTTCACACTGTCTACCTTAGGTAAAGACACATTTGGCCCTACAAGTGTGCTAAGACTTGTGACACAGCCCCCTCCCCTTGCAATGCAACAAACTCAGTGCAAACATAAATCTCCTTACAGCTGGTTTTCTTTCTGTCCTTCTAAGACTTTCCAGATGGCACAGACAAGTGCTCAACTGGTATCCTTCTCAGCTGGACTTTCCATCAAGCTGTAGTTTCCCTGTTGCGTTGGGGCCATGGTCCAAGAGTCCACTTTACCGGGAAAACACAGGACAGCCACGATTGACTCACTCAAAAACACTGAGTTTTGTGTGAGTCTTGCAATCCTGGCAGGGCAGGTCCAAAGTTAGTCGCCTTGTTGGCTTGTCCACACTTATAGAGACCACAGCTGGAGCAGGAACCAAGGAAGGAGCCAGAAGATCCTAAGCTCCCTGGATCCCCAGCTCTGACTCTGAGCTCCAGGTGCTGCCACTTCTTCACAGCAGGGGTCGCTGTGGGGCTGCTCTTCCTCCAGAGAGGAATGCCAATGGTCAGTGCACATCTTTGCAAGCTCAGGGCTCTGCTAACTGTGAATTTCCCACACAGCCAATTTCTTCTTCTTGGCTCTTGGCTTGTGCAAGCTGAAATCATTTCCAACTGTGTGGGTGATTTTGTTTCTTGGTGCTTTTGTTTTGACACCCAAATCGGATTATGCCCAGCAAGCTGCAATGGGACTTGATTTGAACCCAGGGTGAGCTACTAATGCTGACAGAACAGCCTGGTGCCCAGGGATGAGTCATTCTCTCAGTGAATCCAAGACCTATTACCTGAGCCTTCCCACCTCTGCTGAGAATTCCATGTGGTGTGAATTAAAGAAAATGTTGAATATTCAAGGAACAACATGCTGGTCAGTCGTTCTGTGCAGTGTTTATTTCCTATACACACTTCCTGAAAAATGAGGTTCAGAGAGCCAACTGTAAGAAATGATACTTATTTGTCGTCTTCACACTGAGAGCTTTGTGACCACTCTCTAGTCTGGTGCATGATTTAGCCACCTGAGGGGTTAAACTTTAAGAAAGACCAACAGTAGTAAGGCTTATAAAACATGAAGCCACACCCACCTCCCTGGTCAGTGATGCCCACAATGACAGCCAGTCTCAATGAGCTCCGCCCACCTCCTGTGTCAGTGGCGACCACAATTATGGTGGTTCTGTAATTTTGTGAGAACACCTTGAGCAGTGCCCAACCATAAATGGTTGTGTGTGGTGATGGCATTGTGTGTACATGGGTGATGGGTCTCCATGCATCAGATGCTCACACTGAATATGTGTGGTGCGGTTTTACCGTAAGTGTCACTATGTGATGCAGCCTTAATAATATTTAGTGGATATCTCTAGAGACTCGCAACATCTCCAGTCAGATTTTATTCTGTATGCTAATAAAATATGTAAATGAAATAGACACAATTTAAATAGAGAAAGGAGACTGTCCCTATTTATGGTACACAAATATATACATAATATAGATATATACATGTATATATATGTTTGTATATATATATATGTTTGTATATATATATGTTTGTATATATATATATGTATATACTGCTCTCCAAACCTCATTTTTCAGGAAGTGTATGTAGGAAATAAGTACTGCATATATATATATATATATATATATATATATATATATATATATATATCCTTAAAAAGAAAAAAATGTAAGAATCAAAGTTGTGGGCTGGAGGTCTTACAGCACCCATGCCTTATACTAAATGAAGCTCTTAAGCAAAACATATATTTACATATTTGTTCATATATTTGTGTATGTATTTCTGTATTATATATATTTATATTTATATATTTATTTTATATTTTAAATAAAAATAAAATTATAAAAATATGATTATAAAACACAAATATGTATTTATATAAATATATTTTTGACAAAAATATGAATATAAAATATATAAGTCTTTAAAAATAAATCTTTAAAATGATAAAAGCATGTACAAATGTTGTGGTGAGGAGATCTTGCAGAAGCTATATCTTATGCTAAGTAAAGCTCTTAAGTAAACCATCTTGTGAATTACTTATCAAGGGAAAATGGAAATAAACAGGAAGCCAGCAGAAGTTATCATAAAATTCTGCACTTGGAGAAAAGACCTTATCTCAAGAACATTACTGCCCAAGCCTAAAGTGGCCTTAGGACTGATAACCGCAGCCCCATATGGTAGACAGAGTTGGGTTCTGAGGACATAAAATGTCCTGAAGACCCTGGCCCCAGACCATTACCAGCTCTGGCCAGCACATTCCTAGCTTTAGAAAAGGAGATCTGTTTTATTCTCAATACACTGTAGCCTCAGGAAAAGTTCCCATGGAGTAGGCCCCAGGCGGTTAAGATCTCTGCCAAGTATGTTCCTGGGATTGAGAAGGAGCTATGTCATTCTCCATGCATGAGGGCCTCATGGAAAGACTTGCTGGATAAGGCTAGCCCTCCATACAATAGTCTCTCTCTCTCTCTCTCTCTCTCTCTCTCTCTCTCTCTCTCTCTCTCTCTCAATTACTTTTTAATTAGTTTACTTATTAACATTCCAATTGTTGCCCCACTCTCTGGCCTCTATTCCCAGGGCTCTTTACCACATTCCCCCTCCCATTTCCTTTGAGAGGGTGCTTCATCACACTCACCTCTATGCCTCTCATCCACCCACAGATCACCTCCTCACCTCTCCCATTCTCCTTTTCTGGGGCATCAAATTTCTACAGAATTAGCTGTATAATCTCCCACTGAGTACTGACAATGCAGTCCTCTGTTACTTATGTTCCTGAGGCCATGGAACAGCCCTTGCTCATTGGTTGATGGCTTAATCTCTCTTAGCTCCCAGGGGTCAGGGATTGGCTTCCCATGCAGCTCCATCAATCCTTCCCCAAACTCTTCATAGGGATCCATGACCTGAGTCCAACGGTTGGCTGTGAGTATCTGCATCTATCTCAGTCAGTCGCTGGTGTTGCCTCTCAGAGGACAGCCGTGCTAGGCTCATGTCTGCAAGTACATACATGTTTTTTCTTCTCAAATGGCTGTCACCCAGTGTTGTCTGTCCCATGTGTCAGAACTCTGCTTTCCTCAATTAGAAAATCACGTCTTCAGGCACACCAGGACTTAATGTTGATTATAACTCTGTATTGACACTTTAAGCAGCTTGCTACTTACCTGTTTTATTTATTGTTGTTGTGGTTGTTGTTGTTGTTGTTGTTACTGTTGTTGTTATCGTTATTGCTGTGAGCATGTGCAAAGTGACTGGTTGTGCAGCAGAGTTGTCTCCTTTGTTACGGTTTGGAGACAGATTTCTAGACAAACCTTGTGAATGAACATGAGAATCCTAACATGCTAGTCTCTAACCAGACTGCTTAGCATACATTTATTCAATCAATTCCTGGTCCAAATGTTTTGAGCAGATTAAACCCTGATAGTGAAGTTATTCAGAGGTCACAGCCTTATCCAGCAAGTGAGGAGCACCACAAGGGACCTCTCAGATGCAAACATCTGGCTACACCTGGCTAATGCTTCCCATACAACACCCAAGCTCTTACTTCCCATCTCCCTTCTCTTCATCAACATGGGCAGAGAGCCTGTGCTCAACCTGTCTCAAAAACAGAACTTACTTGAAGTTCTTTCACACTACCCAACAGCAGGACTCAATGCAGGACAGAGAACCATTCAAGCCTGTGTGTCCACAATGAATTTGCAGCAAGGCACCTGCAGGGACTCTCCTATTAGACTGGAAGGTGCACCTGGGGTCCTTGATTAGTCAGTGAGTCTTACCCCTCCTCAAGGTTAGAGTGTTCTTTCAGTCCTGGGCCTCTCATAAATCTCAGGTCAGGTTTGAAATCCCATAGCATTTGTGTCTGTCCTCCAAGAACCTCTCCATTTGTACTCACACCAAACACTGGAGGAGGACACACCATTGCAACTGAGGCTGTTAAGCTGCTTTCTCCTCCCCTTTGGGGGCACTGATCCTGCACTCATCATGACCTGACTTCATAGCTTGCTTGAGAATTCCTCACAGCACTTCCCCTTCATCTTCTGAAACCAAGGTGTATAAACTGTTACTTGAATTGCAGTGGAGGTATAAAGCTGGCTAATCAGTAGAAGGATCCCAGGCTCTTAACATTAAAGAGGGATTTTAGGAAACACATGTTTTGCTCTGTGGCTTCATACAATTCCCTTCCACCAGATGATAATTACGAAAAAAAACCCGGAAGAAAACCAGGAAACAGATGGCAAATGCTGTGGAGCACTGTTGTTAGTCATCACATCTTTCTCAATGGCAAGGTGGGGAAAACACACAGTTGTGTTAGCACATGTTCTCTAGATCAGCATATCCCATAGAGTGAGTGAATTTGCTGTGTATGTAGAAAGATTTTGTTTAATGTCCCTGAGACAGTTGTCCTCTTCTTCAAATAATGGCTGTCTGGCAAGAAAAACTTCAAATCAAGGACTTATCTTCTGGGAGAAGAAGCTTCAATTTTTCTGAGCCCAGCATGAAGCCAGAAAACAAAACTCTTGCTTCCTAAAGTCACTCTTTAAAGTTAATAACTTGGGCACCCTTCCCATTGTGGGTCAGATTGATTCCTCCACTGCACCTGAGGAATGAGCTATGCAAGCTATTCACCTTGATTACAGGAAGAGGAAGGCAGGTGCTGTGAGGAGAGCTCAAGCAAGGTCTGAATTTAGGTCCTGGGAAGTGCAGCTTCCTTGCTTACAAGGGGAGAAGCAGGCAGCTAAGTAGCCTGAGCTGGAGTTGTGGGTTGTCCCCTAGGGCTGGTTGGTGTGAAAGCCCTCTTGCAGGGTAGGCACAGATGCTAAGGGAGTATAAACCATTCCTAAGATATGGAAAAAAGATGGGCCCTGGACTAGAAACCCACTTGAACCTTGAGGAATAGTAAGACTTATTGGCCCATCCAGACCTCCAGTCAGACCTGCCATTCACAGAAAAAGGCGTGATCTTCCGGGTACCTTTCTGAAAGTTCCCTGTGGCTGTGCAGGCAAGGATAGTTCACTGTTTCCTGCTCTGAGCTCTGCTTTTCCATGCTGTGCTGTGAGGGGACCTCAAGGAAGCTTTGAAATTGAGACATGGTAAGCACAGGATATCTACCCACAATGGGGAGGAACAGGTGGCTGAGCGGTGGGTGCTGGGGTGGAGGGTCCTATCAGGGGTTGGATGGGAAACATCAGCTAGATGTGACTGTGTGTGAGGTTTCTAGTGGTACTTCTTCCTTGTTAAATAATGCAGTGTGCTCTGAATATATTCACTATCATGGCTAAATCTTCCCAAATCAGTTGGACCATTGGTTTGCTTGTAGAAACATCAAGGCTGCTTTTTTTGATTCTGCAACACATGTCCAAAACATTTTGTGTTTTACACGGCACATTGAGAGGGCAAGTATGAATCTAATAGTCCCATTTTAACGTGACTTTTTTTTTTTTTGCAGTTTTTACAATTCTTTACATGTATAGTGTTTTGAATATTGTGTGGCAAGGGGATTTTTTTTGTTTCAATCTATTTGATATTTTGAATGCTTTGTGTACCTTAATAGGAATCTTTGTCTGTAGTTTAGAAATTGTTCATTTATGATTTCATTACAACTATTTTCTTGACCTTTGAGCTGATATTCTTCTTCTATTACAGTCAATTGTAGTATTTGTTTTTGGTTTGTTGCAATGTTCCTAGTTATTTATTGCCTGGAATCTTTTAGATTCCAAATATTTTTTGACCAATAAGTACAGTTACACTATTTATCTTCCTTTTCCTGTTGGGTGTGTGAAACTTGCCTCTAGTATTCTATGTGCTAGCAATTTCAATGGTCTGCACTCAGGAACTTAGCACCTGCTTAAATCATTACCTGCCTCCATTAACTGCTGCAGTTTTCAGGTGTGCTTTATATACATGGAACACTAGCTTCAGCTGCTCTCTATATTTGTTCCCTGTTTCTGTTCTCTACACAAGCCCCCGCTATGGTCTTTCTCTACTCTCATCATGTTCGTTCTGCTCCCTATATGTGTTCCAGTCTGCAGGCCCTCTTGTGTACCTCTATCCCTTCCCCAGGTTCTCACTCCTGACCTTTCCATAAAACAACCTCTTTTGTATCAGATATCTTGCATGTTTTAATTTTTGAGGATCTGCCGAGACAGGACAAATTGGATTACTTGGTGGCATATTTCCCTGTCTTATCTTTATTATGTTCCAATGCTGATGTATAAGTACCTGGTTTTGGGGCAATTATAGGTCTAGATACTGGTCTCTGTGTTTGTCTGGTTTGGGTGGTAATTTTATTCCTGAGTTACTTTTTGTTGTCTGTATTTTTACTGGATGTTGGCTGAGTGTAGCCCCATTTATTGACCTGTTTTGTGGGTATGTCCAAGAGGGAATGCTTGCTAATGATGAAAGTTGGGAGAAGTGTCAGGCAGGAAGATATGATCTTAGCAATCCACCAGTAGACATAGTCAGGAGAGAGGGTAAGCTATCACTGGCATTTGTTAGGGACAACTGTGTAAATTGCATGTGGGATAAAAATAGCGTTGTAAATTTTATAGAAACGTACTTTGTTTCCTGGCAGGCATGGAATGTGTTTGAAAAAGAAGTGTATATTCCTGTCTACTGTAAGGCGAAATTGTATTCTGAACCATTGTACTTAAGAAAGACATGACTTGCTTTTTGATTTTATAAGATTTGACCTTCAAGATATTGCCTTGACAGTGTCAGTCGACACTTTAGAAATTTGAACTGTGTAGGAGCTCCTGTAGACTACTAGGATCACTGTAGACTGAATGCATTTTCATCACAGGATAATCATGAGCCTATAGCATCCAGGGTCAGAATGGAGTTGATTGGGTCCCCTGGATATCCCCACACCATGGGACTTCAAGTTTCTACTGGGTTAATTGCATCCTCTCCCACTGAGGCCAGACATTGGAGTCCAGTTACCAGATACCAAAGATAGGCAGCAGCTTTAGGGGCAGCCCATGTTCCAGTTGTTGGAGAACCCTCATGAAGACTAACCTGAACTTCTGCTACTTATGTGCCAGGAGCTCTTCGTCCAGCTTTTGGGTGCTATTTAGTTGATGTCTCTGTCTCTCTGTGTTCCCAATAATCCAGGTTAGTTGAGATTTTTGGTCTTCTTGTGGAGTTCCTTTCTTCTTCAGCGCCTTCATTCCTTCCCCCAACTCCTTCATACGAGTCCCTCCAGTATATTCAATTTTTGACTCTGGATCTCGGCATTTGTTTCAGTCCATTGCTGAGTGGATCCTCTCAATGGATAATTATCAAGGCTCATTTGTGTGAGCATAGCAGAATATCCATAATAATGTCATGGATTGGAGCTTGCCCAAAGATGGTTTTCCTGTTAGGAAAGTTTCCCTTGGGCATTCCCTCAGTCTCTGCTCCATGTGTCCCCCTGCATTTCTTTTGGACAAGATAATTATTTCCTTTGTATCTACTGTGTTGTGATTGAAACAGATCCTTCTGCTTTCTTATGCACTCATGCAGTCACCATTTGGACTCTGTCCCTAAGATACAGTATAAACTATTTAAGTCTAAGCTATTTTGCAAGCCTCGTGGCTTAATATTTTTAATTTTATTCCTTTTGTTTTTCAAATTTTTTTCTCTGTGAAGCCCTTCCTGTCCTTATAGTTGATATAGAAAATACAAAAGCCAACTGAAATGCTTTTGCACAATAAGCATATGCTTTTGTGCAACTCTTCATCGACACCTTTAATTTTGAAATTTTGTCAATTACATTGTTGATATTCTATTTCTCAAGATAGCATATCTTCATGATATCAGTGCTACCTGAGGCTTCAGAATCATTGTTTCCAGGTGTATACTATTCTGCCTCACTCTTGTTTGTTTTTTTTTTTCTGGAATTTTTGAATAAATTGTAGTATTTACTCTGTGTGCATGGATATGAATATCATGTATGCCTCATCTTTACATTTGTCAGAAGATGGTCTCAGAACCCTTGATATTAAAGAAATGGGTAGTTAGTTGTTCATTCTTATGTGTATGGTAGAAATTGGCAACCATTATGTGGAAGACCAGAAAGAATATTCCACTGCTAAACTTTCTCTCCTGCCCTCTGTTGCTTATTTATGATCAACGTTTTCATTACTAGTATTTTCATCTGTCCATTTGGAACTGTTTACACATACATTCCATTTTGGTAAAATTGTATTAATGGTGCAGTTTAAACTAGTGCAATTAACAGTTCTGCAAAATGAATATAGAATTCCAGTGAATGTATATTTTTTGTAGGAAGGTAAATAAGGAACAGTGAGTTCTCTATCATTTTTGTTTCTTTGGTTGATTTTTTGCAGGAGATTGAAGGTCTGAACATATAACTTTCTCTGTCCTGTAACACATTATACAGACCATGCTTGTATCCAACTTAATGACATAAATATGTCTGCACCTCTGTGATTAAAGACATGAGCAAATACACCCAGCTTACGCATCATTTTTATATTTAGTAATTGTTCATACAAGTTTTCAGATGTGTGCTTAATACTTTTGGTATGTTTCCCCTGCATCTCCCTCTCAATTGCATTTCTCTTGAAAGGCTATATGCTATTCCAAGTATTCAGAAGCAACAAAGGTGAATCTTATAATGCAAGTTGCTTCAAAAATGACATGGTGACTAGATCATAAATTCTGAGTCATAAAATAAGTGGAGGAAGCATTCGAACTAAATTAATATATTTTTAAAGAAGCATACATTTACTTTATAGTAATGTCCATATACTTCTTTCTGTTGTACACATATATGGGATATTTAAGACGCAGTGACTTTGGATGATGTGCTTGTGACATTCACTGTGGAAGAGTGGGATATGCTGGATTCTTCCCAGAAGAGTCTCTTCAAAGATGTGATGTTGGAGACATACCTGAATCTCACTGCTATAGGTAAGACTGTGAATTCATTTTCCAAATAAGGAAACAAAATGTTTCTTGGTTATTGATGATGACCTTCTGTTATTTCAATTGGTAACAATAAAGATTGAGCTGAATAAATTGGGTTTGCTGAGTTTTCATGATAGCTTTCACAGCGCTGTGAAAATTCACAGAACTTGAATTTTACCTTATTTCTAATAATGTATCATTCATTTTCTGCTATGGTCTTTTAGGCTACAATTGGGAAGACCATCATATTGAATAACATTGTGAAAATTCTAGAAGACATGAAAGGTAATTTTCATGTCCAAGTGGATGCACTTATGATTCTGAGGAAAAGTTAATGTATTCTGGAAGCTCTAAAAAAGCAAAAAATGTTAAAAAAAAATCAATCATTTAGGTGTAGCTATGAATAGAATATTCTTACCAAACTATGTACCTCAAATTCAGTTATCTGTTTTGTGTATCAATTTGATGTGCTGCTCCATTAGAACGATGCTGTGAACTTGTCAATCTGTATACTCTCATAATACTTAGATATTGCACATTTAATAGTGGTAAATTTATAGTTGAAACTTTATAATAAGCAAATAGTCCATGGTAAAGTTGGTGATACTCATATTCTTGTAGTGACATTGTAAAATTTGTTGAGAGAGAATTTCATGAGAATCTAGAATAGTGTAGTGGTGAGACATTAAACTATATACGGAGTTTTATGAGAAACAAAAATTCAAATTGTGTGAATGCAATGTGGAAGCCTTTCAGTTGTTATTCTTCTTTTACTAGATCTATCATGTGTCACAATGAATAAATTCCATGAAACCACAGGGATATTGAAAGAAACAAACTACATTTTTTATTCAAAAAGATTAAGAAGATGTGTAGCCTTCTGCCTTCAATATATTTTGTGAATTTGTTAGACATTTCCAATTAATTGACCTTCTAATTTTATGGGGAAATTCCCAAAAATCATACCGTAGAAAACCTTTATGAGTACTAGGAACTTGGAAATTCTTCTATTTGTCCTAGTTCAGTGTCATATGTGGTGTAATTTATACCACAAGAAAAATTATGAATGAAATCAGTTTTATAAAATTCTGGGTTTTTCCAGTTTTCTTCAGATAGGTGAAATATATCAGAGAAAAATTCCATATAAAAAAGTATGTTATAAATAGGAGCCATGTAATAACCATCACACATATCTTGTACAACCCAAAAAGAGAGAGAGATCACCATGAACATATGAAGTTATAAAAACGTAAGATCTAATGCATCTTTACCATTAGACAAATATATAATCTTAATTCATAATGATAAAACTATTGATCAGGTTAATGAATGTTGTAAAGATTCAACATATGTCAAATATCATTGCAAGCATGTGAGAAGTCATACAGGAGAGAAGCCATATGAATGTAATCGATGTGGCAAAGTCTTAGCAAATCTCAGTAATCTACAAAGACATAAAAGGATACATACTGGAGAGAAACCTTATGAATGTAATCAGTGTGGTAAAGCCTTTGCAATACTGAGTTATTTCCAATATCATAAAAGAACACATACTGGAGAGAAACCTTATGCATGTAATCAATGTGGTAAAGCCTTTTCAGGTCACAGTAGTCTCCAAACACATAAAAGAACACATACTGGAGAGAAACCTTATTAATGTAATCAATGTGGTAAAGCCTTCGCAAGACTGAGTAATCTCCGATGTCATAAAATAACACATACTGGAGAGAAACCTTATAAATGTAGTCAATGTTGTAAAGCCTTTGCACAGCGCAGTACTTTCTAATATCATAAAAGGAAACATACTGGAGAGAAACCTTACGAATGCAATCAATGTGGTAAAGCCTTTGCAATACCCAGTCATTTGCAAAATCATAAAAGAACACATACTGGAGAGAAACCTTATGCATGTAATCAATGTGGTAAAGCCTTTTCAGGTCACAGTAGTCTCCAAACACATAAAAGAATACATACTGGAGAGAAACCTTATGAGTGTAATCAATGTGGTAAAACCTTTGCACAGCACAGTACTTTCCAATATCATAAAAGGAAACATACTGGAGAGAAACCTTACGAATGCAAGCAATGTGGTAAAGCCTTTGCAATACCCAGTGATCTCCAAAGACATAAAATGACACATACTGGAGAGAAACCTTATGAATGTAATCAATGTGATAGAACCTTTGCAACAACCAGTCATCTGCAATATCATAAAAGAACACATACTGAAGAGAAACCTTATGCATGTAATCAATGTGGTAAAGCCTTTTCAGGTCACAGTACTCTCCAAACACATAAATGAATATATACTGGAGAGAAACCTTATGAATGTAAACAATGTGGTAAAGCCTTTTCACATCAGAGTAGTCTCTAAAGACATAAAAGAATACATACTGGAGAGAAACCTTATAAATGTAGTCAATGTGGTAAAGCCTTTGCAACATGCAGTCATCTCCAAACACATGAAAGAACACAGGCTGGAGAAAAATCTACTGAATGTAATCATGAATTAAGTGGGAGTTAAGAGGCCATTGGATTAGGATTAAGGTAGAGATCGGTGGTTAGGATTATTTCAACTCTAGAGATGGTTCTTGTGATGATTGGGCAAAGAATGTTGCCTATTTTCCTTGTTTGAATAGTCTCCTAGAGTTTAAGGTAAAGAGGTTTACATTAATTGCATTGACAAAGGAAGTATGAAAAAACAACCCACATAGAATTTGGCCTGATAATTTTGATCAAACATAGCAAACTTTTAAAGGAAAAATACAAAAAGGAGGTTTCAAAGAGCAAAGCATCACAAGGAAGTTGAATTAATCTAAATCCTGTTATTAAGGATATTCTATGGTATTAAATATATGGTTAAATTAGGACAAGTTTCCATGTAGCTAAACGTATGGATTTGTAGTTTTATGAAACAAAACTGTATCATGTTAGGAATTATTATTACCTGGTAATTGTTTTTCTGTGGACATACAAAGATGTAAGTATGTGTCAAAGTCACAAGTGATAGATTATGATTGCTATACTGGGTTCTCACTTTCAGATATAAAAAGGTCCAGGCATGGTGTTTCATGCTTTTAACCACAGCATTCAGAAAATGGAGCCCTGGACATCTCTTAGTTCAATGTTAATCTACTGAGCAAGTTCTAGTACAGCCAAGCTTAGGCAGTGAAGTGTTTGAAAAATAGAAACTGGCGATGATGTAATAGAAGGGGCCATGTTTCAGTGCCAGCAAGCAGCAGAACTCAGCAGCTTTGTCTATGTTTGCTCTGGATTTAGAGGCAAGATATAAGGGACTAGTGAGACAATTATTGCTGAATAGCTGTAGATAAAGAATTAGAGGATATAGAGAATAAATAAATATCACTGGGGTAAAATCTTCTGGGAAGTGTTTTTAGAGTGACAAAGAAGGTGTGTCAGAGATCAACAAGTTTGGACCTAGTGGAGCAGCTAGACTTGGTCATGTGTAAGAATCACACAGGTGGTACTGGTTTCAAATGCATGATGTTTTCATGCAGAGCAGGTGAGACTTGACATCATTGAGTGAGCATAAGGGAGGCTATTGGTCAAGCTTAGTTGCAGTAGAAGAACCCAGCATAGTGAAGATGCATGTACAATGGGATGAACAGCAAGAACAAAAGGTATAAGAGAGTGGAGTCAAACAGAGCTTAGAGTGATACAGAGGGCAGAGCTGGAGAAGTGACCCAATCTCTTCGAAGGAGTAGAGATGAACATGTGTGGATCCTGGACATTGAATCAAGAAGACCCCAAAATTATGTCATGTTAGAACTGTGTGTTACCTGCTCAGGAAAACTGCTCTCCGGGAATAAAAACTACACAAAAACATTCTGCTGCATTGAACAAAGCAGAAAGGAGTTGGAAATCTGAAGAACACTTTGACAACACATATGGAGATGAAGAGTTAGGAGACTGTTGATCTGGCTTGGGTCTTATTTAATTCCACTACTTCTTCATGCTGCCTTTAGGAATGGTGAAGTGTATACTGTGAATGTAGAGGCATATGATGTGCTTTTATGTTTTTGAACATGATTACATGATAGGATTCATATCAGAAGACTCTTTGTCTTTTGGACTCTTAACATTTTTGAGACTGCTCTAGATAATGGGGACTTTTGAAGGGGTCACTCATGTATTCTACATGTTTAAGTATGATCCCCAAAGACTCATTCGATTGAACAATAATATGATGCCAGGCAGTGGAATGGGGTAATTTAAATATGACACCTATGTGGATGGCATTATGCTGTCATGTGGCCTTGTTGGAGGTAGTGCATTGCTGTGTGGTTGGGCTTTGGAATTCCTACAGGTCCTGAAGAGCTGAAGGTCCCTGGAAGACAGTCTCTTCCTAGTTGCCATTGGATCAAGATGCAGAACTCCCAGCTTCCTCTCCAGCATTAATGTCTTCCTTCATTCCTGGCATTCTTCCTGCTATGATTAAATGGACTAAACCTCTGAAACTGTAAACCAGCCCCAATTAGGAGTTGTCTTGTTCATTGTGACTTTACATAGCAATGGAAATGATAAGACCGGAGCACTGTGAGTGAATTTAATGCGGTCAAGAATTTGCACATTTCTGTAGTCTTCATTTTCTTGAAAGAATGTGTTAGAGAGAGACCACATGAATGTGTTTAGTAAAATGAAGCTTTTGTACACCTCTATAGTCTTCATCATTATGAAATTATTCATTCTGTAGAGAAATACTTTGAATGTTAGCAATGTGGTAAAACCTTTATGTTATGGGATCCCATGAGTTCCAACATAATTCAAACACAAGGACATGGCAAATAATAAAAATCTTTTGTAGTCAAGTAGTTACTGATTAATCTGGACTAGAAAATATATTTAGAAGCTAATCTGAATCACCCGATCCTGTCCCTGCCCTGAGCCAGAAACTGATATAGATTTCAAAACTAAAAACTATGAACATACATGCTGTTACAGGTATATTTCCTACCAATCAGGATTTTCTACTGTTGTTATTCGATGTCACAGAGAATCCCTGTCTCGAAAAAAAAAAAAAAAAAGTAATGATCAGATAAAGGGACAGTTTTGTTGTGAGAACACAGCCAGGCCACAGGAACCCATGAAGACTAGAAAGGGGCCGAAAAACCCATGAGAGCTCTTATGCCAAGACCATAAAGATTAGGTATAGATGTCCCTCCAAAACAAGGAGAGATCTCCAACTTTCCCTGAGTGACAAAGGTAATGGGAAAACAACAAAAATTATGTGCGGTATAAATACTCTCAAGATAGTACAGGAGACACAAGTCGAGGATATTCTATGTACCTATTCAATAACAATCCGCTTTGTAAACTCTGCCTGATCTAAGAGCTGCCATACATTTTTTTTTATTCTTGAGTCCCATTAGGCTGACAAGACAATTCTGGGATGGACAACAGTCTCATTCACATTTAGCAAAATTTAGGCCAAATCCCATAAGGTTATCTGATGGACAAGAGGCAGAAGGGATAAAATGAGGCCTACAGATTATGCACCCCCCAAAAAAATGCAGGAACATCCATTCCACAACTGGGGGCTCCCTGAGAGGCCCTTAGCAGTAGAAGCATTTCTTCTTCTTGAGCTTCATGTAGTTCTCTGAGGCTCCATTCTTCTCATTCTCTAATCTCTGCAGGTGTGATATTACCTGCTCATGGCATAATTCCAGAATCTCCTAGAAAGAATACGCCCTGTGGTAGGACATTTCCCTAGAAATGTAGACTCGCATGAACACTGGCCCTAAAACATCACACAGGCACAGGGCGGTTCTCAAAGTACACATACCATGGGGTGAAATATCCTGGATCATGTGTACTGTCAAGTTGTGGTGATTATAAAACATGTTATCCTGGCACTAGGTGAGCAAAGTCTGCATAGCGAATTGGAGGATGACCGGGTTTCATGAGGTCACTCAGTAGGATTGTGGATCCAGTCTATCCAATTATGTTCTCAGAAGCAAAGTCAGTCAGAAATTTCAAGTTATTGTTGGGATTAGAACCAAGAATAAGACAACTTTATAAACTGCTGAGAGTTTCCAAAGTGTACCAAGGTACACTCTTCCTTGGAGAAGCATTTTTGGATATGAGATTGGGCATAGTGACATCCTGGAAGTGGAGCCACCTAGAACAATAGATCTGAAAAATATATGATGAGTTGGACATCACAGACCCAAGAATGACACCCTGAGATTTGAAACAATGACTTTAGCTCTAGTCCAATTTATCAGTCCATTTATTAGTGATAAATGCCTGTCAATCTCACTGGTCATTTCTCTCGCGGGGCAACAGGTGAGTGGTTAGATTCTCCGAATACTTTTCCTGCTTCTTGATAACAATTGTTGGGGATAGAGATTTATTGCAAACCCCAGCCTCTGTAGCTAGAGGAACACAAGAAAATATGCAAAGTGGGAAGGCACAGACCAGGCTGAGGAGCAAACAGAAAGAGAGCACACCTGGGATGCAGGGAGAAACCAAAGACTTTGGCACAGGTTTGAAATCCCTGCTCTGTGGATCTCAGCTCTCCTCTCATCCTGTAGAGATTTGCATATCTAAGCAGCCAGGTGTTTTGGCTGCCTCCCTATACAGGCTTATGATAGCATTAGATATGGTCTTTCCAGACTCTTGAACAAATACACAGGTTACAACTTGCATTCAGAGCCCCCAACCATGTAGGTACAGAATCCAGAAAAAATGACACAGTCCCCAAGAATCCATATGCAGTTTTCATAAGCAGATGCTGTATCATGGATTCTAGGCTCATGACTGTGGACTAAATAGTCATGTATGGCAAGCCATCATCAAAAGCCTGAAAAATTCATCCAACTGAAAGAGTAAAACAATCCTGAACTGGAAAATATATCCAGTCTGATTCTGACAGTTGTTTGGCTGTATTAGAGACATGTCTGACACCAAATCTGCTGATTGAGGAAGCTTAGGTATCATTATCACAGATAAGGCTGTCAGAGGAGGTCTGAGAATGTAAGGTCTCATGAGAATATTTTGCTCTGAGTTACTCTAGTCTGATAGCCACTGTACCTCGAAAAACAAACTGCGAGTAAAGTGTTGAACTGATATAAACTGGGAAATATTTGATATCTGAATTTTTATGGTCTCCTTATGTCCCAAGTTTACACCCCCATGGCCAGTAAGAGGAAAATATAAAAATTCACAGCAGAATAGGTTTCGACTAGCCAACTCCTGTCTTTGGGGATGGACAATCAAATGTACTAGAATCCTCACCTTTCAGGAATTATGGTAAGCAGGAAAGTCCATTAGCTTCACAGTGGCACCATTTCCTGTTAGCCATTACTGGGAAGCCAGGCTCAAGTGTGCCTACTCCAGGAATTTTCACATCACTGTTCCATGACACACTGTGCCTTTCCATGGACAACATCTTCCTTTGCTGGTTTACAGTGAGATGGAAATCCAGCTTCCTTTGGCCTCTCTCTCATTTCTCTAAGTTCCCCATTCTCACTCTCAAGTAGACTCTTCCTCCATCTTGCAAGCATAAATATGGGTGAACTCTCTAGGGACTAATTGAAAGCCCTGAGAGCAGTGGGTGTTGTGACATCACTGGTG